>NW_021620801.1:2991180-3273746 GCF_004785775.1 Grammomys surdaster | reverse complement strand
CTATTTGCAGATGATATGATAGTATACTTAAGTGACCCCCAAACTTCCACCAGAGAACTCCTAAACCTAATAAACAACTTCAGCAAAGTGGCTGGTTATAAAATCAACTCAAACAAATCAGTAGCCTTCCTCTACATGAAAAATAAACAGACTGAAAAAGAAATTAGGGAAATGACACCCTTCACAATAGTCACAAATAACATACTCACTAATAAGTGGATACTAGCCAAAAAAAGAACAAAATACCCACGATACAGTTCACAGAACTCAAAAAGGTCAACAAGCTGAAGGGCCCAAGTAAGGACACCTCAGTTTCACTGAGTAGGGAGAAGAAAGCAATCACAAGTGGGGAGGGAGAGAGGGACCTGGGAGGGACAGTGAACTGGGGAGAAGGGAACCTAATCTGGTATTGGGTGAGAGAAAAGTACTGAAGCCCTGAGGGCCAACAGAAAGAATGGAAACAGGCAACCTAGGGTGATAGGAGGTTGGGGAGACCCTCCAGAATACACCAGAGACCTGGGAAGTGAGAGACTCTCAGGACTCAAAGGGAGGGACCTCAGATGAAATGCCTAACAGTAGGGAATGGGAACTTATAGAGTCCACTTCCAGCACGAAGACAGGGCATGAAATGATTGAGGGGTTTGCCATCACACAGTCAAAACTCTGACCCATAATTGTTCCTGTTTGAAAGAACTACAGTGATAGAAATGAAGAGGAGCCTGAGGAAAAGACGGTCCAGCGACAGGCCCAAACTGGGAACCAGCTCAAGGGGAGGTTCCAAGGCCTGGCACTATTTCTGATGCTATGGAGTACTCTCAAAAAGGGACTGACCAAGACTGCCCTCCAGAAGACCCAATAGCTGAAATAGTCAGATGCAGATATTTGCACCTAACCAATGAACAGAATCTACTGACCCCTGTGGTTGAATTAGGGAAAGGCTGAAATAAGCTGAGGAGGGCAACCCCGTAGGAGGACCAGCAGTCTCAATTAATCTGGACCCCTCCCCAGAGATCTCTCAAACACTGGACCACCAAAAAGGCAGCATATGCCAGCTGATATGAGGCCCCCAACACCTATACAGCAGAGGACTGCTGGGACTGTGTTCAATCAGAGATAATGCACCTAACCCTCAATAGACTGGAGGCCCCAAGGAGTTTAGAGGTCAGGTGGGGTCATCCTTGTGGAGACAGTGGGTGGGGTGGGTTGTAGGTATGGGGCATGGAACAGTCGGAGGGTGGACGTGGGCAATAAAATCCGGAGTGTAAATAAATAAATAAATAAATAAATAAGGCATCCAGTGGTTTGCAATCTTGTGACTCATAAAGCTCTATTTTACCCTACCCCTGCTTCATGTGGAAATCTCAAGCTTTACGGTATTTTAACCCTAACCCTAATAAAATATTTTATGTATTTTTTTTTTAAAAAGAGGCTAACCTATTGCCTGGTTTAATTGATAGCTAAGGAAAAAGGCTTGTATTTTAGAAGAAAACCCTGACTTTATGGGCAAGTATTTTGTCAAAAAACATCCTTCTCTCTACAGCAAGAGCAGGGATGCCTTACTTAGTGTGGCTGTGTCTAAAGAGATGAGCAGAGGCACAGTTAAGCCAAATGGATCTCCCAGGGCTTTTCTGCTACCGACTAACTTTGCAATCTCCAGAAAATTCTTTGCTCTCCTTAGACATGACTTGCCTCTCATGTAACACGAGGTAAATAAGGCACGGAGGAAGAAGCAAAATGAAATGCTGGATGGGATGCCAGCCTGAACTCAAATAACAGCTTAGTTTAAATCTCCATAACACCACTGGTTAGGCTTGTAACCTTGGATATGCTTCTTAAATTTCTTGAGTGTGTATTTCCAATTATTATTGGAAATGATTGAGCCAGAGCATAATGCCAACTTCATAAGCTTTTGCAAGATTAAGGTAGATAATCCACCTGAAGCTCTTAGAATATTGTCAGAGATTTAAATGAGTCCTCAATGAGCATTACCATTTGCAAAAACTCATAGGTCTAACAAGCACTGTGGACATGGAGTAATTAGTTACTGCCATTAGCAGATTTATGAACATGTAGTTATTTTTGCTTCAGTTTTAAGAGAAGATTCTCTATGGTGATTTTGAATAGGAATTCCATGGACCCTCCAAGGACATGTTTCAAACAGGAGTCTGTGCAATTAATACTTAGAAAAGTGCTTTTGAGTTCTAGGATGGCAGCACTCTTACAATACTAAACAGATGTGTTGAGAGACAGCTGAGGAGGCTTCATTTTGCTAAACACCTGTGATTAAGGATGTGTACCAAACATGTATGTGGTTCACATATACGTGAACCACAGTGACAATAAGCAGATCCTGCTGTCAAGACACCTTTCTGTGACAGCTGATGCCTGATGTGGCAAAGGCACTTGGAAGTATTTTCATAGGAGAACATGGAGCATAACTTGGCCCAAAGCCTCATTTGAAATGTGTGAGGCTCAGTAGCCTGGAGTCAATTAGACTAGATTTTGTTCTGCAGTTTATACGCTCATGAAGAATGTGCTTGTGACAAGTTACTACTCAGTCACTGACTCTGAACATCTCTCCTAGCTAAGATTAACTTCACATTACATGGGGAAAGCGGATGTTGGGATGTAATACTGAAGGGAATGGGTTGGGTTTCCCATTTATTGCTATTTTTTTCCTGTGTTAGATATATTGATACTATTCCTATGTTTTGTCATTATAAATGAACATCTCTACCTCAAGGATGATTTCTGTCTTCAAATACATTTCATCTGGCAAGCACACCGACAAACTGATTTCATCGGGTTATATTTGAGTTGTGTGGATTTTTTACCACTTCATCTTTAAGCCTGAATGTAATATGTCCATGAACTTTAGGTCTGTGTTCTTTAAGTAGCATGTATCTAGACTCATTTTAAAAATGTACTTCAATTCTACACATTTAGTTAATATATGTGTTTTTCAAGTTAGCAACATTAAAATAAAAAATATATTAACATTTTATATCCACATAGTGTATAATTTAATTTTCCCCCACACTAATATTTCACACAGTTTCTATAGAAGTGAAATTACCAATTCCAAATACTCTATGGTGTACCTGGGTGTTTTAGTGTTTCTGGTGTTGTGTGACTATTGATCCCAGTTCGTAGATTTGCATCTCATCTTTGACAGCCACTCACATGCCTCCCATGTCTGTTGCTTTGCATGTTATGGACAGTTGGTGCAAGTGGAATAGTAAGATGTGTAATTGTTTTTCTGTCCAACTTCTTTCACTCACCTCAACGCCTTTGAGTTTCATTTATGTTGTACTTTGTGTTTCATATTCTCTGGGTTGAGGGGCAGCCTGTCCTGAAATGTGCATATAGTGCTGTGTTTATCTGTTTGCTTCTCATAATGTGGCTATGAGCCTTTGTGTACATGAATTTTGTATATCCCTAGGAATGGAATTGCTGGATCAGATTGTAACACTATGCTGAAGTTTGTGAAATGTGCAAAACCGATCCCTACAACATCTGTGCAGATGTGTGCTCAGCAGCATGAGAGCTTCAGTTTTACCACTTGCTTTTTCCTTCAGCTTTAAAATAAGTTATCTATTTTATGTGTATGGGAATTTCATCTGTGCGTATGTTATATCACATGCCTGTAGTGCCTGCAGAGGCCACCAGATTGAGTCCCTGTGGCTGTAGTTACAGATGTCTGTGAGTTGCCATGTGGGTACAATGGAAGAGCAGTCAAAACTCTTATCTGGTAAGTCTTCTTTCCAGCCCCTTCCTTGACTTTTCAACATCCTCATGCTTTGTAGCCTCTCTAAAGAGTCTAAATGGTTATCTGATTATTGGTGGTTATAATTTAGTTCTCTAAGGACCAATGATAAAGGACATACATTTCTTCAGGAGCCAATTATTGATTCTGTGGTTTGTTGTTGTTATTGCTTGTTTGTTTTAGTTTCTTGTAGTTTTAGAATTGGCTTTGGGCAGAACTATGTAGTTAGGTTTACATAGCAGCTATAATGAATCCGTAGGTGACTTGGGAAACACTACAATCTTGAGAATAAGTGGTCTAATCTAAAAATGGGGAGGTTTCTATTTACCTTTCCTTCTTTACCTTCTCTTAGCAATGTTCTTTAATTTTCAGTGTACACAATTTTCATGGTTTTACCTTTTTCTTTCAAATTGTTTTGACTTTTGTTTATTTGTCTAGAGTTTCTGGTACAATGCTAAGTAGAAGTACCCTTGCCAAGCTCCAGCAACGGAGAAAATGTTAGTGTCTTGCTGTCTGTGGTAAAGTTAACTGCTGGCTCTTGTCATTGCCCTTTATCAGGTTGAGAATCTCCCTTTGTCTTTGTTAACTTTTTAATCATTTTAAGCTGTTGAGTTTGGTATACACTTTCCCTGTGTCAGTTAAAATGATCCTGTGGGTTTTCTTTATCTTTTTCAATGCTAGATCACACTGATGTGTTTTTATTTGTTAGACCCCAAACAGGATATCTCTAAGCAATAACTACATCCAGTTTTCTGGTGAACCATTGAGAATGATGCTCCTACATTTACAAAGAATGTTTGTGTCTAGTTTTTCTTCTGGCCTTTATGTCATTTGAATATGACCTTCATACTGCCTCCATGCCCTAGAGTTGAACTTGTCTCCAACCTTTTATCCTGGCTTCCCTTTATACTGAGGTTGAGAGTGGCATACTCCACAGCTTCACTGCCAGTAGCCATCGTACCTTAACTTCGTCATTTCATGCTTGCCACACTTCTCTTCTTTAAACACCCAGGACCCTAGCCATACATCTCATTTATGTTTCAGAGAACAAACATTTCAGTGAGTCTCACTATCCTGCCTTTCTATTTCTATACTGTTTAACCAAAATATACATATAATATTTTTATACAACCCATATGTTTCCATTTTCCATTTTTATATTTATCTGTCATTGCCATGTGTTTGTAGCTGAGCTGTGATTGAGATGCAAACTCAAATATGATAGTTCTTAAAATACAAGAGCAAACCAAAATAAAGTTTCAAAAGCACGTGCCATACGTATGCTGAATGTAACCGTTCCCTTAACATTAATATGAGATCTAAGTTCTATGAAGTTCAGTCATACTCTGTCACCTTTAGCTTAGTTAAAATTTCTACTCTTGGGTGATTGTCATAAGGCATGCTTATTCTTTATTCCACTGCCGCAAGAGTGAACACAGCATACAAATATTAACTGTTATTCCCTTCAATGATCAGTACCTAAAGTATATGAATAAGTTCTCTTCATGTACAGCTTCTTTCAAAAAGCCATCCAATAACTTGTGTAGAAAACCTTAGCAGATATTGCACCTTTGTATAGGCATGGCTGTAAATGTACCCACATATATGTTACGTGCATGCCACCATTTCTCCCCTCCTTCCTCTCTACATACCAGTTGACACCTACAGACCTCTTGCTGACCTCCTGGTAGTATTCACAATCGTTCTGAAACCTGCAATAAATTACATCTGTTTTGTTCATTTTTTCCATCTGACACACAGGTGAAAATTACTGAAACACAACCCATAAATGACCTAGAGACAGTCAACCAATCAATGCTGATAGCCGTTCCCAAGACAAAGAAGAAAGTTTAACAAAAATTACAATGATTTAACAATACACAATGCATCTTAGATCCCCATCCAGTTTACATGGAAATTCAATGTATAACAAAAATGGATCTCAAAATCCAGCATACCTTGTGTAAAATATTACTCTACAAGTACTTGCTATTCATTTGGAAGAAATTAGACCAGTCTTTCGTTTGTTCCAGCAGACAACGCTCCTTTCCATCTATAACCAGATGGAAGAAACACTCGGTGTTATATAACTATAGGTGCTATATTGCTATAATTTCCATATTCAATTCTAGCTTTTTGATGGATACTTTGGAAATACCAATTAATTAAAGTGGACTTACCTTTTAATATGTAAAAGCTAGTTACACCTATGGTAGTCCTCATCACACATCTATTTCTCAGACTGTAACTGAAACTCTTCCCAGTGCTCACTTGTAAGAAACAGATTAAATGAACACGGATTGCAGTCCATGGGACACATGGCAGTGGGATTCAATATGAGGCCCAACTTTCTGAGATTGCAGTAAACATCATCTAGATCTATTTTAAATTAAAACCACAGGCTGCTTATACATAAATAAAAAGAGAAATACAACAAAATACAAATGAAATAAAAACAGACAAATTGATAACATTCAAATATAAAGACTATATAGTTGGGCCAACAGTTCAAGTAGGAAAAATTTGGGCCCCCATCTTTTAATAGTTTTTTAAATGGGCTAATAATACATAGGATTTTTCCTTTATCATCTCATCTCTTTATTACATTCTTACTTATGAATTCAGATACAACTACTTGAAAAGTCTTCACATTCTTGTTCAGTTAATAAACTTTATATAAAACCATGTAACAAACAGATCTTATATCCATTCCTTTATCTGTTATGAACACCACAAGCAATATTCCCTGCAGCTTTTTAATTAGCCTTATTCCCTTGACAATGCAGTTCATATGTTGACTTCAAAAGTAATTGGAGACTGATCAGAACACATTGTAATTTTGGATTTACATTTACATAAATCATCACACCCACTGTGCAACTTATTGCTTCAATTAAAACCATATCAAACCACATTATATTGAAGTGTGCACTGTAGCAAGGTCTCTAATTTGCATCACAAATACAATCAAAGAACTCCACCTCTTTGCCTTATTGCTAACAACAATGTGTGAGACTAAAGTATGGCCCATAAAATCCTTCACAAGTATGAAAATACAAACAACTCTTCTCAGAATTACTTCAGTGGTTTTACCCACTCATATGTATTTTTCAACTTTTCTGCATATTTTCTCTAAAACTTTTTCCTCCACTAATATTTTTAGTCAGTTATTCAGTCATTTTATGCTTTCAATTTCAAGCCTATGTGCTTTAGTATGTTTAATATTTTTATTATTTAGATTTCTTTATTTTATGAGTGCTTTGCCTGGGTGTATATATATGAGCCACATGCATGCCTCGTACCGATAGAATTAAATAATAAGGCATCTTATCCCCATGAATTGGAGTTACAGATGCTTGTGAACCACCATGTGGGTACTGGGAACCAAACTAGGTCCTCTGCAAGAACAAATGCTCTTAACCACTGAACTATGCCTCTGGCCACATATGCACATTAATTTTTTAATCTTCTCTGTCGTCTTACTCTTTTTACCATACATTTCGAACATTCTTTCTTTATTATTATTAATCAATTATTTTATATATTTAGATCCCAAATGTTGCTTCCTCCTGTTCCCCCCTCCATGCAGAATTCTTCCTTCCATCCCCATTTCCCTTCACCTCTGAAAATGTCCCCCCACCACCAGTTATTCCTCCTCATTGGAATATCAATGTCTCTACAGAATTAGGCATATCTTCTCCCACTGAGGCCAGACAAGACACCTGCCTGCTACATATGTACTAGGGTTGTCTGAAAGCCCCATGTATGCTTTTTGGTTGATGGCTTAATCTCTGGGAGCTCCCAGGGGTCCAAGTTAGTTAACACTGTTGGTCTTTCTATGATGTTGCCATTGCCTTCAGTTCCTTCAATCTTTCCCTAATTCCTCAATAGGAGTCCGCAACCTCAGTCCAATGCTTGACTGTGAGTATCATATATGTACTAAGAAATTATATAGGGCACACAAACTAAAGATAAGGGAAGAGAAATGTAAGCAAGAGGCAAAAGAGCTAAGTGAATATTTCCCAAAAGAATATACAAAGTCTATAAGTATATGAATTCATGAGTTCAACATCACTAATTATTATGTACAACAAATTAAAATAACAATGACATGTTACCTCACATGTGTTATAAAAAAGCAAAGAATAATAGGTGAGGACATGGAGAAAATGCAACCTCTGGTCACACATAAATGGAGGAAACCTAAGTTATATAGCTAGTATGGAAAATAGTATGGAAGTTCCTCAAAAAACTAAAGATAGACTTACCACATGACTCAGAAATCCCACCTCTATGTATACACCCAACGGAATTAAAATCAGTATGGCTTAGAGACAGTTACACTCTTATATTGAATGTTTCATTTTCAACAACATCTAAGATATGGAAGCAACCTAGGCATTAATAATAAAAGAAGTGAATGACATAAAGTATGTGTAGTGGTTTGAATGAGAATGGATCCCATAGGCTCATGTTTGAATTCTTGGTGCCCCATTGGTGGAACTCTTTAAAAGGGAATAGGTCATTTGGCCCTATTGAAAGAAGTATGTCACTGGGGACAAGTTTTGAGGTTTCAAAAAAAATTGCCATCCTCAGTTTCCTCTGTGTCTGCCTCCTGTTCTGCTTGCAGTCAGATATGAGCTCTCAGATGTTCCTAGAGTTATATCTTTACTTTGCCATCGTGGACTTTAACTCTCATGAACTATAAACCCAATTAAATGCTTCCTTCTGTTTAAACACAGGAATAGAAAACTCTCTCTCTCTCTCTCTCTCTCTCTCTCTCTCTCTCTTTGTGTGTGTGTGTATATGTGTGTGTGTATATGTGTGTGTGTTATAATATCATCCAACATATAGAGAAGGAAAATTCAGCTATTTGTGGAAGCATGAATAAACCCAAAGGACATTAAGCTGAGCATAGAAAAATAAGCCACATTATCACTTATAAGTCAAATCAAAATGTTGGTAACTTAGAAGTTAAAAGGTAGAAAATTGAGGTCCAGTGAGATGAATTAATGAGTAAAGGCAATTCCTCCAAAGTCTAAAATCCTGAGTGACATTTTCAAATCTGTGGTAGAAGATGCAAATTGACTGTGGCAAGCTGTCCTCTGATCTCCACATAGGTGATAGCCTTGGCGTGCTCACACTCACACATATACACATACACACAAAAGAAACAGAGATATGCTATTTTTACATTTTTAAATTTTACATTTTTAAAAAGAGGTACAGAATAGACATGGGGAAAGAAGGGAAATGACAAAGGAGGATATGCTAATCAAAGAGAGTGTAGTTTCAGTGAGATATGGGGAATACAACTCAACAATCCCTGTAATGTTCACTACAATAAACAATGGTGCATTATAATTAAAAGCTGTTTTTATTCTTTCTGTTTTATTCTTTCTGTTTATATGGCAGGGTCTCACTTGAAACTCACTGTGTAGACAGACTATGTCTCAGACTTACAGAGATCTACCTGGCTTACAAACCCAGCAACATGAGATTAAAATTGTGCCCCACCAGGTCTGACCTTTCAAAAGCATAGTTGCTATCACAAAAGAGATAAATAATTGAGGTGATAGATTTGCCAATTATTTTTGATTTAATAATATTACATTAAAAGCACATTTTAAAACATGAATTTCTACTCCATAAACATGTACAATTATAATTAGTGTATTTGAAGAGAGAATCTTTAAAGGACTATGTGTAATGATGTGGAAGACTTGAAAAGATCCTTTATCAAGTGTATCAAGGGAACTTGAGAAAAAGAATGCCACAGGCTGGGTGGCTGAGACAATAGACATTGATTACAGGTCCAGAGGAGGCCACTTAAGCCAGAGGAAAATTGATAGCACTGAATGTACCTATGAGCAAGGAAGATCTAAAATCAGTAACGAGCTTCCACCCTAACACGAAATGATGGGCAGGCTGATTACACTCACAAAGGTGAGGTACAAAATGCAAATTAGAAATCCATAGCATTGCGATGAGAAGACCACAGAGAAAATCAATGAGGATAACAGATGGCTCTCAGAAAAGATCAATAGAATCAATGAAGTCTCACCAAACTAGCAGCCAAGAAGAGAGGGATGACACAAAGTGCAGTGGAGTGAGTGAGGAGGAAGTATCCACAGAGCCTGTGGACATCAAAGGGCAGTAGGGCTCCTGTTGGATAACTTACATAAAAAAAACAACCATTCCAATCCATTGAAAACCATGGTGCACTATGATCACAAAACACAACCTGTACAGGCTCATATCTGCACAAGGTTTACATGCAAGGGCTAATAGGAAGAAAGTGCAAGGAGCAGATACTTTCACTGGTAGACTGTGATCCCATTTAAATAAGAAGAGATCGGTTCTCTATGATTGATGTCTTATAGAAGATTAGAGAAATCACTCCCTACCTTATCCTGAGGAACTAGCACTACCCAAACACTAAAACCAGTCAAACATACTGCAATAACAGAAAGGTACAGTCAGGACTTTTCATAAGCATGGATACAAGCCTGCTCGAGTCAAATCCATCAGCATGTGGGGATTGATTACGCACCATGGCCAAGCTCAATTTATTCTAAATGTACAGGGCTCATTCCTCATTTATACCAAGTGGCTATTTGCTCTTAAGTATAACATTCATAATGGGAGAAGGGAGGCTTATAGATACTCAAAAGTTACTAAAATATATGAAAATGTCTGTTCAAAAAATGGAAAATTTAATCTATGTAAAATTCAAAATAAAAGCAATAGAATTTAAGGGGTGATAGCAGTAAGTTTAAAGTAGATGGGTATTGATTGAGGAAAAATGTGTCTAGTATTCATTTCATGAAACAAACAAAATTTGATTATAGCAAGCAAAAGCGCCCTCTCTGTGCCAGGGAGCTTGAGACCTGGTCCCTCTAAAACACAAAGAACTGGCCAAATCAAATGGCAAGGCATCCCTCTGGTCTGAGTGCATCACCATGAAGCAGATGTTCTTACCTCACTCACCACACGATTTCATACTGCCAGCAATCTTTAAAATTGTATGTTCTGTGAAAGGTCATATACCAATATACCTTATACATTCATAAATAAGTTACAATTTGAAGCAAAGTAATGAAATGAAAAGAAATATCCCTACACAGCTTAGACAGAATGTCTCAGTTCTAAAGATTCATACTCTGTTCAAAAAAAAAGTGAGATTTCTTTTGCGTAGGGAGTAGAGGTGAAGAAGCTCAATGAGACTGAATGGTTGGTTGGAAGACATGTTAGAGAATGTCCCTTGTGTTACTTGTTTCACTGTTTTATCCCAGGAAAAGAAAAGAAATGGTTGGATGGAAGTGGGTATTACAGATTCTAGGAACAGCTTAACTTTGCACATTAATATACCAAAACCAATTTTAAAAATTACATTAAGTCATAGTGTAGGCTGATAAAAATCCCAGTTAGATATGAGCATGATTTTGCTTAATGCTTACCATTCTCACTAATGCCATCCAAGGCATCCTTAGCAAATGGCTACCCAAACTTGGATTTGATATGTTTAACATCACTGCTCCTGCTTCATGTCTGAGCAATTCTAGCCATTAGAAGACCATGCCTTTTACCAAGTTTGTATCTTCCCTGTAATGACCACTCACTAGCTTTACTCAGTTCTCCAGAAACAAGAGGTAACAAAAGTTCCAAGAAGCATTTCTAATTTAGTCATGCAAATATCTAATTCTCCTTCCACTTCCCATACTAAAATGGTGGGAAATTAAGGATGAGGAAGGAGAATGAAGTCATAGCTGACATTCATTATGAAATAAAGAGCCTTAAAAGTGACCACTTTAAAAAGTGGCTCCTCAGGGAGACATAAACTGCAATAGTCAGAGATGCCTGTGACTGTACCACCATATGCCAATCACATGACAGGAAAGTCTTTCAACATAAACTGAAAGCATCTGCAAGCACTTCCATGGAAGGGCCTAAACAAAAGAATTAGCCACACTACTATGAACCCAACAGAAGTCAGAAGCATGTGTGCTCTTTCTTTCTCTCTCCTTTCTTGTCCATTTATAGAAAACACATAGAAATCACAAGAAAATGCCAGTTGCCAATGATAAAGACCCTAAGTTTTCAGGTCTCAGTGAATACAGTTTCCCTTAAAAAAATCAATTTTTCAACATTCTAAAACCTTTTTAGGTATGTGATTCTTACATTTATCTCTCCCAAACCATCTGCTGACAACTATGAGAAAGGATTTATAAAACTCATGTTTCCCCTCTTCTGTAAAAACACCTTTCTGCTGGAGTGCTGGTTAACTGGGCAGTGGGCAGAAGGAAGACATATGGAAGGGAATCAGAAGGGAAGGCTGATGGATATAACCCAGCTTGTGGTTGTAGGACATATACTTCTACTTGCCAAAATCTAGGAGAGGTTCCAGTATTTTCAATTCTCACTGTTTCCATCTTCTCACTTACCAGAAAATATTATATATTCAAGAAAGAAAAGATAGAGTCCTCTACTTTATACAAACCTAGACACCAGACTACAGGCTTCTTTCTGTTTGTGTAGACCTCAGAGCCTAAGATGGGTTTCTAATCTTACTTTGTGAAATACACTACTCTATGTACCACCTCAAAAGCAGAGAGGATTATTTATGTCACACACACACACACACATACACACACACACACACACTCACACACACACACGCACACACACACATAGAACGAGAGAGAGAGAGAGAGAGAGAGAGAGAGAGAGAGAGAGAGAGAGAGTGTCCATTTGTATCAAACATAAATTGAGGCAGAGAAAAGCTAAAAGGTAAAGCTGACTATCAAAACTATCAAAAACTAAGTTGTCTGCACATGTAGATACTCAACTAACAACAGAAGTTCTTGTATTAATATTAGTCCCACAAAACTACTCAAATGTGTTGAGCAGTGATTTCATTATGACAGTATTTGCTGCTGTCATCTTGATGCCTTTTCTTCCCTTAAAGTAAAATTCTCCCTCCCTGCTGCTTGTGGGAACCTTTATAATTATATTTAAAGCCTACTGTGATATTAACAGACTAACTCCCAATTCAAGAACCTTAATCATATTTGTGTTCTGGGATTTCAGAAATTAGGACATGGGAATCTTTGAGATCCATTGTTCAGACCATCAGAGCTTTCTCGCTGCATTAACATCAAAGTGCTATGCCTTCCTTCAGGGTTAGCTCCATGTTAAGATCCTGAACTCAAATGCAAGCATACCAATCCTGACACTGGGCAAGCATTTCTCAATACATGTTTATCTAATCCAAATCCATAGGCAGTTATTTTATTTTGTTAATAAAATCTGTGATCATTAGAGAGCTAGAAGAGTTGTGGTTATGTTATCTACTAAGATAAATCAAGCATGGAATTCAGTCTTCCTTTTCTTTATTTATCAAAACCCCTGCTGTATCTGTAATAAAGACAACAACCTGACCTTGCTTCAGTTTATTTCTGCTCAGACTGGAGAAACCACTAGTGATTATTCTATACATTGTTTCATGGGGGAAGCCCCTTAAATTCCAGGTGTAAGTGAGCATAGAAGGCTCAGGAAGTACATGAAACTTAGACTGCTCAGGAAGCTTCTGAAATGTACAAGGTTCATAAGGCCGCTCTCCAAGTAACAGGGGCTGCCTGTAAGTTGTCTGGGTGCTCCAGGAACACAGCTCTTGAATCATTAGCAGCCATCCTAGGGTGGGCTTTTGGTGACACACCTGCCTTTGAGTTACCCATGCTCCTCTAAGAAACTCCTCATACATACTCCTGTAGGTAACCTCAGTAAACTCACTGACCCACCAAGGCAAACTTGGGTGGAATCATTTCTTTGGTTTGTTACTAGTGTGTCCTCTTGAATGAAAACAGATATCTGTTCATGTCACCCTCAAAAAGTCATAGAAGCAGGATAAGGGGGTTTGGGTGGGGGTGGGATAGGGGAGTTGGAGAGGTGAAAGCAGGAAGGAAGATAACATTTGAAATGTAAATAAATAAAATATCCAATAAAAAAGTCACTTGAAACACTTTTCTACACCAGACCTGGTGTGCCACACAAGGCTTTAAGGAAGACCTTGCTTCCCTAAAAGTATTTTGGTTTCCCAGAAGCAACTGTAGTCAAAGACTCAGATGCCAGCTGGCTTTCCCTCCTATTTAAACTTCTACCCAATCATACCCTTAGGAAATATCTATTCCTAGCCTAGTTTTTCCACCCAGAGTCCTCTTTATTGGCCTGCACTGAGCCTCCTTTTTCTGTTCTGACTCAGAACCTTTCTATTCCAACCCCACCCTACCCTCTTCCTTTCTTCCCAGCAGGGTAGAAGCCTTCTGAGACAGTGCAATGCTTCCTGGCATTTGTGTTACATCTGTTTGACCCTTACCAGTACTGCTCCATGGGGGAAAAGAGAGTGCTTCAGAGCTGGCCCCTCATGTGCTCCCTTGCTTCCACCATTCCAGTGAGTTCATATGGCTACGTTGTTACTTTTAGGAAGACTGTTGTAAATTGCCACTGTAACTCCTGGATGTTTCACATCATCTGAACAACCTGTCCCTTGTCACATCATGCATTCAAAGTCTACTTTTTTAGCCCAATCTGATTCCCACCAGATATTTCCCATCTTCATTCTCCTCATGTACTTATGTTTCTCTTTTTCTCTTTAGTTTGTTGCTGAATTGTACCAAGGCTTGTTTCTTTTTTTTTTTTTCTTCAACATTCAAAGCTTTTTTTATTAACAGTAAGATCCAAGGTTAGTTTTTGTAGCCTCGGCTGGCCCTTCGGCCCCTAGCATGCTCGAACTTCCGGCCCTTGGAATGGATATAGGGTTTGGTGTGGCTGTGTGGGGTTCCTGGGGCCTTGCCAAAATGTCAGTACACCTCTCGGCCCTTCCGAGGACCAGTCAGGAGCACAGTACCTCGGCCCTTGGGAGACTCCAGAGCCAGCTGGTCAAAGGTGAGGATCTTATCCCCAGCCTTGAGGATGCGACTTCGGGCCCGGCTGCTCATCCACAGTGCGTGACACACCTTCAGCTTGGGCACTTCCAGAATCCGCACGTCATCTGTGACTGTCTCCACAACCACAGCGGTCTTGTTCTCCCGGCCAGAAAGGTTCATCTTTCGGATCATCCAGGACAGGGACAGAGGTGGCCGGTTAGTGCGGCTCATAAATAACCTCTTCAGCACAACCTGATTGAAGGTGGAGTTGGTACCTCTGGCCAGAAACCTGTACAGCTTGACTAGCAGCTGCAAGTAGATATACTGGCTCTTGGGCTCCTTGCGCCTAACCTTTCGGCCCTTGTTGTGGCGTGTAACTGCCGTTTCTTTTGTAACGGCCGTCAGGTTCTGTTACTTTGTAAAGGCCGGCCGGTTCTGCTGCTCCGGTCGGCAGGTCAGGGTCTAGCAAGAAAGAGTGGGGACGGAGGAAGGGGAAAAAGGGGCGAGAGACGCAAAAGATAGATACAAGCCAGAGTCCGGTGGAGTCTCTTCAAGTCTTCTTTATTCTCTTATCTTCTTACTATATTCTCACTCCTTCAGTCTCCTGACACCTCTCACTTTTTCTCTCCTTCCTCTATTTCCTACTTCCTACTATCTCCTACTACTTACTACCTCCTACTTTCTACCTCTACCTCTTCGACTCCTCTACTCCTCTACTCTCTACTGCTCTACTCTCTTTATAGAAGGGAAATCCTGGGTATTTATACCCTTTACCACGTGACTTGCCCTCGTGCACAATCTCAACTGAAGCCACTACGTCACGTGCCTTGTAGCCATGGATACCAGGAGCACCTGGCAGCTGGGGGCACTAAACAGTGTAACAAGATGTTTATCAGAGTGCGCTCAGCTATTGCAGGCTGTTGAAACAAGTCTCTTGTCAGGGTATATGGCTCGAGATGGCTGTAAAGATGATAGCCACTTTCGGCTAAGAGTCGGCTCCCAACAGTGGCGAATGTCAACACCCATGATGGCGTCTCTTGCTCAGCCAGGTCCAGAAAGACGGAACTGCGCCGGAGTGCCCCAGGCTTGTTTCTATTTGTTTGGTGGAATTTAGTCTTGCTTCCCTAAAAGGAGAATATCTTTAATGGCAATTCCAAAAAAGTATTTGATTTTAAAATTCATAGGCATTGATTAGAGAGTAATTGACTGTTTATACTTTCACTACCGAAGAATCTAGAGGTTAGAATATGGACTCATTACAACCATAAAGCAGTCGTCATTTACAGAGATACTAAGGGACAGACAAAAACATCAATCAAAATATCTCCTCCCTAAATTTCTGCTGTGATTTTATCATTTTAGAAAAAGTTACCTTTGTTTTATTGTCCCTCTAATGTTTCTGCTGCATGTATAACAGAGTACAATTTTAAATGACTGAGAGAAAGAATTTCATAGGGAAAGAGGAAAAATACCAGATAAATAATATCCCATAGCTATGTGAACTCATAAAAAAACGTAAAGTAGCTTAGTATATTGTTTAAAAATTTATGTATTCTCCAAAAGGCCTCTTTTGAATCTCTGTGTTGTAAATAAACACTTGGAATTCTTCTGATGTTGCTTATACTCTCAAATACTTGATCAATAACCATGCATACCATTTTGGGATTCTGAAATTTGTCAATGATGGTTCTTCCCATATAGACATTTTTCAGTGTCCCCAAATGATCTCATGTGCAAGCTTCATTAATGTACTGTCATCGGCACTTGGTGCATTCATAAACAAATGTTCAATGATCTGCAGCTTTCTGTTGTGGCTGAATATGAGGACAGGGAGAGAGTTAAAGTGATTTACACAGGGCCTTAAGGGTAATATAGGCAGGAAAGATTCCTGGACTCCAGCACTCCTGGATTCTAAAACATACTATGCCGTTCCAACTCAAAAGATTCATTCAGGTAACAAAAACAAGTAACCAATATGTTGTATTAAGTCACAGTTAATTCCTCAACAAAATGCATTCATTTTGTAGAAACTAGCCCAAGTAACTGAAGTATGTTTAACCTCCAAGTAAACTGTGTGGCGAAGGTACTTGCCTTCAGTTTATACTGAGAACACCCACACAGTGAAAAGGTTAACTTTCCAGTGATCTCTCCTGACAGGTTTTCAAAATGAAAATGTCAGTTTCATACTTTTTTTTTTTTTAGGATGAAGCAAAATCTTAATTTTCTTTTCCATCATGTTCCTTTCTTCTTTGGGCCTTATCAATAGGTCCTTTTATAATGCAGGACATTCTATTTCTTGTCTTTAAAAAAGATAACTTGAGATTTATCTTGCCAATAATCTCACTCTGCCTTGCTTTATCTTCCCATAGAAGAACTGACAACACATATTCAATGAAGAAAATCTTTCTGAAAGTCCCTTGCTATTTAGGCATCTCTTTGCTACCATCAAAGTTTATAATCAAATGAAAGCATGCAGACATGTATGTTCATGTGGACATGGCATGTGCACACACACACACACACATACACACACACACCTTGAGATGCTTATGTCCTGTCATGGGAGTAAAAATAAATCGTGTCTCGAGATGACATGACCCTCGTGATTGAGACTCTCAGGTTGCTGTTCTGAAGGAAAACTCGGAATCCCACAATCATTCCATCTCAGTCACTCTGGTATGCTCTCTTAGAATGTCTTCTAATGACCTCATCTAATTATCACAATGACAGCATTTCCTGTGGGCTGAGTCCTCCTTCACCTTTTCCCAGGTCTTGGCTGTGATCTTCATGTTCTAGGACCGTAGACCAAGGACCTTGCTACAAACTGTGGGAAAACTGAGCCCCACTTTCTCGAATTATAAGAGGGACCCCTACACCCCAAAACTCCTTTTTAACTGCAACATGTATGACTTACCTCTGTTTGCCCTGAACTCAGGGAAGCATTTGACCTTGCCTGCTCCTGTGAAATACTGACTCTTTCAATTTAGCAAACAAAGGTTTATTACTGATAAGATAATAACAAACCTCCTTTACCACAGATAAACCAAAAAGCATTACTTTAAAGGATATTTTTTACTTCCACAGAACCCTGTGGCTAAGACAGTTCCACTAGTTATGTCAGTCTGGCCCTGAAACCAGATCATGAGTTCACTCTTAGAATGACGCCTCTTAAAGCCCTGCTGACTCCAGCTGATGATGAGAGCCCTGATGGGAAAGGCAGTCAAAGCTTCTGTAAGCTATACCTTCATTACATTTGCTGTGGTCTACTTACCAGGCCCAATGGTCTAAGAAGGAACTCTCTCTGCTCCTTCAAAGTCTATAGCCTTTAAGATTCTATACCTACTGCTTTTGCCCATAATTTGCCTTCATATTAAAGAATATCAGAAAGATTTCAATTAGCCCAGGACTAGAACATCACCAGTATTAAGGATGTTATTCTATTTGTGCTTGGGAGAAAGAGGTAAGAGGATGTACATCCCAAGCCAGCTCAGGCTGCATAGTAATACATATCACAAATGAAATGTCATCCTGAAGTGTAGCTCTAAATTAGAAGGCAGGAGGCTCGCCGCTACATCTTACTTTATTACAAATCAGTGAGCCTAGGAAATAAAGTTGATAAACAAGCATTGTATATCTTTCACCATGTAGTGACTAATGCTGATGATCTCCTCAGAAAACAAACAGTGAGAAGTTACCACACGCTGCAATGAATATTTTACAGCCATCATTCTCTTTAATTCCTGAAGAAATATTACTGCTGCCACTTTCAAGCTAAGCTGAAACTGCAAGTGGTTAACCAGTGTACACTAGGTTAGTTCCAGAGGCCTAGTTCTTAGATATGTATTCTTCTGGATCCCCGAGAAGACTGGATTTTGTCTGTATCACTTTCTGTTTGGTCGATAACAACCCAATCATCAACCATGAGTCCTAACTCAACATCACTGTCCCTGTCCATCCTCTGTATGTTCCACTGTTGGTGCCAAGCACAGTCTCACTATTTCTGCTCTGAACAACTTACAACCTTCCTAAGTGATCATCCCCTTGCCTATAACACATAATATGCACATCCTACAATCTTCCAACACTGAAAACCTGAGGCTGAAAGTATTACACTATTTACAAACAAATAATCAGTTTTTCTATGTTCGTTAATGAAAGCTTTCTTTTTCTTTCTTGCCCTTATATTTTTCCTTTTCAAACTAGCTTTGACAATAAAAGTCCATCATTGGCCCTTAAAGGTCTCTACTAACCACTGAGGAGAACACAGTGATCATTGCCCATCGCGGAAAGTGGTGAGCACATATTGTAAATGCTTTGATGCTCTTTAGCACTGATTTTACATATTTACCAGCATTTACTATGAACATATCTATTTTGTCATCCAAAAGAGAAAACTAGTTGATGAAAAGTATTGAATAATTATGTCTCAAATGTCAGCTATGATTCTCAACTGATTCTTTCACTATCCAAATATAGTCCTAGAGAACAGGTTAAAACATATCCCCGAATAGTTATAATACGCTATTACAAGTACTGCCCTAAGATACTTTTTTTAAAAAAATAAAATATTTAATGAAAGATATTTAAAATGGAAGCTGTGATATTATGTAAAATCTCATCCTTTTATTCAGGCAGACCACTGGTCTCTATGGCTGGGTGTTGGTTACTCCGAACCCTTCCTACAAAAAGAAAATTTCTGTATCATCATGTTTTCATAAAACTTTAGTAATTTACAATGTGTTTTGCTAATACAAATACCTCTCCATATACACTGAAGTTGTATCTTGACAAATCCATTGAAAATATGAAACATCTGGAGATGACAATGTGCATAATCTGGCTAATCAACTGAATATCTGAGCTAGCATCTCAGCTTCCTATGGAGAACTGTGATCATGACTGAGCATACGCTGTGGCTCACTATGGCTGCCCAGCATCATGAAACAACACCAAAGCATGTACGACTAAGCCCAGGAAAGATCCAATCTCCAAGCCCAGTGTCTTCTGCATGTGTATCACTTTTCTACCATCAGAGTGCTGAAATCATCAGCTAACAGCTACTGAAAGTCAGAAACCAGCTCTGGGCTTTTGACAAGAAGCAAATTTAACACTAAGTCATAGTATCTGAATGCCAACAACTTGTCAAGACTGAATCGTATTCTTGCCCTAAGTCAAACAGGGCTGGCTTAAAACCTTGTAGGTTCAAAATCATGGGCCTCATAGAATATAAAACTACTACAGACTAAAGGTGAAGAGTAGGACTGTGCGATGAACTGATGTTTGTGATCTTAAGGTAAAGGAGATTGGAGAACGTTTTTAAACACTAAGGTTACTAAAACTTGAAGAGGAATACCGGAGATCACCCTGTACTAACTATACTTTAATGCCCCCTTGATCACAAAGATTTGTGACTCTGCTAAGGAAAACACTATGGACTAAGAATGCATTGAACTTTTCTTCTCAGAGATAGCAAGTCAGAACACTTGAAGTGGCTATGAGTGGGGCATTGACCAAGAAGAGCTGGAGTTAAAAGCTCGTGGCTTATTCTGTGACCTAAACGTATCATTCTCTTTAAACCCAATTTACTCAAAATCCTGGTGAAATGTCTGCCCGGTGATGACACTAAGTTCCCTGGGACACTTTCACAGGGAATTGTCTGCCTGAGTTTTTCTTAGCTAACCTACTTTTAACTGCCAACAAGATAGATGTAAGTCATAGCCCTTTCCTCCTTACCCTTGACTCCTCATCTTCAATGTAGCAGAACAGAACACAGCTGCCTTCTCTGTTAGCAGTTCTGACTGTGTGGGAGTCAGGCATTGGTGCTGCTATGAAATAACTGAAATAAACAGGAGAAAGGGTTCTGGTCCATGCTTTTAGTCCATGGTCAGCTTGCTCCATTGCCACAGGCCTGTGGTGAGGCAGAATATCACAGTGGTGAGAGAGTGCAATGGAGCAAAATTACTCCCATCCTGATGGCTGAGAAACAGAGGAGGGAGGCAGAGAGGAATGAACAGAAGACAACACACAACTTTCCAAGGCATACCCCTGGTCATAAACTCCCTCCAAGCAGGACCACCTCCTCCTCCTAAGCTCCCATTTCCTCCCAGGAACATCATAAAATTATAAATTTATTGCTGGATTAACCCACACATGAATCAGAGTCACCAGGGTCCAATTACTCCCCAAAGCCTATTGGCTGGCAACCAAGCTAGCTCCCTTGTGTATAGCCTTATCTATAAAGGCATTTCACATGCAAACCATAGCAGAGGGTCAGCTGCTTTTCTTTATCTATAAAATGGAATCATTACATGCAGGGATGTGGTGGTTTAAATTACATAAATCAGATGTGAAAGAGCCTGAAGAAATGCTACTGAGCTCAGTAAGAAGATCCCTTCAAGGGTAAGGGCCTCCTTCAAGATAAAGAGTTACAAGCTTGCCGTCCTGATGAATGCTTGCAGCCTGGCATGAGCTTCTGCAGATTTACAAAACTTCAGGGCACCAATGAATACATTTACAAAAGTGGAATTTTGGCACTTGTTCAATCCTTATTTATTAAATGTGTCTTCTTTGCCAGCACTAAAAACACAACATAAATAATGTAGTACCCATCCTCAATGAAGCTGGAAGCCTTTTTTCCCATTTCTTAAAGGATGGCCACAGGACAGCCCAGAGTTAGAGGATAGATTATTGGCAACAGGAATGGAAGGCTCTTTCATCCTCTTGGGAGAAGTTAAGTAAGGGAAAGAACAGGGAAATGTTTCCCTCCAGAAGACCTCTAATTTGAAGTTGAATTCTGTCTTTACATACAGACAACATGGGATTTGGGAATACTGAAAGCCTGTGGCATAATGGAATGTTGATTACTCTTAAAGGTAATTTACTTGGGACTCCAAGACTACGTTTTTAACACAGAGGAGATTTATTTGCCTCAAAGATACTAAAGGTGGAGAATAAGAGACAAAGAGAGGAAATAGAAGACGGGAGAAGGGGGCAAGGAACAAGGGCAAGGGGCAGGGATATTTGTCCTGAAGTGGGGGGAAAATGATTGCCTTTGGATAGGGAAGAGACAGATATGACCCATAGGCAAATGACAGTTTATAAAGGTGAAGGGGGAAACCCTGTGTTAGGATGAGATGTTTAATTTAGATTGGACAGGTTAATAAGGTGAGCCTGAAAGGCTTTGGATTGCTGAACCTTGATAGCCACAGGAGGAGGAAGTGGCCAAATAAGGAAATAGACCTTGGTGGCTAGCTTTAGGAATGCAATCTAATAATTTTTATCAAGGCAGGGGGAATGGGGAGAAGGACAAGGCCTGCCAGGACCATGTTTGCCATGCTAAGGCTGGCTAGAGTCCCTTCATACCCTTTCTAGTTTATGCAAAGGCAGTCAACACTGATGGTGTCTTAAAATAGACTGAGTACTTTAAATTATTTCTGCAGTTGTTGAGGCTAGAAAGTCAAAGATCATGTGTGGCTAATTGAACCTCTAGTTGCAAGATGAAACCTCAATTTTGCATTCTCTAAAGAGGAGGAATGTTTTGTCTTTTGGAGACAGAAGGAAGAGGGAAAATCTAAACCTAAGAGGCCTTTTTCTAATGCCATTAACCAATTCCTGACAACTCTGTCCAAATCATAGGGCCTCTCCCAATGCTGTATCCTAGGGATTACATTCCCAACATATTGATTTGGGGCCTGTATTCAGAACCGAGCAGGTGGCACTACTGACTACTGAGAAAATGAATGTGTGTGCAGTCAAGAAAGATCATTGCTATCTCTACAGAATTAGTTATAGCAGAAGCAAAATATTGCAAAGTAAGGCCAACAAGATGGGTCAGTAGATAAAACACTGCCATGTGAGCAGGAGGAACCCAGGTAAACAACCAAATGATGTTAACATCTGTCTATAATTATAATGCTCCTATTGGAAGATACAAGGTGGAGGTAGAAGAATTCCTAGAAGATCACAGACTAGTTATCTTTGAATATGTAGCAGTGATTGAGAGTCCCTACTTTATACAATGTGGAAAGGCGAGGTTGCTGTGGCAGAAGGATGCCCAAATATCACACCCACACACCCTCTACATCCCCACACACACACTGTCACACACACATACACACAGGCAAGGTGCGTGATTTGTAACAGTTTCCTTCAAGACTGAAATGTTCCATCATGAGGGGAGACTCCTTAAACAGAAAAATATACAGCTCAAAATCTTATCTAGGTACCTTCCTCCCAGAGTAGAAAAGCAAAAGTGCAAAGAAGTCTCAGAGAAGCCAAGCTGTGAAGACAATGTCTCAGAAGCCCAGACCAGCTGCCTGAAAGCACAAACCAACTAAGCTGCCTGGAAGAGGTTTTACCAACTGAGGTGCCTGTGAAGGACACTCTACAACCTTTTGAGCTGCCTGCATGCTGTGCACTGTATGCCATGTTCCCAGCTTTGTCACTCATTCCAGGTGGGCTTTAGTGATGCAGCTGTCTTTGAGTCATTTCTGTTCCTGTAACTCCTCACCTGTATTCCTGTTAGTGACCCCAATAAAATCATTGGTTTACCAAGTCAAACTTTAGTGGTATCTGTTTTACTGCATGGCATGTAATCTATATATGAGGTGTGTAAGCATGGGGAAGGAAAAGAATCTACTTAGGACTCCCCCAAGACCAAGTTCTTAGCACAAGAAGATTTATTTGCTCCAGAAAAACAGATAGCAGGGAATAAGAGACAAATGCAGGAGATTGAGAATGAGGAGGAAGGAGGAAGGAACAAGGGAAAGGGGGAAAGGATATTTGTCACAGGGGAAGACACAGAACTGCTTCTGGGTAGAGAGGAGTCAGATGTGGCATATAAGAAAATGGCGGTTTATAAATATACAAAAAGAAACCCATGTTATGATGAAGTGTTTAATTTTAATTGGACATGTTAGTTAGGTAAGCCATAATGGGCTTTTGATTGCTAGACTTTAACACTTTGGTAGCTAGATCTCAGTAGTCAGCCTCAGGAGGAGGAAGTGACCAAATAAGCGAATGGACTTTGGTGGCTAACTTTAGGAATCTAATCTAATGTGTTTATAGCAAGGCACAGGGAAAGCAGGAAGAAACGTAAGCCTAACCAGAGCCATGCTTGCTACACTTGAGCTGACCAGAGTCCCTTCAACATGTATATTGTGTCTCCCCAGAAAAAAAATTGTCACCCAACAAGATGGGAACTAAAAGAAAACAGTAAAGGAAATATTTCAATTTTTTATGGCTCACCCAGTTCCCTGAGTTGGGAAAAGAGTGAGTTCCTTATACGAGGTGACACCCAACAGAAAATATGTACCTGAAGCATGCCTGGTTTAGGGTCTCTAGGTGACTGAAAAAGAACACGGACAGCTGTAGCATTTCAGACACTGGCTGCTGGGAGCATTTTCTATTGATGATGTAAGTTAGCACAAGCGTGCTCATTCAACACAACACAAAAATTTTTATCTTCTAGTCCTGAAAATCAAAGACCTCAAATCAGTCTCAAGAGGCCAAAATCAAAGTAGTAACAAGGTGTGTTCTTTCCAGTTCTAAAGGAGAATCTTCCCTGTCACCTTTCCCAAAGTCTAGAGGCCACCTCCATTCACGTCCCCTTTATTCACCTTCAAAACCAGAAATTCTTTTCTTGCAAGTCTGTGAGGAATTGCTGCATTTGAAGCAAGTCAAACCCCCTGGCTCCTGTCACCTCATCTCTACTTTTGATTATCAGTGTGTGTGTGTGTGTGTGTGTGTGTGTGTGTGTGTGTGTGTGTGTAGATACAAAGTCATCATTTTCCCCTTAATTTTTGAAACAGGGTCTCCAGCTGAATCTTTAAATGACTGCTTCAGCTAGACTGCTTTCCAGCAAGCCCCAGGGAGTCTACAGTCTCTGTCTCCCAACGTTGGGACTACAGAAAATGCCACCATGTCCAGCTTCTTTTCAAGGATGACAGGAATCAAACCTGTGTCCTTATGCTTACACAAGTACTGCACTTACTGAGCCATTCCCAAAGTTGCTGTTTTTCTGTAAGCATCCTTACAATTACACTATAATCATATGGTAGTTAAAAATAACCACCCTTTTCATGATTACCAAAATCTTAAATCTTTTATGGATATAGTTGCCGGCACTGCGGTATAGACAAAGAATTTTGTTTTGTTTTTTGTTTGATTGTTTGTTTGCTTGTCTTTTAGCTCCCACAGCCAGTGTTTGAGAAAAGGATGCTAGTACTGACATCAGTATCACAATAAACACCATGATGAACAAAACTAAAATTTCGGCTTTGCATCTTTCTCATCATCTAAACATGCTTTACCTTTTCACTGGGTAAGAATTTCCCCAAAATAAATGATCTTTTAACCCAGTATCAAAGAGAAAGGAAAACTTATTTCATAGAGTCAGCACAGAAACCCATTACTCACTGAGAATGCTCTGTGCCTTAGCTTACCAGTACACTTAACCTTTGACATCTTTGCTACTGGATGATGACTTGCCTTGCTTCAGCAGCTTATGTAACCACTAAAGATTTGATTTTCCTAACACTACTTCTTATGAACTCAGAAGTCTGAGTTGAGTTTCCATATGTATTTACTGTGTGTGTATGTGTGTGTGTGTATATGTGTGTGTGTATGTATGTATGTATATATGTATGTGGAAATACTATGTGGGAAAGAACTGGACACATGTTACCCATCTCTGGGAAGTCTTTCCCTGATTGGTTATATCATTAAAAAAGTAAATCTGGATCTTTGGCTCACAAGAAGAAAAAAAGTATCTATAGAAAGCTGTTAGGGAAATTTCTTATTTTGTTTAAATTTCACCTAAGCAAGGGACTGAAGACAACATATATGGACTATTACTACTTTCAGCTTAGATATTTGTCTATAAATGGATCTTGTCTCATCCTCATAAGATTCTGTGTATTTACTCTATCCTTGCTTCTATTCCTACGGTATCTCAGTTACTTTAGCTGAGGAAAGATGCAGGGTCCATCTTCATCACCAGCTATAAACAACTCAATAGCTCAAGGATGGTAATAGACCAGCAAACAACCTTCAACCACTGAGTTGGGAACCAGTGAGTGTATGTCTCTCCTTTTAATCTCTCACATACACAGGTTTCAGGCTTGCTCCTTATTGCCCTATAGATGGTCTCAAAGGTATTGGGTACCAATTCTTCTACTCTCAGATAATCAATTGTATACTATTTTTGAGTATTGGACTATTTTTTCTCCCTCATGTATTGATTCCATTTCTTTCTTAATCAACTACTTTCAACCATTTATCTCAGGCTCAGACAAAGCAAGCTGATATCCTACAGATGGGATTCCCCCAGCTGCTAGACAGTATTCATGACTTTACTGCTGGCAGTGAGTTGGAGATAGCCTCTGATACTCAGTGGTATCACACTAAGTAAGGTTCTGACCTTACTTAGTCTAAAGGGAAGACAGCATTTGGTATTGAGCCATTTGTAACCCTTTAGTAATATGAGTGCAGTGCCGTCTTTAAGCATGGTGTACTTGATGACTTTGTGAAAATGTCTTTGAAGCTTTGGGAAGAAATAATGAGAAGCTTCAGTCAGCCAACCAGAAAGTGAAGTCACTCTGTAAAAGCCGAAACTTTTCCATGGCAGTTTCTAAAATGATTCCCAATTTCTTACAGCATCAAGGTCAGCAAAGGTCCAATTTCATTTGTAAGTGTGGCCATAAACCAAAGGACAAAAATCTATAATCTCAACACATCTCCTATGTGAAATCAGAGAAGGGGACACTGAGAGATGAGATGGGATACCCAGCAGAGACAGCAAAAGCAGTTCCCTTCCCTTCCGTGAAGAATATGTTAACCCACACTAATGTAGGCAATTTGCATAATAGCTGCCCATTTTGGTACTGAATTTCTTTCCTCTTCATTACCTTCACACCAGTCATTAGATCAAGTCTCAGCGTAAGGCAGAAAAGAACTGTCTGACTCTCCTATAGGGCAAAGGGGATTTATATGGTAAGATTTTACCCTCCACCAATAGGGAGCATTACATCTTGCAAAGATGGGGAGGGAGTGTCATGAGGTTTTTGAACATAGTGGGAATAATACGCACTGAATGGTCACTGAGAAGGTCTTTCCCATGACTGAGATTTAAAAATTTTTTTATCAAGAATTCCAAGGATCTCTCAAATGTATAAAGTGACATAGATTTCAGAAAGCTATAACAGCAGAATATTGTAATGCGTTTATAACAAGCTTTTGGGTGGGAATGCTAAAGATTTATTATATGAAACAAACAAATT
This sequence comes from Grammomys surdaster, assembly GCF_004785775.1. Taxonomy (NCBI): domain Eukaryota; kingdom Metazoa; phylum Chordata; class Mammalia; order Rodentia; family Muridae; genus Grammomys; species Grammomys surdaster. The sequence continues at coordinate 3,246,777 of NW_021620801.1, read as the reverse complement.
AATCTGGGACTTCTCATAACATACTGACTTCACTATGGCAATAAAGAATTTACTGTTATCAAAGGCATTGATGTGACTGAGAAGCTAAAATAATAGATGACAGGCTGACAGGTTCCCTGTTAGAACTTGACTTCCTGTTTTAAATGAGAATGACAAGAATCTGGGTTGTTATATGTGGTGGCTTGAATAGGTATGGTCTCCATAGGCTCATCTTTTTCAATACTTGGGCCAAAAGGAGTTGCACTATTAGGAGATGTGGCCTTGGTGGAGGAAGTGTGTCACTGTAGGGGTGGGCTTTGAGGTCTCCTATGCTCAAGGTGTGACCAGTGTGGTACACAGTCTCCTTCTGATGCCTGTGGATCAAGATGTAGAACTCTCAGCTCCTCTACCACAATGTCTGCCTGCATGTTACCATGCTTCCCACCAAGATAATAAGGGACTAAGCCTCTGAAACTGTAAGCCAGCTGTCTTAGTTAGGGGTTTACTGCTGTGTACAGATCCTACGACCAAGATAAGTCTTATAAAGAACAACAATTGAGGCTGGCTTACAGGTTCAGAGGTTCAGTCCATTATCATCAAGGTGGGAGTATAGCAGCCTCTAGGCAGGCATGGTACAGGCAGAGGTGAGAGCTGAGAGTTGTACATCTTCATCTGAAGGTTGCTAGTGGCAAACTCACTTCTAGGAAGCTAGGTTGAAGGCATTTAAGACCATCCCCACAGTGGCACACGTACTCCAACAAGGCCACATCTCTTAATAGTGTCACTCCCTGAGCCAAGCATATACAAACCAACACACCAGCCTCAATTCAATGTGTTCTTTTATAAGAATTGGTATAGTCATGGTGTCTCTTTAGAGCAAGGAAAAGCCTAACTAAGACACTATAGGACATGTGGTACATTTAGCCCTTACAAGAAGGGTACTGAAATTCACAACTAATGATCCAGAGTAGCAGTCAGGAAGCCTATACTGACAGATTCCTAATAGTTTCTGATACACCATGGGATATATAGAAGCAGCTCTGAGCTACTTCTCCAGCAATGTCTCCTTGCCTGCCTGCTGCCATACTCCTTGAAATGATGATAATGAAGCTGCAAGCAAGGCACCAGTTAAATATTTTTCTTTATAAGTTGCCTTGGTTATGGGGTTTCTTCACAGCAATAGAACAATAACTAAGACAGAATTTGGTACCAGGGACTTGAGCATTTCTGTGACAGGTTTGACCATGTTGTTTGTTGGATAAATGTGGAAGACTTTGAACTTTGGGTTATAAAAGTAATTGAATACTTCCAGTTGGACTTTGCAGGACCAGCTTAAGAGGTTTCAGAGGATAAGATTGTTAGTGACTAGAGACCATTCTTATAATATTTCAGTAAAGAATTTAGCTGCTTTCTGCCCTTGACCAAAAAGTCTGCCAGAGGCTAAAATGAAGAGTTTGGGAGTAACATCAATTGGCAAAGGAAGTTTCAAGGTAGCCCAGTATTTACTATGTTGTGTGGTAATTAGTTATAATCCCTATCCAGATCCACAATGAAAAGCAGTAAGCAGAGAGAATAAAAATAAAAAATGTACAATTTGAGAAGAAAAAGAAGACCAGAAATTGCAATGTTGGAGCCAAGTCCTGGGCTCAAGCAGATATAAGAAAAACCTGATTCAGAATGGCATGAAGATTTCAAAATGGTACCCTTAAGGTAAGAACCCACCCAGCAGAGCTTCAAACTTGTAAAAAGTAATTAAAGGAAAGCTTAAGCAGCAAAGAAAACCATCAATAAGTAAAAAATTATGCAAATGTTTTTCAAAGAGGGATCCAGGTACCAGCCTCAGCAAGTAGAAAAACTTAACTTTACCAATTGGTTCTAGATTTAGAGGCAACAAGGATACATAAAATGGGTTATTGAATCTTCTTCCACAGTTAAGGTAAGCAAACAAGGCCATATGTGTGGCATGGAAATTCTTGCTTGAAAGCACAGAGCACTATGGGAAACTGTGAAGGTGAAGCCTGGATTGCACTGGAAACTCCCAGATGTTGGAGATGCCAGAATCATGGGAAGCCTGACAAGGAAAGCTACTAACTGGTATGGAAGCAGCACAAGATAGAGATACTTCTTTGTTATCTTTGTTGATGTAGTCAACAAAGCTGGAAAAGAAGAGCCATCTAATAAGCCCTTTAATATCAAACATGTAGTCACAGAATTTCAAGTTTACCCTGATGAGTTTTGTTCTTGCTCTATTCCAATATCCTCACTATTCTCCATTTTGGAATGGTAACATATATTCTATGCCATTGTACTTTGCAAGTATATAATTTGCTTTTTTATTTTACAAAAGGTTAGGGTTAATAAACTGCCTTGAGTCTCAAAAAGGACACTTGAGTAGTCTTGAGACTGAAAGACAATACACTTTTGAAGCTGAACTGAATACATTTTGCATTATGATATGGCCACAAGCTTGTGGTGGCCAGGGAGTGTAATGTGATGTTTTGAGTGAGAATGGCTCCCATAAACTCATGTTTGAATGCTTAGGCACCAGTTAGTGGAACTCTTTGGGCAGAATTAGAAGTTGTGGCCATATTGGTGGAAGTGTGTGAACTGTGAGGTTTCAAAACCTTAACCAGGACCAATATCTCTGTCTGCTGTCTACAGATCAGGATGCTTAGCCCTCGGCTACTGCTCCAAAACCATGCCTGCCTGCCTGCCTGCCTGTATGCCTGCTTGCCTGTATGCCTGCCTGCCTGTATGCCTGTCTATCTGTCTTCCTGCTACCACACTCCCCATCTGGATGATGGGACTAATCCTTGGCCTCTATAGGCAAGCCCCCAATTAAATGTTTTTCTCTATAAGTTGTCTTGGTCATGGTGTCTCTTTATAGCACTAGAACAGTAACCAAAACAGTGAGTTCAATATCATCTTGCATGTAGTTTACAGAACTTTCAGAGAATGTATGTGCTTACAAACTGGCATGCATCTACCACATTTGTTTCCTGATTCATTAAATGAGAAGCAGCATTTCAAGGCAATCAGTTGCAAGGCTCTAAAATAATCTTCTCAATCCCAAACAAAACCTTAGCTCAGAAGTACTGCCGTGAACAAAAAGTAATCAAAGAAACTTATGTCATCATTAAAGTCATAACTGAGTCCAGTCATATCCCAGTATAATTTAAATATTTGCTATCCAAATGATTGGTTAATGGCAAAGATGATGGGGTATCATAAAATTAACCAAACAGAAGCCTGATCTACAGATGTTTTAGAAATGAATTAATGTAACTTTTTGGCTTAGAAACAAAGTTAAGTATCTGTAATAGATGCATTTACCCCAATTCCCCTAAATAATGAAGTAAAAAGAAAACATTTTACATGAAGGAAAGCAAGAGGACACCATGAATGTTTACTGCTAACCAAGAATCATGTGAACTCTCTTTTCTATCAACACTGATTCTTTTTGAACCTCTAGATTTCCATAGAACTGGATGTCTCTTTGATTAGTTAGACAAGCAAGCTGTATTGTGGGTCTTTTCAGATTTTGATATCATACTTGGTCATTCTTTTCTGGGCTATTTGACAGGCTTCTCAGAAAGCAATCAATTTTGTCTAAAACTTCTTCAGCACTGCGCTGCAAGCGAACTTGGCATGCGGGTCCTATGACTCAGAAATTAAGTGGTACTAAAGTTGTCTGTGGCAATGCTGTGTACGATCTCTTGCAAGACCCAGCCGAAGGCACAGTGCAAATCTCAGTTATTAGTCTAGAAATGTCAATGGAAGTTTGTGTAACATATGGATTCTTGAATTTAATGGTTTTACTTTACAGAAAGCATGCTGTGGTGATTTGAATGACAAATGTCTCCCAGGTGTGTGGACACATGGTCCTCAGTTGGTGGTATTGTTTGAAGAGGTTTAGGTGGTACAGCCTTGATGGAGGAAGTGTATCACTGGGGGCAGGCCTTGTGAGTTTGTAGCCTTGTTCCACTCCACTTCTGGGTCACATTTTCTGGTTCATGTTTGTTGTTGAAAACATTATCTTTCAGCTTCTTTCTCTGCCTGCTGCCATGCCACCCCAGCTGTTATGGATTCCCTCTCTGAACCCATTAGCCAAATAAACCCCATCTTCCTTAAGTTTCTTTTGGATGTAGTGTTTTATCACAGCAACTAAAAAGCAACCAATATGCATCCCGGGTGGACAAGTACCTCTCTAAGAATAAGAACAGTGACTCATCCTACGAATGTCTGCCAGTTTCTCCTCAGTTACACCTTTACTAACTCTCAGTCGCTGACTGTATTTCCTTCTCTTTTACTGGTCATTTGGTCTTTATTTTATTTACTGTCATCTCACATTTATGGTCTTCTATTTTTTAGTCATTTAAAAATATTTTAATGATCAATAAAAGTAGTGTATGCTATATAATGTTTTAAAATAGCTATACGTTTATTGTAAATAGGCACCTACAAATTTCTAAGTTGAGCTAATTAATGTAAGATTCTGCCTTATACTTTTTTAATGGTTAGGGTACTTTTAAATCTGTTCTCTTAGTCATTTACAGGTACGCAATCTACTGTCAACCATGTTACACAATAGAATTCTTTGGCATTGCCTCCTATCTTACTGAAAGTGTATGGATCCATGTTTGTGTCCCTAATTCCCCATGAAGGGTAACCACTGTTCTGGCCCGTGTCTGTGAGTTTAACATATTCAGATTCTGCAGTTAGCTGAGATCATATTGTGCTTGTTTTTCTGTGCCTAGTAGATATCACGCAATACAGTTTTCTCCAGGCTGATCCAGACTGTTAAAATGCAGATTTCCTTCCACTGTGGTTATTTACCACTCTGTCTCTGTCCATTCATTCACTGATGGCTAGACTCTTGTTCTTCAGTCATTGATGGGTGGAGCATGTGTTCTCCAGGTAGTGGTTCTGTGTTCGGATGCTCTGTGGACTTTAGGAGGTAATTCCTAGCAGGCATAAGTAGGTCAGTAGGTTCATTACTTATACAAGGAACCGTGAATGCAGTGGAGTGATGACAAGAACGAAGCCATGAAGGCTGACCTCATTTCTTCCTCTGCAACCTGATATGCAGTATGTATGCTGGTTCCACTAGTATAACACTGTCCCCTGAGGTCATTAGACAGGTACATAGTTTTAAATTGATTACATGATAGCACTTCTCTGTACAGTTATCCCGACTGACAAAATCTGATGCTTATTAGTCTGACTCTCCCACCTGCAACAGCTGTTAGAATAATTTTACAGCTCATTTGCATAAAATTTACACAGTACATCTGCTGAAAGAACCTATTTTATAGCACTGGAGGTATAGCAAAGACTGCATGGTAGTTGATCTTCACTGTCAATATGACTGCGTTTTAAAATAAACACACTTCTGGTCATATCTGTAAGAGTGTTTTAAAGAAGTTTAATAGAGACTGGTAGATGTAGCAGGATAATTTCCTGCTACTGCTACACTGTATATGCAGTGGAGCTCAGTGATTGGGCAGTATGAAAGGTAGGCAGAGTGAGGAGTTAGGATGAGACGAGGAAAGAGAGGAAGGGTAGAGGAGAAAGAGAGGAAGGGGAGGAGAGGAAGGAGGCTATCGACCATGGAGGAAGACAGATGGGTCGAAAGCAGTCCTGGGTAGCAACTTCTATCAAAAGGTTAGATGTTGGGTAACAATTCTAATTGTGTGGGCATCTTGTTATTTGGGCATTTCCAAGTATATAAACCCATTGGATAATATTTAAGTGTTAAGAGTCTTCATTCTACCTGGTACTGGAGGATGGCGGATATTGTCTGGGATTCAGCTGAACTTTGTGGATGTAGCATGGGAGATAGCTGGGCCATCACGAGACACACTGGTGTCTCATGAGTCTAGTTGAGGCTTTGGTCACATCTAGCTGTGGTATGCATGGCTTCTGGCCGCTTCTAGTGCGGAACATGGTGGCGAGAGCTAAGCAGAGCTGCCCCACTGATTAGATAGACGGCCTATGCCAAGGCATTTTCTAAATATCTCCCATTAAAGGTAGACTGCCTAGAAATATGTGATCTCTGTCCAGACTGAATTAATGAGGACAAGGGAAGCCTGATGAACACCAGCATCCCTCTTTCTATGCTTCCCAACTGCAGACATGCTGTGTTGTTCTTTCCTCTATAGTTAGGGCTATCTCGGAGTACACCTCCTCACCATGATGGGCTGTACCTCAAACCACGAGACAAAGTAAACATTGTTTTCCTTGCATTGCCGTTTTTGAATATTATTACCACAATGAAGAAAAAAGAAAGAAACAACAACAAAAATGTATCGACAGACTATCTGCCCATAATATCCACCCCAAAGCTGCTAGCCAGATACAATAAAGAGAAGGGAGGAAGAGAAGGAGGAAGGGAAGAAGGGAGGGAGAGTGTGTGAGAGAGAGAATGGTGGAGGGAGAGGGAGAGAGAGAGGGAGAGAGAGACAGAGACAGAGACAGAAACAGACAGAGACAGACAGAGACTGAATAGCTGCCTAAAAGCAGAAACCATACCCTATAGGTTTGTGATGCTGTCTTCTAAGATGATGTTACATTCACCACACAACCTGAAACTGTGTTCCCAAGATTTACAACATATAGATCCAAGAATTAAAGATGCTAAGTAATATTGAACTCCACTTGGCATCAAACAAGTAACCTGATGAAATAACGTGTACCTCAAACATTTGTATCCTCAAACATTTCCTGCTAAATTGGAGGGCCAGAGTCCAAAGGGGGACACTTTCTCCATGGAAAAGAGTAATAATTCCACTACCATGAAAGCTTTAGCCATGCTAGGGTGTCAGCACGTAGAAGAGGGTGCTAGAAAGTAAATAAGCTTTAATTATGAAAAGATGGTATTGCTGCACAATTAGGGAAGGAAGAGAATGTCTGGAAGGCGGACTATTCAGTGCCATATTCCTGCATTGATGATCAGAGATAATAGCAAACAGCAGCTGTAGGGCTCAAGTGTAAATAGAGACATGAAAGTTAAGACTGAGTGCCTTGTGGTGACTACTCAGGTAATCTCTAGTAATTAATGGAGAAAAGGGAATCCAGAAGAGAGGGCTTAATGGTGAGGTGACAAATACCAATTTCATCCTTAGAAGCAGCTGAGACTATGAAGAGACTGGAGCTGGTTTTGTTATAGTTTTCTGTGGCTTTATTGGTAGATGTTGACTACTCCCCTCCCCACAGTGGCTCTGTGATGTTTGTACTGAGGGGAAAGTGAGATCAGATTGGTGTGTGTGTGTGTGTGTGTGTGTGTGTGTGTGTGTTGGGAAGGTCTGCTATGCATCTAGTGAAGTCTCATGTTCATGGCACCAACTATTTTCAGTAATGACTATGAAGACATCCTTCCTTTTTGACTTTCTGTGGATTCACAATTCTGCTTACTTCTCAAATACTGCCTATCCATGCAAACCTTTGGTTAAAACCTGCTTCTAGGCCACCCTAGATGTGATAGGTAGTTTTAGTTTCAACGTAACTATATCTGGAAGGAACTATGATCCAGATATGGAGGGCACACTCATGAGAAATATCCTGTTTGGTTTCGAGTGGGTCAATCCACTTCCAGTTCAGGTCACTGAGGGAGAAAAACACACACGTCTGATATGGATCTTGAGGTAAGATGACACACCTTTAATCTGGACCACACCTTCTGCTAGAAGCCTATATAAGGACATGGAAGAAGGAAGGTTTTATTCTTTGCCTGCCTACTCTCACCTTGCTAGCATATCCACTCCTTCACTGGCATTAGAACCTACTTCTTTATGATTCCAGTATATAGTGAAGACCAGCTGAGACCCAGTCTTGTGGAACTGAGCGACAACTAGTTTCTTAGACTTCGCATTCATGGCTAGCCATTGTTGGATTAGTTAGACTGCAGCCTGTAAGTCATTCAAATAAATTGCATTTATATGGATGGATGGATAGATAGATAGATAGATAGATAGATAGATAGATAGATAAGAAATAGAGAGACTAATACACCAGATTAGAGCTTACTGTTTCATCCACATCTTGCTATCCAACACCCAAGCTAGGTTGAGCTAATTAATGTAATATTTTCCTTTTCATTTATCAGTGATAGGGATACTTTCAAATCTGTTCTCTTAGTCATTTTCAGGTATACAATGTACTATCAAGCATGTTACACAATAAGACTCTTCTATCTGACTTAAATTGTGTAGATCCATATTTGTGTCCCTAACTCCCCACGCAGGGTAACCACTGTTCTGCTCTGTGTCTGTGAGTTTAACATTTTCAGATTCTGCAGTTAGGTGACATCATATTGTGCCTATCTTTCTATGCCTAGTAGATATCACACAATACAATATCCTCCAGGCTGATCCATGCTGTCAAAATGCAGATTTCCTTCCACTGTGGTTATTTGCCACTCTGTCTCTGTCCATTCATTCACTGATGGCTAGACTCTTGTTCTTCAGTAACTGATGGTTGGAGCATGTATTCTCCAGGTAGTGGTCCTAGGGACTTTAGGAGGTAATTCCTAACAGGCAGAAGTAGGTCAGTGGGCCTCTGTAGGTTCTTGCTGGTTTCTATAGCCCCTAGCTGCTACTGCTTTTGGTACTTCCTGCTCCTCCATGATGTGAACAGCATTTGCCACAGACTCTCACCTCTGTGACATGTACTTCTCTGCCATGCCTTCTTTGCCTTAATAATGTAAAATCCTCTGAAACTGTGAGCCAAAAGCACTTGCCTCTTGTGAGATGTCTATGTCAGAGAGAATTTGGTCAAAGCAATACCAAAGTAACTAAAACAGGCACTCACTCAGGCACTCAGTTTAATTCTCCAGCTTAGTTAAATATATATATATATATATATATATATATTCACATTGATACCTTGTATGTACATCAGTTCTGATTTTAATATTTAAGGAACATTTGAGACACAGAACTTCATTTCCCAACATAGTAACTATTCTCAAATTTTCTCCTTCTGAAGGAAAAACCCCAATGCTAGCAGAAAAGACCATTTGCAGGACTAAAATTGGTCACATATCTCAGGAAGCCTTCTTGGCATGTACAGAGAGGTGTTCCTATGGCTCAGTTGTAGCCAGTAAGAGAAATTTGATTGATAGTTTCCCAGAAGGGAAAAATCACCTTCACAGGAACCAATTTTGTTGCCATATAACTTTTTGAGCCTCATCCTTCTTCCACCTTGAAAGGTTGAAAGGAAAATGGACATGGATCATTCATCTTGCCCATGTGACATGTGTATTGGAGATTTAGGGTGAAGTGAGGAGAAAGAAAAAGTAGAAGGAAATTGTTTCTTGGTGCCACCATGGAGCATCCATGCCAGGTCCTTTTACATTGTATCAATTGAGAGTCTATTTATTAAGGAATTCTAAATCTGTTTTCTGTCATGCACAGCTGGACATAATTCTAATTAATAACAATTTATTTCTACTTCTCTAACCTCCTGGCCTCTTTTAATCCTGAAATACATCAAGCATGCTTCTGCCTCAGATTTGGTACCTAGTATTCTACAGTCTGGAGCTTTTCCTCCGGTTCCCATATGACCAACTGTAACTGTTCATGGTAACTAGGTTTCCCAAAACCCTGTCTGCAGTGTTCCATATGTAAGACTGAGGGACCCTACACCCAGTTGGTTTTGATTGGTAACTAAAGTTGCTGGCGGCCAATGGCTGGACAAGGAGACAGAGGCAGGACTTTTAGAATTCCCCGGGCAAGGGACAGAGGAGGAGCAGGAAGAAGATAGCCACCATGCTAGGGAAGCAAGGGAGACTCTAACCTTGAGAAGTGCAGAAGTCAGAGAAATAGTCATCATGTAGTTGCCAGGGAACAAGGAATGCGTCTGAGGTGGCTCAAGTCTGAATCCAGGGGAGCAAAGATGGAATACAGATTTTAGTATGTAATAACTCGGGAATATTGGAGGGTATCTCAGCTATGTGGAGATTAGGAAGTATCCAAGCCATTGAGCTGTTTAAAGCACATAAAAATATAAAGGCTGTTTGTGTATTTTTCATTCAGGAACCTAGAAGATTGGGGTGGATAGTGAGGAACGTGTGCCATCACCACCAGGATTGATTTGAGTAGTGTTAACTGGCTACTGCTACAACCTACAACTTCACCTCATACAGGTCTCTACTCATATGCCATCAGAAGCTTACTTGGCAGTCATAAAATCTACCTCTCTCTTTTATAGATTTTTCTCCTTAGCATGTACTTTGTTTCTAATCAATTATTAGCTTTGACATAACATACTTATTTGAATAATTTATTTTAGATTTGTTTGTTTGTTAAGATCCTTGAACACAAAATCATTTGAGTTATTCATTGAATTATTCCACCAAACTATGAATCTTCCTTACCTGAACCTGTAGTAGGGGGCATGAAGATCCTTGTGCTCACAGATTAGCACTAAGAGGGATGTTAGACACTCAGGGTTGTCACTTCAAATGAGAGAGATGTATAACCTGTTTTCCACCTAGAAGGCTGGGAACAGGCATCGTTAATAGGCTGGTGACCTTTGTGTTCATGTGTAGCTGAGATCATACCAGATTCTCTGTTTGTTTTTCTTAAACTATAGAACGTAGCTTTATAGATGTCACTTGTACTTTACAAAGGGGTTTGATATAGTCATAAGCTTTGTTGTGCACAGGAGATTGACTTCATTATCACAATACTTTCCACCAAATTGCTCTGGGCTTAAATATGCTGACAATAAACTATTCATGGTCAGATTTTCAAATTTTGAACTAACATTGGCTGCTGAGTTGTGTGAAACCAAATTGCCTTCTTGCTTCCCAGGGATTATTAATCTGTTGGACATGGTGACCCTCCCTCCCCTCCTTCACAGAGACCCCCACATGAAACCAAGTGTTAATTGTAACAGAGGTCTTGGTAGTGGCTACACAATGAAACGAAGGCATAATAAGCTGGGCACAAGAGTTAGAATTTAACAAATTAGATTCCTGTGAGTTCTCACTGCCCCCTTGACTTTGACAACTGCTTGGAAAACCCTTGCAGGAGTCAGGGGCAAGAAAACAATATCCCTCATGAATAAACTTTCAAAATACTCAACAATGTAGCAGCAAAATCAACACAAGAACATTTTTAAAAGTGTTATCCATTATGATCAAATAGGACTTAACCAAATAATGCCAAGTGCATTTTAATGTATGAGCATAATTAATGTAAAATGTCATACCATTAGAATAAAGGAGAAAATCAAACAGTGAACTCAAAAATCATGAAAGGTACACAAAAATTATTTATCAGAATTCTGTACCATAATGAATAAACACACAATGAACTAAAATAGATGGGTATTTCCTTGACCTAGGAAGGTTATCTGTACACAAACTTATTATCATTGGTGAACCATTTAGGGTTTTCCCCTTAATATCAAGAAGAAATAACATCTATATTTGGCAGTACTGTTCACATTATACTAGAGTCTGGTTACATAATTTAGACTAGGACATGAAAATAGAAAGCATCTACCACAGAAGGGGAAAAAATGACACTATTCTACTTCCATTAAGCATGGTCCATGGAACGTCATTAGGAAGTGTAGCTTTACAATTAATAAAGATTCTAAGTGGGTTATAAGATGTTGCCAGTTACAAATCCAACATATAAAACTCAAGGACATTCCTATGTGGGAAAACACTGCTAATTAAAGTCAAAGCCCACCATGTCTGAATAGCTTCTAGGCTTTGTGCATTGTGGGAGACTCCCTTTTTTGGCAGAGTTTCTCCTTGTATGACCTTGTCCAGGGGATTCTAAGCCTTCATACTTGCTTCTACCTGAGGAATGTCATGTAGCCTCAATTATACAACCAATTTCCTTTCTCCTGACAAAATCTGTTCAGCCAATACATGAAACTCTTGAAATCCTTCCCCATGACATTCCAGGAGGTACCCTAAACCCCGAGCCAATGACCTTGGCCCATGCTGAATGTTCCTACCCTAAGTCCCCAAAAACTTTATAAATCTTGAATCATCCTAAGTAGATTTATCTGCCTACTGACAAGCAGTATGGTGTGGCCATTTACCCCAGGTACTCACAGGGCTTCCAAAACCCCTGTTCGATGTCTCTGCCCTCATTGCCCTTGTGGACCAAATTGGCCAATGATCCACAAGAGCTGGGAGACCCACATTTCTATATGATTATGATTCATGGTCTGAAAAATGAAACTTAAGTCAAGTACTTTCACACTGTGCTCAACATAATAAAATAGAAATTGGTTTAACTAAAAATCTCCAAACCATCACTTTTCAAAGAACAAAATATTGTTGAAAGAGAAGAAAACCTCAATAAGTGAAAGGATGCCATGTGTTTGGGTTGGAAATATGTCATTGATACAGCAAAAGTTTCCAAATTAATTGACAGATTTAAAACATTTTAAAAAAATATTCCAGGATGCCTTTTGTAAACTGATCCTGAAATGCATATACACCTAAAATAAAACTATAGAAATAAAAGAAAACAAAGTAGACGTGATCTCCTAATTTAAAGGTCTACTTTAAACCTACACAAATATGACAATTTAAAGGACCCTTCATTTAATATATGAGGGAATCTTTCAATATGCCAAAGTATCTGAGTGAAGAGAAACAAACTTACTAGACTGCTCTGCCTAATAAAGGTAGTTACCACTCACAATGAAAACTTTGACTCACCACTCCCAACCAGAAAAGGACATTAAGGAAACAGAGAATCTTTGAGACATTGTTTGAGTATTGTCATTACTGAAATTAGACAAAGAAGGACAGGGATTTGTTTGGAGATACTCAGTTCATAGAATACTATCAGTCCTCAAATTACCTTCTTACATGTTTTGAAATAAAATACACCATTTCCCCCTTCCCTTTCATCCCTCCAATCCCTCCTTTATATCTCCTGCACTAGCTACTTCTCAAAATCATGACCTCTTCTTAAGCGTGTGTGTGTGTGTGTGTGTGTGCACGCGTGTGTGTGCATGTACATGCGTGTGTGCATGTGTGTGCACTTGTGCAAATATATAAATAAACCTTATCACCTTTTAGTGCTACTTAAAAGTATATCTGGGCTACCCACTCGGTATTGAATAACTAATTTGGGGCTCACCTCTAAGGAAGAATATTTCTCTGGCCCTCAGCCTCTTTAAGTTTCCTGTAGCTCTTTGAGTGTGGGGAGGACTCTGTGAGATTTCCCCCTTTCATGTTAGCTTCAGATTTTGTTTAAGCAGCCATACTGTTGAAGTATCTTGGGTGAGGCATGATACCTAACTGCATTCTAAATATGTATTTTACCGACAGATAAGTATAGCTCTCCACCAATCATCAACCAAACTTCTCTTGCAATAAATAGAGATCATTACAGAAAACTACAACCTTGCAAAATGTAGAGAGTGAGGAGCAGCTCAGTGCCAATCAACACACTCTCAAAACAACTCCTGTATCTCAGGTTCGGGAACATCAAAAGGTGGGGAAGAAGAAACGTGACGCAAAAGGGGAACAAGTAAGAGAGAAACAAAAGGTCCAGAGAATCTGCTGCGAGATTGTGTTTCCTAAACTGTCTATTAAAGATTTATTTTTATGTGTATGGGTATGTGTGTCTGTGGAACATTTTTATACAGTGCTTACAGAGGCAAAAGAGGGTATCAGATCCCCTGGAACTGGAGATACAGACTGTTATTAGACAACATGTAGGTGCTAGGAACCAAACCCAGACTCTCTGTAAAGCAACTACAGAGTCTTCTCTCCTTCCCTCAATCACCTTTATTTTTATGTCTAAATGCCTGAATTGTGCTTTGGGGTTTTCATCTCAGAATATCTTCTCTTAGGTTTTATTGATTACAACCCATTGTCAAAAGTGGTTCTGATGTCTGGAATCAGAATATGCTCACTATTCTGTTTAGCAGAATTTCTCAAAGCCTACTATAAATGCAAAATTATTTTGTCTTTTCTGACATATGATAGACAAAAAGAATCTCTTTAGTTGCCAATAAAAATCTTCATTATCGATGACATAAGATGGTAAAATTGTTTTACTGTTTGTCACATATCACATTCATTCTTATTTACAAGATTTCAGAAAATGAAGAAGAAACTTACCATCTCATGATTCCCTATATAGAACCCACACAACTCTTCCATGTTTCTGCACCCCAGACCTGGGACATAAGGACTCTGCAGCAGCCTCACCTCCTTCACTTGACTGAAGCACTCCCACTAGCTTTGCAGAAACACATTGTCTAAACACACTCTGCAGAAAAACTTCAAGTGAGGGTGTGTGGGTAAGGGATATGTAGGAACTGTATTATTTGTTTTGCTATGAAAAAATTACTCTAAAAATAAATAGTATTTTTAAAATTATCATTTAAAATCTCTGTCCTGATGCCACTGTACTGCACTACCCACAAATGAGCTCCAAGGTGTAATGGAGAAGCTTACTTCTTCTTTAATGTCTTCCCACGTCTTCACCCTTCTGCTCCTCAAAAATACAGATGTTCAGACGACTCTAGGCCATAGCTCTCCTGCTGAAGTCTGCACCCATCTGTCACTCAGAGAGCCAGCCTTATTCATTCTATTGGAACTAGTTTATCCTTCCCCTATTCCTGTGGTGCCTAGCAGACCCTTCAGCAAAACCAGTGTCTTAAGGTATGACATGTTTTGCACACTTAATTTTTTCCCAAGACTTCTTTGAAACTCGACCTGTATTCACAAGTGTATTTTCCAACTTCCTAAGGTTTTGGAAGTTATATTAGTTATTACAAGACAAGTAGGAAACATCACCACAGCTCCTCTTGGCCAGTGTTTCTCATGCTTCAGGGAACAAACTCAGTGCTTCAGGCATGTGATGTGTTCTATGACTGTTCTATCACATCCCAGCCCTAGAACATGTTCACTCCTATTGGGTCTATAGACATCTCTTATAGTGCACTAAATAAAGGTTAGTCTAGTTTTACTTTTTCAATTTTTCTATATACTTTTAACACTAGTGGGTATTTAAATGCTTTAACCAAAAAAGGTTTTATATCATAGAACATTTCATTTTTTTCTGTTCATTTTATGGTCCTTCCCTCACTTCTAAACTGTTTAAAGTAGGGCATCTCTGTATTTGATGTAAGTGTCTGAAACATTAATTGAAATGGAAGCAAGAGAAGGCAACAGAGCTAGCATGAACTACAGGCATTGACTTATTCTGTGGCTTTTACTTGCTCACTCATTCCACAGTGATGTCTGATCTTGATGGAGCAACCATCTATGAACTGAGCATTGCAGAGGAGGTCACTAAACCATGTTTCCAGATGTGTCTGAGAGCCTTTGTCCAGAGATATTTGTCATGTGGAAAAGCAACTAGTATCTCTCAGTGTGGGCTGCTCCATCCAATAGATTCAGGACACAGAGGGAAGAGAGGAAGGAGGGACCTTGTCAACACAGGCTTCACCCCTCTGCCACAATGGGACTTGGTCTGCCAGATACTGCCACCCCCATGATGTTACTGTCCTTCCTCAAGCCCATAGCTGAATCAGTCTGAGGACCACAAATGCTTACCTGAATGTTTTCCATTTGTGAATGTTTACAAAGAAGAAAGATCCAGAAAGGGGATCAGAGAGTTATAAAGCATGATGCAAATATTGGTTCTTATCAAGGAAGACTTGGAAGAAATTAAATTTTCTTCAAACATATCATGCTAAAACAAGGAGATAAGTAGCATAATATATAACATGCTCACATAAGAAATGGACCTTAAACAACAGGATTTTTTTTAACAGAATTTTAGGAACCAGTAGGTAGTATTTAAAAATAGTGGTGTGACTAGAAGTTCTTTGATAAGAAGCCAACCTTTATGTACTTTACAATTAGTGTAAATCTACTAATTGCATTATTAAGCTATTTCCATATGTAAATTTGCTTCACAATGCCTTTGGATTCTAAACCCTTTAGAAGTTGTACCTTTTCCCAAATAACAGCTCAGTGCTGGATGCCTGAGTCCTTCAGGACTGACTCACGAAATGGAAGCCAGTGAACTGTTAATTATATCCAAATAGCAAGAGCAAATGATAAAGGGAGGAAATGAGTAAAATGATTCACTTCAAAAATTATATTTAAATTTAGTTTGAGAGTACCAAATTTCCCTAGAACCTAATATTTCAAAACTGTCATTGGGTTGAATACACACAAAAATATCTGTGTGTCAATTTCGAAGCTATGAATAAGCCATACCGCACAGCAAAATTTGAAACTTAACACATAGTCACACTGAGTTAATTTTTAGATTGTGGCATTGCTTTTAAAACTAACAAGATCCTATGATGGGAACAGTCAGTGGCAAAGTGTAGTGGGTTTGGCCTAATGCTGCTCATGTCATATTAACTTGGGGCCCCAAAAATGTTTGCTTGAGAATCCCCACATCTCCACATAAGACACTGAGGAACCCTGCCTCCAGTTGGTTCTAATTGGTAAATAAAGTTGCCAGCCGCCAATGGTTGGGCCAGGCAGACAGAGGCGGGACTTTTAGGATTCCTGGGCAAGGGAGAGAGAAGAAAAAGAAGGAAGAGGAGCTCGCCATGCCAGGAGAAGGAGGAGAGAAGAGATGCCATGCCTGAGAATTTGTGGGACAGAAAGCATAGCTACCATATAAGAGCAAGGAGAGAGTAGCCCCAAAAGGTCTGCCCGACTGTGTCCAGGGCAGCAAAGATGGACTATAAATTTTAGTAAGTAATAACTTGAGAATATCACAGGGAGATGGGTTAGCTACATGGAGGTTAGGAAGTGGCCCCATCATTGAGCTGATTTAGGCATATCAAAATATAAATTGTGTGTGTGTGTCATTTGGGAACACAAAACATTGGGGTCGGTAGTAAGGAATACAGCCACAGGATCATTTTTAGTAATTAACTGGGTACATCTACAGAGAAGGGACTGAGCCTAAGTGATACCCACCATTCACCTGCCAAGTCCTTGGATGAGTAAGCCTACCCAAGTGCCACCAACTCTTCATTTCCTAGGTAAATATATCATTCTCTGGACCAACAGTATCCATACCACCAAGCATGAGTTAGATCTCAGAAGGAAAGAGACAAAGATGGACAAGATTCCAGATAAACAAATCTTCAAGGAACACACTATTTCCACAGCTTCAGGAGGTTGGTAAAGGGTATTGTCTTAGTTAGGGTTTCTATTGCTGGGTGATAACACTATACCATATACTAACATTAGAACCAAAACCAACTTGCAATGGATAGGGCATATTCCATCTTATTTTGCCACATCATACTCTCTCTTCAGAAGAAGTCAAGACATGAATTCAAGTAGAAACTGGAAGTAAAATAGAGGCAATGGAGGAGTGCTGCTGACTGGCTTGATCCTCTTGGCTTGCTTAGCCTGCTTTGTACACTCCGAGACTCTCAGTCTAGGCATGGCACTACCTACAATGGTTGGGCCCACCCACATCAATCACTAATAAAGAAAATGTCCCACAGGTGTGCATACCAGCTAGTCTTTTGTTTTCTTTTCTTTTTTATTGGATTTTCTAATTTACATTTCAAATGTTATCCCCATTCCAGGTCTTCCCTCTGAAAGCTCACTATCCCATCCCCTCTCCCCCTGCCTCTATGAGGGTTCTCCCCCACCTACCCACTCCCACCTTCCTACCCTGTCATTCCCCTACACTTGGGCATTGAACCCCCACAGGAACAAGGACCACTCCTCCCACTGATATCCAACAAGGTCATCTTCTGTTGCATATGTGGCCTGAGCCATGGGTCCCTCCATGTGTATTCTTTCGTTGGTGGTCCAGTTTCTGGTATCTCTGGGGTGTCTGGCCAGTTGACACTGTTGCTCCTCCTACAGCTTCTTCAGTCCCTTCTCCAACTCCTCTATCTGGGACCCCATGCTCAGTCCAATGGGTGGCTGCAAGCATTTGGCTCTGTATTTGTCAGTCTCTGGCAGAGCCTCTCAAGAGACAGCCATATCAGGCTACTGTCAACAAGCACTTCCTGGCATCCACAATAGCGTCTGGGTTTAGTGAAAGCTAAACAAAGAATTCTCAACTGAGGAATATCGAATGGCTGAGAAGCACTTAAAGAAATGTTCAACATCCTTAGTCATCAGGGAAATGCAAATCAAAACAACACTGAGATTCCACCTCACACCAGTCAGAATGGCTAAGATCAAAAACTCAGGTAACAGCAGATGCTGGTGAGTATGTGAAGAAAGAGGAACACTCCTCCATTGCTGGAGGGATTGCAAGCTGGTACAGCCACTCTGGAAAGCAGTCTGGTGGTTCCTCAGAAAATTGGACATAGTACTACTACCTGAGGACCCAGTTGTACCACTGCTGGGCATATACCCAGAAGATGCTTCAACATGTAATAAGAACACATGCTCCACTATGTTCATAGAAGCCATATTTATAATAGCCAGAAGCTGAAAACAACCCAGATGTCCCTCAAGAGAGGAATGGATACAGAAAATGTGGTACATTTACACAATGGAATACTACTCAGCTATTAAAAACAATGACTTCATGAAATTCGCAGGCAAGTGGATGAAACTAGAAAATATCATCCTGAGTGAGGTGACCAAGTTACAAAAGAATATACATGGTATGCACTCACGGATAAGTGGATATTAGCCCAAAAGTTCGGAATACAAGATACAAATAGGAATCACAGACCATATGAAGCTCAAGAAGAAGGAAGACCAAAGTGTGGATGCTTCAGTGCTTCTTAGAAGGGGGAACAAAACACTCACAGGAGGAAATGTGGAGACAAAGTGTGGAGCAGAGACTGAAGGTAAGGCCATCCAGAGACCCACCTGGGGATCCATCCCATATACAGTCAGCAAACCTGGCTAGTCTTATGGAGGCATTTTCTAAATTGTGGTTCCTTCTTGTCAGACAACTTTAGCTTTTATCAACTTAACAAAAAAGCCACAACCAGGACAAATGCATTTCTCACAAATGAATATTCATTACTTCAGTCAGAGTTTGTAATCCATTTGAATATTATCCCTGAGCTCCATACCAGGTTGGGGTGCCTCATTGGTATCTTTATTTTCTCATAATAGATTTCTTACTCTTTCTTTAAAGTTTTAAAAAGCAGAATTAATAGTTCAAACAAAAAGTACCTTAGAATTCTCAGTGAGGATGTTCTTCGGTTTAAAAATTTCATAATGGGAAGTTCCAACCACACAGAAGTAGACTGACTAGTAGCCCAGTCTTTAGCCTTATCAGCACTTGGTTATTCTGGGTCAGTTACCTTAGGGGTCATCGAGAGTTTTCTATAATGAAATGCATAGCAGATATTTCCCATTCAGACAATCATCTGGACCCATTTAGACAACAAACTAGACTGTGGTTATTATGTGAGCTCAACCATAAGCAACATATAAACAAATATATGACTGTATTCTATTGAAGTTTTGTTTACAAAACAACAATAACAGCAGCCATTTCATCCTCATCACTCATGGTTAATCACATTGATTGCTATCTTCACAGATAAATTTGCCTGTTTTGAATATTGAAACTGTACAGTTGAGCATCTTTTCTTAAATGTAAATTCTAGGCTACCCCATGCTGCCAAGAACATTGGCAGTTTGTCCTTCCATTGTTGAGTAGTATCCCATAATATAAAAAACATTTTACTTTATGTATTTTTTTGCTGATAAACAATTGGGATGTTTACGAGGTTTCGTTATTATGAATAAAACTGCACCCAGTGTTAGTGTATAAATGCTTTCATAAGACTTGAGTTCCTCGGAAAGGATCTGGTAGCTCTTAAGATCGCTACATAAACACTGTGACTACAACAGTAGTTAGACCACTTTACATCTCTTCCAGGATTACATAAAAGACCTTGTTCTGAGCATGTTTAAAGTCCCTGGTTTTCTCAGGCTTTTTAAAATTTTAGCTTTTGTTTTGGTTTAGTGACTTTCATTGTAATACATAGGATTATGTTTTGTTTTTGATTTTTTTTCTTCTACAGGTACTAGCCAGCCAGTACATATCTTTAGTGAAATGTCTTAGCATTTTTGTTCAGTTTTGTTTTGATTATTGACTTAGTCAGAGATTTGAGATGTATTGTCTCATCAGATATAGCTATTACAAATATTATTTTCCCTAGGTTTCCTCTCACAAAAACTGACTTTATTCTTCACAGCATTTTCATATTTATAGAAAAAATGTGTAGAAAGTACAGGGAGTTTCCCTGAATACTTCACAGTCTTTCCTAACATCAACATCTTGTGTGTGTGTGTGTGTGTGTGTGTGTGTGTGTGTGTGAGAGAGAGAGAGAGAGAGAGAGAGAGATTTACTTTTGTTGGTGATAAAACACTACAACTGAAAGTAACTAAGAGAAGAAGGTTTATTTTGGCTTATGGGTTCAGAGGAGCATCCCATAACGGTCCAGGGCAGGAGGCTAAGCAACCACATCTTCACAGCAAACATGAAACAGAGAGTAAAGCAAAAGTAAAGTCAGGCTATGAACTCTCAAACTTGCCCATTCAATGACAAACTTCCTCCACCAAAGTTATACCTCCTAAAAGTGCTGAAGCATCCCTAAACAGGGAAGGGGACTCATCAGCCAGCCATTGTGCCCTCCTGTCTTCCCCAGAAGCAAGTGCTCTTAGAAGATAGAGTAGATGGGAAATAGACGGTCAACTGAAATGGGATTCCGTGGTGCAACCTCCTCGAGGCCATTGTCTTTGCAGTGGTTCAATTGCTTTGGAATCTCACATGCTTCTGCAAGTAACCCTTCATGCATGATGTATATGTAAACCAAATGAAATTATTAGTCACTCAACTGGACTTTAGAGGAACATTTTTCTGTGGCATGTCCCTAGTGCCCTCAGTGAAAAAAAGACTTATTCACATCACCCCAGCAAAAATTAACACAATGATCTATTTTTATTTTTTACTGAGACTTGAAAATACAGTATTTACTCTCCCCTTTTATTTTTACATACCTTTGGTTTGTTGGAGGAATTACCTTGTTAATTATAGATTTCTTTTTGTTCCCCTTTTTTGATGGTATCTATCTCTATTCCAAAAATGAGAACTGTAAAGCATAAGCCCTAGAGGAAGGCTTGGTTAACCCATTTAAATATTTTAACATAAACATTTCATATCCACATCCCATTGAGAAGTACCTAAGACCTCTTATGTGGTTCTAAACTTTGTTATATTAAGTAGTGCAGTGGACTACCTCATTTTTAAACTCCTTTCAGCCTCTCACCAAGTGGTCCTGATGATGCATAATGGCTGTCTGAGGGTATTATTTTCCTAGCAACAAGAAGAGACTTTTATATGCCACCACATTCTCTACATTTATTAGCTAGAATTCTTCTCTAAAGAACACCTTTATACATAACAGTTATTACTTCTACAAATGATACTGGCATTCATAAAATGAATGAACTCAGAATTTTGTCTAATAAGCATAATGGATTTCTATGATGAAACTGAAATAGGCTTGAGTAATTTTATAGTCAATATAATCTAAGTACATAAAAGCCATTGAATACATCACATAGTTTAAAATGTGAAGTCCTTAATTAAAAATTAAGTTATTACAGGAAGTCATGAACTTTACCCTGGTAGTGGATATGACCTTTGCTTGGCAGAAGTGTTTTAAGCTTGGATTGAGGGAGAAGTGGTTATAAGAGGATTTCAATTTTAGGATAAAGTATAAGAGACAGAAGGCTACAGCAGCTCCTCAGCCTATTTGTTGATTGTCAACATCAGGTTAAAATCAAATTTCTTTTTTTTTCTTTTTTTATTATAATTTTTTTTCTCAAATCATAATTCATTCACACAGGGATTATAAACACAGAAAGGCAGGATGTGGGGAAGGGAATGGCACTGGAGTGTGGGTGTTCAGGGAGAATACAGATATCTTCAGAACCGGGTATCGGCTGGGTGAAGGTTCAGGGGACAAGTCACTATGACTCTGCCTATGACTCGCTTGTCCTTATCTAAGTTGGTATTGTCTGCCAAGGCTACCTATTTACAAGGTCTATGACTACTCAGGCTGGTAAATTTCCACAAAAGCTGCCTGTTTACATTAGCTTATAACCATCTGTTTCAATGTTTTTCCACTGAGACCCAAGACTTCGTGTTAGTATACATGTATGAAGGACCTATTGCTGATTTTAGGCCTATGGCTGATTTTAGGCCTTCAGTGTGTAAGCAGGGCTGCCCCTGACATCTCCTCCCATCTCTAAGTATAGAAGGTAAAATACAAATTTCAATCTTGTTTTTTTTTATCAGAATTTTTTCCTCTTTCTCAAAGCAATAGCTTTTTCAAAGTACCATGACTAAGTGCCTAAAAGTGGCACACTTTATCAGTAAGCACTTCAGGCCCAGGGAAGGGAGATGGTGACTGTAATGCATACATATCTATTGTTTCTTTCATTTTGCAAAATTGTCTCTTATAGTGCTTGATGTACAGTCCTGTATATGTGTGGTCCCTATAGTTGTACACACTCTTGTTTATTTCAAAATTGTTTATTTCAAGTTCTTGTTTCTCATAAACATTTGCCTCTTATATTTATTGCTTCGATTATGTTAACCAGGACACTCTTTTGTGTGTTAGATTTCCCTAAACTCAGGAGAACATGAGATATTTTTGAAAGACAAAACATCAGAAACTGATGAAAGTTAGCTGCACATCTGGGCCTGTGCATCCTATACTCTTCATCACAAGCATCCGATCTCTAATTGTAATGTGTGATGACCTAGCATGAAGCAACACTCACCTTGTTCAAATTTCTGACTTTTTTCTCTTGAATTTGATGACTATCATAGTCTGGACTTCTGTAAAATGTCTGTGACAGTAGATAAACCTAGAAACAACAGAAATTTTATTTCTTGTTGTTCTGGAGGTCAGGGAGTCCAAGATTAAGGTAAAAGCAGATTCAATGGCTAAGAAAGCCTGATTCTTGATTCTTCCCTCTATATTTTTCAGGGTAGAAGTAATAAGGCATGTCTTTTGAGGCCTATCATTTTCAAGGACACTAACCCTATGCACAAAGACTCTGTCCTCAAATATAAGAAGTATGCAAGGCTTCAACCTTTCAATGAAGTCATTTGAGGGCTTAGAATTTCAACACACAGATTTGGGAGACAAGGATGCATACATTATTGTGACCATCCTGATATGAGTGACATCACTTTAAAGAAATCACATGTACTCATCCTCTGACTACCAAACTATTAAAGCAATACTCTCAAGGAATTGCAGTTTCCCCAGGCACTCCACACTGAGTGAAGAAAAGGTTAAAGCCTGGTGCTAGGCAGCTGGAAAAGGAAATTGTTATCCAGGTTGAGACATAACAGAAGTCTGACAACATGTTAACCTTACTAGCAGAAACTGAAGTCCAGTCACTTGTGATGCTACATCTTAACCAAGAATGCTTAGTTATGCCAAAGTGATACCCATGTTCATGTGAAAACATCATTTTTCTTCGTAAGCTACTTCTGTTTCTGCCATAAGACATCTCAAAGTAAGTTTGTACAGTTTCTACTTCAAGTGTGAGGACCACAGTTTAGATACCCAGAGTCCATATAAATACCAGACACGGTAGTCCACATCATCTCTCCCAGAGCAATGAAGGTAGAGACAAGGGATGCCTGGAACAAGCTGGCTTGCTAGAGAAGGCAAATCAGCAAGGTCTAGTTCAAGTGAGAGACTCTGCTGAAACAAATAGAATAGAGATAAAAGACACCTGATGTTTACCTCTAGCCTACACACACACACACACACACACACACACACACTACTAGATCCTCAATATTAGAAGAACTTGGTACCTTTGGAAAGGGTAAACACAGGATAGTCAATCAAGGTTTTATTTAATTTGGGGATACAACCTGAGTCCTAACTCAGGTCCAGCCACCAATCTTCAATTCTTAAGCCAATAGAATGAATAGTGGAAAGCCCTGGGAAGAGGGAGAAAGAGTTCTGGCAAACACTTCAAGTCTGTCTTTGGGTCCTGAAGTGAAATTACAGTTTAAGTAGAGGTCCAAGAATTATGTATATCTAAGTAATCCTGGTCAGTATGTGAGATCCCCCCCTGACTTATTCCTTTCTTTCTTCCATCATAAGATTTTCTAGGAGAATTTCAATTTCCTTATGGTCTATACTTTCAACAGTTTCATAGTCAGGTTGAGACAGGCATCCCTTTAGAATATCTTTATTCTGACAGAGCAGTTACAATGGCTCATCAAACAAAACTGGTTGTGAAAGTACATACTAACCAAGGGAGATCAATGATTAACGGTCACACCAAGAAGAGAGAGGAACACATACACTTTCCTTCCCACTCCTCTTCTCTCGGAGCTCTTAGCACCCTAACAGGCTAAAGTGGCTCTTATTATTAGTTATCCTAAGAAATACCAACTAGCCATTGAACTGATCATGGGGTTCTCAATAGAGGAGTTAGAGTGAAGACTGAAGGAGAGCTGAAAGGATTTGCGGCACCATGAGGAGAGCAACAATACCAACCAACTACAGCTCCCAGGGTCTAAACCACCAGCCTGGGAGCACTTAGGGAGGAATCCAGCGTTTCAGTTGAATATGTAAGAGTGGAGGGCCCTGCTGGGCATAGGTGGAAGAAGAGAACCTTGACCTCATGAAGGCTGGATGCCCCAGGGGGTGGGAATTTTGAGGGGGGGGAGGTGGGAGTGGGGGGGGTAGATAGAGGTTACATCCACAGAGAAGAAGGAGGAGGAGTGAGGGGATTGGGGGTTCCTGGGCACGTGGGGGATGGGGTAAGGGGACAACATAGGAAATGTAAATAAAACATCCAATAAAAAAAAAATCAAAAAAAAAAAAAAAGGAATACCATACCACAGACTTCACAGTTATAACCAGGGTCTGAAAGGAAGCCTACAGCTGACAGCTTTTAAAAGGAAATTTCCTTAGCTATAAATAGCTAAACAAGTGTAGGACCCCACAGGGCTGCTATGCCCTGAGTGAGACTTTCCATATGCTGCTGTCTACTAAGTAACATTCTGTGGTTCTTCTAGGATCAAAACCTCCTGACTAAGGCATGGTGTCCCAGGAAGGGAATTTACACTTGACATCCTATTGCCCCCCAGTTGAGTTCCTGTTTTTTCCTGAGTTTGTATTTTTCCTTCCCTGGCTTGGTATATATATTGAACCTGCTCAGTAAAAGTTTTGGCATTCTCTCACAAGGGATGACCTGAGTCTGAGTATTTCTTTAATCCCCCAGGCCTACACCCGAGCTTGGTACCCTGGGCAGCACCGGAGCTGTCAAGTGGAGGGTTCCACTGAGATCGGGAGAGAGAGGAGAACCTGACTGGATCGTTCCTGGAAGGAGCTGGCTGGTTGGTTCAGAGAGTGGAACGTATTGGAGAAGCAGAGCAGGATCAAACTGAAAGCAGCACTATGAGAGTGTGAGCTTTGATTCCCACGGGTATTGTGAGTTCCTTTCTATGTATATTGACACAGGATGATGCAGGTAAGGAATCCTTGTATGAGGTGGAGAATAGCTCCAGCTCTGAGGATCAGGGAGAAATTTTAGAAAAGGAAAAATTGAAGAAATGCAAGGTCAAAAAATTGGAACAGGAGCCTGGAAAAGGGGAGGTGAGAGCAAACGAGCTACTCAGCCCCAGGTGGCGGCAGCCGGGACGGAGCCTCTTTTCCAATAGTCAGCCAAATGTGTTTCCAGCCCTCACTTCCATGTGGCAGAGCGGGTACTCTATAACTGGAATAATGAGTATATCATGAGTTTAATCAGTGACAATGCAGCGAAAATTCTGCCCATCATGCTTCCATCCTTATACCGCAATTCAGAGCCCTCCTGGTATACATTCTGCTTTCTTTCTGGCTCCTACTAGAGAAATCCTTAGTTCTGCTTTCCCTGTCTATTGTCTGTCCTTGGTGCGGCAATCTGTTAATTGTCTGTTTTGTTTCATTGTTTTATGTTTTAAAAAAAAGGTGTTTATTGGGTATGGTTAAGAATTCAACTTTGATAGTAGAAATTTGGTTTAACTAGTAACTCAGGACTGGAGAGATGGCCAGCCATTAAAGGCCAGGCTATAGTGGAAAGAGCACACTTAACTTTGAAAAATTACCTTGAAAAAACAAAAAGGGGGGAGGTTACCTCACCTCATACAAGATTATCCTTTATTTTATATATTTTAAATATTTTATTAGTGGTTAACGATGCATTGTCTGCAGCAGACAGACATTGGAAACAAGCCCAGAAGGCACTGGGCTTATAGAAATGGAAAGGCCCTGACCTTGTATTAGTCAGGGTGAGAGGTTTGTGTTTTTTCCTAAAGATGCTGAAATTCCTGTTTGGATTCCTGAGTGTTGTGTGCATCCTGTCACTACACAGCCTGCCCAAGTGGAGATCTACTGAAGCCTTGTGAAGAAAGTCCCAGTTCTGATGCCAGTGGGGATAAGCAGTACGACCTGGCCAATTATAGTTACCACCAACAAGACTACTAGAAAAGCTACTGCTAATTCTAAGAAACCAACAATTTTTTATGTTAATTTTAATGCTACTTGTGTGCAGCCTCTCTATGGAGAGAAGTTTCTAGCAGGACTCAAACTGGTAGGAAGGCTCCTTAAAGGATGGGCTAGAGTCCTTTGCCTTTGGGAGTCCTAGTCTTGTGGGGCAGCCACAGCAGGATTGATATTTCTTTGCCGCCTTCACAGACAGCAGATCCAGTCCCAGGCAGTTACTAAGCAGGTGCTCATTTTGCTGGCATGAGAAAACCCTTCTGCCCAGGTTTGGCTCAGCCTTTACCAAGAATAGTTAGTCAATGACAGGCAACTCCTTTGCACTCCTTACCTACCTAAGACAGGGACCCTGAGGCTGGCAGGGATTCCCAATGACGGGTAATTGGTATTGACAGAAGGTGACCTAAGACAGATGCTATTCACCTATAACATAAAAACAGGGGACTTGTAGGACCCCGTAGGGCTGCTATGCCCTGACTGAGCCTTTCCATATGCTGCTGTCTACTAAGTAACATTCTGAGGTTCTTCTAGGATCAAAACCTCCTGACTAAGGCATGGTGCCCCAGGAAGGGAATTTACACTTGACATCCTATTGCCCCCAGTTGAGTTCCTGTTTTTTCCTGAGTTTGTATTTTTCCTTCCCTGGCTTGGTATATATATTGAACCTGCTCAGTAAAAGTTTTGGCATTCTCTCACAAGGGATGACGCGAGTCTGAGTATTTCTTTAATCCCCCAGGCCTATACCCGAGTTTAGTACCGTGGGCAGCGCCAGAGCTGTCAGACAAGTTTAGTAAACACCAGCAAAGTCTGTAAAGAACTAAAGAATCATGTAGTCACAATACACCTTGTGGAAAGAGGGACAATCTCAGAATAACCATCACCAGTGACCTCACAGGAAAAAGAAGTCAGAATAATATGCCTTAAAAAGATATACCCAAAAAACAAAGAAGAGCTCTTCTTACCAAAAATGGGGACATTAGAGAATAGATAAATGTGACAGAGTATTTAAAAGATGAAATCAAAAGGGTTTGTATGAAATTAGACAAAGACAGAAAATGTCAAAAAGGACAAAAGGAAATAAAAAGGCAAGTAGATTAAGAAGCCTACTACTCCCACAAAGCAAATCCAGGTAGAGAACAAAGAAAGCAGAAAACAAATTTTTGTGTATTTTCTGTGAATTAATGGCAGACCCTCCTAGACTCAAAGGACTCTTAGATACCAGCAGAGGGGTGAAAATAAATTCTCACCAAGAGTCCTTTCACGATTCCTGAATGCTGAGGACAAAGGGAAGATTTTGGAGTGAGTGTCTATGCATATTTATGTGAAAGGGTGGGGGAGATCTATGTCTTCTCTACCTACTGAAGATAAAGGGCAAACCAAGTCTGAAGAAAAACATTTTCCCACTGCATCCTCCAGGCCACCCCAGGTGTGGTAAGCTTCTAGAAGTTGCACTAATAGAACTGTACTTGCTGTACTTTCTGTGATTTACCACAGAAATGGAAAAAAGGCACAAAGGGAAAGGTATGCTTGGGTGAAGTGCTGAAGTTCATAGACTCAAAGTTCCTGGAGTTAGTTCTCTCCCATTGAGGACACAGATGGCAGGTTGACTCTGCAGCAAGGAGCTGTGCTATCAAGCGTGAAATGCGATCCACCAGCAAAGCTCATTAGAGATACAATGCCCACATTGGTTGAGTTTTTAGATTGGGGACCCTCTGCCTGGCATGTATCAAAGTTCCAGATCTCTTAAAGGAAAGCAGGTGTTCCTCATAAACCATATTGTTTGCACAGATAACTTAAACATAATAAAGTATTCCTTTCATTCAGAGAACGTTTGTATCAGTGTGAAGAAATGTTTATAATTCAGCTTCTGCAACAACAGGCACCACAAACTTCAAGTTCTCACTAATGAGCTGGAAGCTGGCGTGCTGGCCAGAGTATAGGCAAAGCTTAATTAGTTCTTGTTCACTGTAATGGGAAAGCCTAAGAAAAAGAGCCTGTGGTTTTCATTTGTCAAAAAACTCTTCCATTTAAAAAGTGTGGAGAGCTCTTTCTTTGGTGTTCTAAGACATTTTAGAACACTGCCAATTGTCAGGAATGGAAAATGTGATGTTTGACCTTGAATCAAAATTTCACATACCTATTGACTGGTATGTGGGCTATGAAATATTGTTTAAATGATTCCAGACAGTCTGTGATTGAAGAAGAAAACAATACTGACATCTGTATGATGTTGTCATAATGAAATCCATCACTTTGTATACTAGTTTAAAATAATAATTTTTCAAAAGGACAGCTAAGGATAGAGCAAGTAGATAAGAGTGCTTACTATGCAAGTATGAAGACCCAAGTGCAAATTCTCCACCCAACTCTATCCCCACATAGGACCAGATATGATTGTGCATACCCCTGTAATCCCAGACTCCTGGGGATGGACAAATACAGTCTAGTTCCATCTTCTAAAAGAGATCCTGTCTCCAAGGGAGTAAGGTAGAGAGTGATAGAACAGGACACCTGACACTTCCCTAGTCTCTGTGTATGGCAGGAAAAGACAGTGCAGAGGTTCCTCCATGTAGTATTTTTGCTGAAGCCATTTTAGGTTTGGGTTTAAATAGAATTTGACCTACTGAATTCTATTCTAGTAAACTAAGGTCGATATATCCCAGCTAACTTACCTTGGCTTCTGTTAAACTTCTTGCTTATGTAAAACCTCCTCCTGAAGTTCTGCAACAAGATAACAGGGTGTGGTTTATGCTTTGCTCTAAATGCTCTGGGCTATGCTTGGATCCTGAGCAATTAAGTGTAGACCCAAACAGCTGGAATAAAGACTTTCAATTAGTTATAGATTGTATCTAAGTAATGTTCTCTTGGGACTTCCTGTTACATGTACACATATAACACCTATACTTACATATATAACACATGTATGTATCATACAGAGAAGCATATGTATATAAACAAACAAGTAAATGCAATAAAATTTAAATTTAATATCAAAGTGGCACATGCCAAGTATATTGGTATTTATAAGCAAAAGCAAGGTGAAAACGACCAAACTAGGCCATTCTTTGGGTAGAAAAGTTTATTCCAGCTGCCAAGGCTATCTCTCAGGAAGCAGAGAGGAGCAAAACTGGTATGGAGAATCTTGGCAGTTATAAAGAGTTAAGTTGCAGCAAGAAGAAGGTGAGTTATCTGGAGCTGCCTAGGAACTAGTATGGGGGCTCTGGTCTGTGGCAGGTTTGTTTGAGTTAATAGGGAGCCAGATGCTATTTCCTGAGTGAGTGGGTGGAAAGGGGTGGAAGTAATGGATTTTCCTGACAAACAGAAACCCACTTTACAAGGTTTTGGGGGAGTGCTGACCTTAAGGAACAATTCTGCCTACCTGGTTGGTGTTCAGCCTGAGCTGACCCTGGATTGTCATTTGATGATTTGGAACCTGTAGTGGTTTGAATGGCAGTGGCCCTCAGAGGCTCATATATTCAAATGCTTGCTTGGTTTTCACTTGGTTCACTGTTGAGAGGGGTTAGGAGGTGTGGCCTTATTGGAGTAGGTGTGTCACTGGGGATAACAAGCCAGGCCTAATCTCAGTCTTCCTTCTACCTGTCCCTGTCCTTCTCTCTTGCCCCCTCCCCACCTCCCTCCTCCCTCTTCTCTTCCTTACTCCCTTTCCTATCCCCTCTCTCTGGTTACAGACCAAGATGTAGCTTTCAACTACTTGTCCAGCACCATGCCTTACAGCCTGCCTCCATTCTCCCTTCTGTGACAATGAATTAACTCTCTGAAAGGATAAGCAAGCCCCTAGTTCGATGTTTTTCTTTTTAAGAGTTGTCTTGATCATGGTGTCTTTTTTACAGCAATAAAACACTAAGACAGGACCTAACAGCATAAACATTTAATGCCCCACTCCGGTAGAAAAATCAGGAGACTCAGCTACATTGTGAATTGAAGGAAATCCTGAGCTACATGAGATCCTGGCACAAACTAAATTAGTTAATTAATTTAAAAAACCGTGGGACAAAAGGAAAGAAAACTAGGAAACTAATTATCTCACTCAGGCTTTTGTACCCACACCTGATGGCTTTGTTGTTGGTTCTTTCTAAACTCATTTCCCCATTGGATGAAACAAATAGAAATGGCAGTATTGCTCTAATTATAGTTAAAGCCCTTAATAACTCTTCAGTTTAAAGCAAACCATTATTCATATACCACTTGATTCTCAGCAGTATAGAGATAGAAAAAAAATAACTGTTAAGATGCATGTTCCTTTACAACTTGTTACCGAAATTGTTCCTCTTGGTCACCCCACTGATTTCTAAGGAAGCAAAGGAGGGAATCCAGACTTGCGACTGTCTTACCATTGCCTCATGCATCACACTAAATCATGTGATTCTCAGGTAGTATCATGAAAGCTCAAAGAGAGAAGACAACACCCTATATAGAGGTAACCCCTGTTATTATTTATAGCACCATTCTAATGCTGTAATTTATAACTCTGCTAATCAGTAAGCCAAATGAATGGCTTACCCCATTTTCCAGATAGAAGTGTTGTGAAATGTCCCTAAATAGTTTCCTTCTATGGATATGCACACCGAGAATAATTTTAGTGGGAACACAAAGGCACTAATCTACCATAGCAGAGTCTCCACAAAATGTTCAGCAGGTGTTCTCTCTGGGAAGTGATGAAAAGTCTAGGCTAGAAAGCTTTGAGTGTTTAGAAGTTTATATAACATTCTCTAGCTTGAGTTTATAGGCTCAAAATCCTATCAGACCATCTCTTTGAAGAATGAAAGAAAGTAAGGGAATTGGGCTACTAAGAAATGATGCAAAGAAAATGAGCAAGCCACCTCTGCCAAGTTGTGGAAGGATATGAGGTCAGGCACATTGTTAAAATGGAATGAGAAATGTTAAGTAAAAAGAATAATAGGCATTTTAGAAGCAGGTCTTACAGAAGAACCTGAAAACAAATAAGAAAAGTCAAACTTCTCTTTAAGAAACTTCAGGATTTCCTGCAACTGGCACAGAAGCCACTCACAGAGCATCACTAGAAAAGACATGGATTCTTTTCATTTTGCTTCTTACTTGCTAGAGAGCAGGGACATAAGAGGAAAGCAAGAACCACACATGACCTTGCCAAGTCTCTCCTCTATCAGGAAGAGAGTTAAAACTGAGGATAGAAGAGAAGTTAAATGAAACCCCTTGTTCTTAACAGAAGCAAGAGACATTCACATCACACATTTGCTCAGGTATCACTGCACAGCTCATGTTCTGGATGTAGGGGAGGTTAGTTTTAATCATCAACTTAACAGAACCTAGAGTCACCTAAGAAGAGAGTCTCAATGAGCAATTGTCTTGATCAGGTTGTCCTATGACCATGTCTGTACAGGATTGTCCTAATTGCTTCTGTCAATGTGAGAAAACTCAGCCTGAAAGTGGGTGACATTATTTCCCTACACAGTGTAAGACATAGAAAGTTGGCTAAGCCCTATGCCTGTATGAAATTATTCTTTCTGCTATTGGATGCAATGTGAACAGTTGCTTTGAGTTTATTTCTGGACTTCCCTGCAATGACAGACTATAACTCCCTTCCTTTGCTTGATTTCTATCAGGCCATGTTATCACAACAACAGAAAGGAAGCTAGGACAGAGTACAGCATTGTTGATAGGTCTGATTAGTTGGAATGTTAAATATTATGCATGAACCTTTCTGGGAATTAATCTTGTATATCTCACTCAAAGCCACATATCATAACTGTATCTATCCTTAATTCAGTTGTTGGGGCACTGTTTGATAGTGCAATTCTCAGGGTCTAGAGTGGTCATATTTGCCAAAGTCACCACAAACCCTGCTAAAAATAGACACTTCCACCCCCAGCATATCATATCTGCTCTGATGGTCTCCAGAAAGTGAGTCTTGGGGAATTCTTTTGAACAGATGATATTAGCCATATTATACCTGAGAAAAGATGAGTTTAGAGGCTCTTACTTCAGTACAATACTCCAAATTATACTCTAACAAGTGAAAACTTTTTACCTGAATAACATCCATTTATCTAGTAACTAGGAAGCCTTATTCTAGAAAAGGGAGTAAAATACTTAGCAAAATATATACTCTTTGCCTTTATTAGGGGGTGGTAGCATGTTAATGTTTTCTAGGGTTTGGGGTGAACATTCTCAAGTGTTTGACAGGCACCACCCTAATGAGTGGGAAGCCTAGAAAACATCACACATACCCTGGATCTTCCATGACATTATGAGGGGGGGGGTCCACAAAAGTAGCAGATTTCTGAGACAATCATAAGAGACTTTAAGAAATTGCACAGTGCAGCATTAAGGTATAGGACATCTGATTTGTTGTCTATGATTAACTTTAAGGGAGTCCATTGCACTGTGTCACTGGTTTGAATTCATAAAGGGACTGATATTTTTCATTTGCCCAGATTTCTTCCTTACCATAAACGTCATCAATTTGTTATGATTTAAAATTACATATATGTGTGCTAATCAAAACACGTACTCAGCAAATAACACTGAACATCTTCTGTGCAACTGGCACCTTGATGGGGACTAGACAAACACTGTAAATCTTCTTTAGATGTTATCATGGAAGCTGATATAGACTGAGGAGGAATCCAGGCAGGGAGAGGCATGTACTAGGAGTCTGCATGTCACATGTTGTATGGAGTGACATGCATAGATACTTTTTCATATGTTATGAAATAAAGAATATTGATGTGGTTGTAAATAAGAATACATCTTCCTGTCTCTTCCCCTAGGAAGCTCACATATGAGCAAAGGCATAACCTTGTCAGCAGTGCAGTTCCTTCAGTGTTAACAGTCACAGACAAAAGCAATTTGGGGCCATGTTGAGGGATTCATCAGTTGTGCTGGGGAACCAACAATGGTAGTATAGAAGCTGAGATGACAAATGAGGACAGGCAGAGGCATACATGGGACATATATATGTCAGATATTATATGGAGTGATCTGCATAGATACTTAATTATATGTTCTGAGGTAAAGAATACTGTTATGATCGTAAATAAGAACAACCTGCAGCCACATATGTTCTAGGACCTTTACTGGGTAACATGATCTGTGAATAGCTGAGCTGAATTTCCCACACAGACTTTGTGATGCCAGACCTGGTGAACTGAGATGATCTACTCTGTCCTATCAAAGAAAGAAAAGAAGGAACTCCACAGAGAAGGGCTCAAAGGCATCCGAGACCATACCACATCCAGGAATGGAAATAGCCACATGGTCCATGGGAAGGAGAGGTAAGACTAAAAATTCTGGGTCTGGTCTTGGTTCTAAAAAAAATACATAAGAACTGTTCTCAGAAATCTGCACTCCAAAAAATCATTCTCTTCATGAGGCAACACTACCATGAAACTAGCACAAACCATCGAGGCCAAACCACATGGTTCACAAAGTGCATATCTGTGAATACATCTGCTTTACTGACAATCTATTTGTAACTTCCAAATCAGCCATTCAGTTCCTCTGCAGTCATTCGTGAACCTGCTCACATAAATAGCAGTGAAAGCTCTAAGTTCCCAATGTCCAAGTCTCCAGCCAACACTACCCCTGCCTTATTTAGGCTTCTATACTAAAAAAACAAGTGCACTTGTTGCAGTCTGTTCAACGGTACATATTTTACATTTTCTGCTTTTCCTTGATGATCAAACTCATTTACATTTCCTCTAAGTATAGTGTTTAAGAGCTATCTAGTGGCCTTTAGAACAAGGGGACTGTGATTTGCTTTATACAGAAAACATGTACTAGACAAGCTTTTGTTCAGACATGAGCTATGGTGTAGTTTGTTGTGAGCTTGAGGTTGATCAACTAATGAGGTATCACGTTTAAAATGAAGAACACATATTGTATTTAAAATAAAAACACATATTGTTGATGAGTCAACAATAATGTTAAAGCTGAAAGTCAGTATCTTCTCCACAGACAGTAGCTCAGTTTTTACTAATTCAGTCGAGTCATTTTATAGACTTGCCACAGACAATAAATGGGTGAGGTTAAACATCAAGTGAAATGGCAATTTAAACCATATATACATGTGTGTGTCAGTTTTGTTAATAATTTATCATTTAAAACTCTGAAGTCTAGACTTAACATTTAAAAGAGCGCTAAGCAATAAGTAAATTACTGACTATAACCATTTTTGTGTTGCTGAGAATAATTAGGACAAATATGGCAGCAAATTGTTACTTTATTAAATTCTGATTTCTAAAGCATCCATAGTTTGGCCAGTACTGGGGACTGAGGGCTTTCCACTTGCTAGCTAGGGCTCTACCACTGAGCAATTTCTGTTTGTAATTTTAAATGAGCATTCCAAGTACCAAGCTGCTTGTGACATTCTCCCCCACCATCATTTTTTATTCTTCTTCATGACTCTCCAGCATCTTCCTCACCTCTCCCTGTTCTGTCCACAGGTCCTTCTCTTGAATAGTCTCTTCTCTGCTTGCTTTTATGTCACATTGTCACTATTTATGACATGACTATCAGTCACATGACTATCACATCATGTCTTTATTACTCTATTTTACCCTTCTTTCAATTTCTCTCTTTCATGGACCCAATCTTACTCTATGATGTACCCATCTCCCAAAAAACACACACATAGTGAGAATTTAAATCCAGATTGTGTATTGTTCAGAAACAATGCCTAATATTTTCTCATAGTTATGACATCTAAATCACACTATACAAATGCAATTGCTGTGCTGTTGGAATATGTCATTTCCATAAATGGCATATAAGTCCAGAAGTGAAATATAAGTATACTACTATAACTAGCATGACAATCCTGTGAGGAAGGTATTATTCTTGCTAAAGAAATAGAAGCACCAACAGCTCAACTGCCTATGAAGGATTATGCAGCTGATTGTGGGACAGAGCCTGGTTGCATAATCAAGACTGACCCTAAAATATAGGAGACTAAATAAGTCCCTCTTACATCATAGCTGCAGAATTTAAAAGACTTGCAGGTTTGTATGTTCTTAATCCATCAATGCATACTTCTTTAATGGAAGTCACCTTGGGTAATAGGCTATTTCTTGGGCCATTGTTCATACCCTTCACTACCCTTTTCCATACTACTTAGTTGGACCTTTGATTTAGATGTCTGTGCCCACGATAGGGGTAAGATTTCCTGACATTAAAGACATACATTTTTAGCAAACTCACTGAAGTAACTTTCATTTTGCATTTCTAATTACAGTGTTCAAGCTCATCAAAATTCTGGAAGTAGAAAACTAATGTGCAAAAAAAAAAAAAATCCAGTCTTTGCAAAGAACAAAGTAATAAAAACCATGTCAGCTGTTCTACCATTCCAGATCCTGATAACATAAAACCTAAAAGGCGAAGTGCTGAAGACATTTCAAGTTGTTCTTTTTAAAAATCCATGAAGGTAGCAAGCCAAGACAGTCTACAAACAGACATGACATAATGGGATTCATTTATGGAAATGACATATCCCAACAGCACAGCAGTGACATTGATATAAATCATTTAAATCAGTGACCACAATCTAAGGCTGGACATGTCTTTCTTCAGTGGGAAGGAAGCCTCTGAATACTGAGTTGCAACTGTATTTGAATTCCTTCTGCCAAGTCTCTGATCAAGTACTTATAGACTCAAAATGTATGACATTTTATCTGCGACAATAATGTCACTGGAGTCAATAAAGTCATGCTGAAGTTTCAGAAGGTACAAGACAAGTAAGATCACCAACAAAAGGCCAGCTGGCTACCTTAGTCCCTCAGTTGTGACATAGCCTGAATCATTTTCACCTTTTTGCATCGATTACTACATTTTACATATTGTATTCACTACTATGATTTTGTGAAGAGCTTGCACTTTGCCTCATGATTTGAGTTTCCTTGGCTCTATATCTCAAATACATTTTTCTCCAAACTTGCAGCATCAAGATATCTGACCTATTGATCCAGCACAAAACTTTCCCTGAAAATCATTTGCAATATGTACCTCCAACACAAAGCCTGCCTCCATTGAATCCTGGGCCTCTAAATCATTACCTTAAAGACCTTAAGGATATCCAGATTTCCATTCTCCAGACTTCTTGTGAGGCACATTTGATTTAAAACAGCATTAGAAAGCTTATACTTTGTTTTTCCACTAAGAAACTTTTTCAAACAATGGACTGTAAATATACATTTCTTCCAAACTATTCTTTGTTTATAGACAAAAGTACTGAGAAATTTCTGTAATAAACTGAAAATTACTTCCGAAAATTACAGAAGCCTAAATTCTGAACATAGATCTTAATTTGTGACTTCTTTAGTACATAGATTGCTTGGAAATTTGAGATGTGGGTAATGAGAAGGTGGCCATCTCTGGAAGGCTGCTTCAGGGTGACCCACATGGCAGGCACCTGTATCTTCACATTATATGTCAGACTGGAAAGTCCATGATGGACTGCAATATGGGATTTGGTGAGTGTCATCACCAGTGGAAGTGGAAACTGGTAGAGTACTATGAGAGCCAATGTGGATATTCCTTGAAGAACTAGAGGTAGATCTACCACATGGTCTAGCTACACAGTCCTGGGCAGATACTCATAGGTCTCCATGTCCTACTCATCAGTGTTCATTGTTGCTTTATCACAAAAAAAGTCAAAAAATGAAAACAGTCTAGAAAACCATCAGCAGATGAAAAAATGATAAGGATTTAGTACATTTACACAATGAGGTATTATTCAGCTTTTAAGAAAAATGATATTATAAAATTTAAAGGTAAATAGATGAAGCTAGCAATATTCATTCTGAGTGAGGTAGCCGAGACACAGAAAGGTTAATGTCACTTCTTTCTCTAGCTAATGGATGCTAGCTATGAATCGTTAGATATGCATGTTTTATTTAGAATACAAAGGGCCATGTGAGGCCTCTCCATGGAGAGAAGATGGAATGCAGTGTCACATGGGGTTAAAGAGGAATAATGGAACAAGGAAGGTTAAATGGGGTTAGAGGATGGGAAGAAGGCCAGCAGAGAAGGGGAGGAATATGGGGATGGATAACTAATACTATAGACCTTTCAAAAGAGTCATATAAAAACCTATTACTTCGAGGTTTTCAGATACATGTATGCATGTATGTACCTAGACTATATGCATGAATATATGTATGTGTATAAACATACATATACATTTAACCTATATGAATGTATATGTGTATATAAATTAAATACATATACATATATATGAGCACACACATTCCTGGCTATTGACAATGCTGTTGGTTACCCTACAAAACTTGACTGTAGGTCCCTGCTTCTGAAGATGTCACATACTAAAACCATAGACCATGGGTACATAAAGCTGTTATTAACCTAAAAACTTCATCCTAACTTGCTAGATTTCTTGGTATCGGAAGGTGCTATGCACTCTACCAGAAGACAAAATGTAATCCTTAATCTTGCCCAGCTATGAACCCTGCAAGCCACAATAACAACTGGAGTAGTAAGACATCCCCTCTGGTGTAATAGTGATATAAACATCATGGAAGTAACCAATTGCTTTCCACAAGATAAAATCCATACCTGATACCATCATCAGCCAAGACTCTATAGCCAGACAGGATGTAGGCCCTGTCAGAGAACCTACTACTGTTACTTTGCTAACAATGGATGTATCAAACTACCTCTTTATGACATATCTTTATACCTACAATGCATCTCTCAATTCTCCTCAAAAAATCTTGTTTGCAGTAGGTGGAAATTAACACACCTAATCAAGGTGAATCGAATGAGAGACTATAGAGTGCTCATCCCTGAATAGGACATCTATACCACACCATACCCTGCCAAGCCTCAGGGATAAGGGCAGAAGAGGACACAGGAGGAGTTGTGGAAAGAGGAGGAGCTGAGAGGAGTTGGGTTTCTTGGGAAGGGGATGGACCTGGGAGGAAATGGAGGATGAAGTGAATGTGATCAAAATAAATGTCATGAAATTCTCAATGAACTAATACATTTTTTCAAAGAAAATTCAAGACCCATCCAGGTTCATCAAAAATATCCAGTATAATGTGAATAAATGATCCTTTGTCTGTGACAAGTCTAGAGACGGCTCCTCTGCATGAATTACCATCATCACTGCAGTCAAGGTTACCAGACACAGCAATTACATTTTCCTTGAAATTCAGTTCCAAACAATATTACCAGCTGTAAAATGTTCATGCTCGTTTTCTTCGTTCTTTATCTTTCTCATGGCCTTGCTCACACATCCTAGAATAAGAAACTTCCACATTTACGGACTCCCATTTTATTAAAACTGTCGCTTCTATTGAGCCTGATTTCTTTTTGTTGTCACTCGGTTTCTTTTTGGATGCTGAGCCTGCCAGTCCTTGGTTCATTTGAATGCTCAAGCTGCATTGTTTTAAGTGTGGCTTTGATTTAAGTGGGAAACATTATGCATAAAATAAAGCACTGTAGATTAAATTAAAATCACCTGCCATTCACCATATGACAAAGGAGCTGCCCTCATCTTGCCCTGTTCTCCGCTCCCCTGTTAAGGTCACCACATGCTCAGTGACAGCTTGTGGCTCATTGACATGCCCAAGCCTTTCCTGCCTTGTTCCTACCTGCATTGCTCAGTTCTATAACCCTTCACCTCTATATCATTGCCTGGAAGAAACCTTTTTGTAATCCATTTGTCAGTAATTCAGGACACTTCCCCAGAGAACTCTTCTCAACTCTCCAAATTAGGCTGGGCTACCATGTTCTATCCCTCAACCAAATTTCTACCAAGCCACCCTCCATAGACTAGGGCTTTATTTCCCTAGATGATCACCATATGGGATGGTACCGCAGACTCATTCATTGCTTAATTTTGTGAAAGTCCAGCTCTACTGGTTTACATAGGGTTTGATGAAACCCTGACATCATTGCACAATTTCGATGAGCCAGAGGAGGTTATAATATGATTATGTATTGAATTTATAAAAGAAAAAGTTACATTTGCTATAGGCAACAGATACATACTTGAAAAGTTGCTTATGAATATTATTTTCAACAAACCATAGTGGCTTTAAACCATTAACTAATTTCTACTATGTAAGAAATAACAGACTACTTATAAATCACTTTTCTGTTCAGTGAATATTTGATGATTAAAAAGACTTATTATAGACTATTAGAAAATATAATATAAAAGTATGTGTAAAAAAGAAAGAAACACAGAATCTTATCACAGGCAATATTCTAGCAATATTTTACCTGGCATTCTACACTATGTACACAAACAATATATTTTCATTATAGAGTATGCAATTTAGGATCCTTTTGTCCTTTGGTTATGTTATATTCCAGGCTTGCCTCATGAACTCATGATCACCCTACTTCAGTCCCATAGAATGCTTATTTTAAAACGGGTCTGTTTAATGTAGTGGCATCTGTCTTGGAATTCAATATGTAGACCAGGCTAACACTGGCCTCCTGGATGCTGAGATTAAAGTGAGTGATCCAAGACATTTCAGAGGTCAAATCATCACATGCTAGACATCTCCCATGTTCTCCTACCATAGTCATACACTGCGTAGCAGTGTGTCAGTCAACAGCATAGCATGTACTCAATAGTGGTTCTAAAAAATTATCATAAAACTAAAAAATTACTCCCAGTGATGTCACAGTTTGGTATCATACCAGTATGTGTAACATGTTGGCATAAACCAGCCACCATGATTATTGCCACATGATAATGTAGGACAGATAATTTTGAGAGAATAAAATAGTTGGCAGAGTTTCTATTGGTGTGGTAAACATGATAACTAAATGGGAAGAAATGATTTATTTGGCTTATACATCTGAGGTCATAGTTCATAACTGAGAGACGTCAGGGTAGAAACTCAAGGCAGGAACCTGGAGGTAAGAACTAAAGCACATGGCCCAAAATGCTGCTTATTGCCTTACTCTCCAAGTCTGGCTTAGCCTGGTTTCTTATGCACTCAATACCACCTGCCTAGGGGTGGCACCACCTCTGTCAGGCTGGGCCCTTCAATATTAGGTATTAATTAAGAAAATGCCATGCATACCTGCTTATAGGAAACATGCTAGAGGTATTTTCTCAGTTAAGGTTCTTCTTCCCAGAAATCTTTATCTTGTATCAAATTTACAAACTACCCAGGACTACTGACATTTCATCAACTTCACACACCATTGTATTGCTATTAAACCATAAACTCTCCTTTATTGCTTATCCCCAATATTTCATATTAATATCAGTATCACATTATAAAATACCTTTCAACTTTTAAAAGTCCTATGGTCCTTAAAATTCAAGCATTTAAAAGTTAAAATTCAAACACTTAAATTTTCAGTCTCATAAGCAAAGTTCAGTCTCTTTAAAATAAGCAGATTTGTAAGTGCTCAAAGTCTCTCTAAAAATTCAAAATATTAATATTAACAGTGGAACCCTGTGAGATAAAAAATAAATCACATTTTTCTTATTCCAAGAAGGAAAAAGCAGAAGAGAGACACAATCTGAGCCAAACAAAAACCAAAGTCTGACTGTGTAAATTAAATTCCATAGCTAAATGGTCACATTTTGAATTTCCTCAAAATCTTCTGGGCTCAAAAGTGGTTGGGCAGCTCCAGTTCTCAGACTCTGCCTCCCACACACCATAAACATAGTCTCATACGCTCAGTATGGTTCCATTCCATCGCTATTCCTGGTGGTCATGTCACCAAAATGGCAATTTCCAGCATGCTAATATCTCCACAGCCTGCACCTTCACCAGTGGCTCTCCTAGCTTCTCACAGTTGCAAAAGATCAGGTGGTCTCCATGACCTCTTCATGACTTAAAGATGGACACAGAGATTCTTACATGTAACCGGCATGAGATACCTTGACTCCCTGTCTGGACCACAGCCTCTAGATGCTAACCCTGAGTAAATACTCCGGATTTTAACAGATGATTCTGGCCTCTTCTTAATAACAGTTTCTTTCGCAACTCCAGCTGATCAGCATCAATGTTCCCAGGCAAGTCAGCGCTGCTGCTGATCTCTTATTAATCACAGAAGCTGATTCATCAGCCCCATTTGACCAGAAACCACAGAGTCTTAGTACAAAATATCACTCAAATGGCTTCAATGGACTCACTGAGTTTGACTTTTACCTTCCATTTGAAGTGCATACCAGGCCTCCTTAATCAGCACTACTTTCAACATTGTCTCCCTAGTTTCCACCATAATACTTGAAGCTCTGAGAACTTAATGGCTTTTCCAGCCCACACCATCTTCCCCAAAACAGTATTCCATGATCCTGATACCAGTATTGTTCCTAACTTGCTTTCTATTGCTGTGGCAAGCATCACCATCAAAAGCAAGTTGTAAAGAGTTTATTTCAGCTTACAGTTACAGGCCATCATGAAGAGAGGTCAGGGAAGAAACCCAAGGCAGGAACCTGGAGGCAGAAACTAAAGCAGAGATCATATAGAAATCCTGCTTACTGGCTTTTACTCCATAGCTTTCTCAGCCTGCGTTTTTATAATACCTAGAACCACCTGCCTAGGGATGGCACAACCCTTAGTGGGCTGGGCCCTCCCCCATCAATCATTAATCAAGAAAATTCCCTGCAGACTTGCCTACAGGCAATCTTCTGGAATCATTTTCTCATTTTCTGAACTGAGGTTTCTTTTCCCAGATAACACTAGCCTGTATAAAGTTGACAAAACACTAACTAGGATACTAGTTGATACATAACGAAGTACACTACTGGTTTATGTACTGGCTGTCCTGAACCATTCACTGTTATTTCAGACTTAGAAAATCCCTCGGTAACTATTCCAAACACCCATGTTATCACAGAAGAAGACAGCTCCTCAAGCCCATGTTAACACCCCTTTATACCTTCAGAGAGATAAAGCAAGATAAGATAGAAGACAGTGATAGTGATAGCTGTTATCTTGTGTGGACCTTGGCTATGCTAAGATGCTTGTGTCTTAGTTCTTAACCCAAAGGTTTTAAAAAATAAAATGGCAGAAAGTTAAAAACCATAAGTAGAAAGCCTGACATGTTTCTACAGGCCTGTAATTCTAACATTTGAGGGCCCAAGGCAGGAAGAGTTTGCATAGTGAGTACCATGCAACCCAGGACCACAGAGGGAAACTGGTTCTTTAACAATTACAAGCAGATATAAAATCTGTAAAGATATAATAATCTTTTTTAACTGAAAAAGAAAACCCGAAGTAATTTAATAAATTCAGTATAGCTTAAGTAGAGTGTTCTAAAGTATGCAGCAGGGAATAGTCATGTCCTGCTTTCTCACTCATTACCAACTCAGTGACTCACCTAGAACCCCACTGTGTAAGCTCCACTCATGACAGACACCCTAGGCAGATGTGCCCATATGGTTTACCTCCACTGCAGCTATGTCCTTCCTTTCCTATGCTTAGACATGTACTATGGTATTATTTTCATCAGTTCCTTTACAGAGCAGACTTTATGAGTTTTTAAGCTGAAGAATGATCTAAGTATGAAGTAAGCTATCCCACCTAAGTTTGAGTACCATCTGAGATAGTCACACAGTGATTAAATTGCCCCAGAATGTGTCCCTGACATGAAATGATTCATGGCTGGTTTAAATTCAGAAGAAAATTGTGTGATCACAAATAAGCAGCTTAGGAGAAACAGTCACAGATAATTATGAGGAATAACATAAAGATAGGATTTATAATGCATACCAGTGTAGCTGGGAAATGTGGAATTTGGTGTCCAAATCATTGCATTAGTCTTCTGGCTACATTGCTTCTACAGGGCCAATCTTGGACTTTCCCACACTCCAAGATAGTTTTTCTGATAGAAAATTGAGATGACATTCAGTTTACAGGTTTCATTTGAAAATGAAATGCAGTAAACTCCCTCATGGTTACTTAGCATCTGTCACATCCTCATCCTCTCACACAAGCACCGAAGAAAAGTCATTAGCAAGTGCCATCGTCAAATAGAAACAAGTGGACAAAATAAAGGA
Organism: Grammomys surdaster; assembly: GCF_004785775.1. Classification (NCBI taxonomy): domain Eukaryota; kingdom Metazoa; phylum Chordata; class Mammalia; order Rodentia; family Muridae; genus Grammomys; species Grammomys surdaster. The sequence continues at coordinate 3,203,309 of NW_021620801.1, read as the reverse complement.
CCAAGATTTGAGAAATGAAAAGTCAGAGGCCAAAAAGGAAAAAATGCTAGTGGGGGAAAAGCATCAGGTAGAAAAATCTAAGGTCCAAACCACATTGATGTGTGAAGGTTGAAATGGAGGGAAGGGGGAGGCAGACAGTTAATGCTCCAAGGTAAGTTAGACACCCCTTCACAAAGAGAGATTTTTTTGAGCTATTGTAATCATGTCCAGTGGTGGCCTTGAAGATAAAGCAAACAACTGCCAGCATCCTTAACATGACAAGCTCCAAGCCTGGAGGACTCCCTGTCTGAAGAATGGAGCAGGTATACTTAAAGCATAAAAACCCATTTTTATTCAACACAAAGTACAGAGAGGCTGGTAAATGTCTCAGAGGTAAATGTGCTTGCCATGCAGGCCTGATGACCTCATCTCCATTCACAGAACCCAGGGTGGAAGGAGAGATCTGACTCAGGAGTTGGGAGTGGGAGTGTCTTCTCACCTTCACGCACACATGCATGCATACATACATACATACATACATACATACATACATACATACACACACACCATACATGTATACTTGAATTACGCTTTAAAATATTTTAAAAGAAGTTTAGAAGTTGATATGATTGGCTTGAAGTTCCCTGGTGCCATCATGGTTCTAGCTGGTTTTCAGCTTCCCAGAAAGACATCTTCTTCATGCCAGAAATGTCCTCTACCCATCTAATCCCCAAATGCCTAGTCAGAGCTCCAAATGTTAAATAACCACCCCAAGAGACCAAAACAAAAAGATGAAGGAAAATGATTTTCATATTCCTCTCCCTTACTCTCCCCTCTTTGAGTGCCCTCAAACCCTGCTTACCAGTGGCTTTCCCAGTAGTCCCACATCCACTTTGAGAGAGATCACCATTCCATAGTGCTGTTCTATTAGGTCAGTCATGACCCCTCCTGTGGAGCTAGGTAAATAGAAAGAGAAACAAACGCTGAGTTCTCTTGACAACCATGCAGCTGACTGTGGGTGCTGGAGACATCAGTGGAGACATGAAATAGGCTGCAAGAGACTGTGAGGGTACCTGGGCACTGGCCCCATCTCTTTCTCAAGCTAATGGCTGTTCACATTGCTTATCTTTAAGACAAGGCTCATTATCACACTGGAGATAAAATTGCATCTAAGCTCTGGATTGTATATGGTGTTTTCCCTCTGAAAATCATGTTGGACTTTAGTCCCCATTGAAAGGTATTAAGAGGGTGGAAATTTAACCGGACTGTAGTGTTTGGAGGTGTAGCCTTGGGATGGTGATTAGGAATCTTTGTGATAATCAAAGTTTAACAACTGAATACCAAGTATATATAGAAAGGGAAGGAGTAGAACAAATGCACACTTATTCACACTTCATGTTCTTGCTCAGAGATTCTAGCAACAAGATCATTCACCTGATACAACTTGACCTTAGATCAGAATCATCATCAGAAGAAACTTCTAGAGGAAAGGCAATCTGCAGGATTGTATCATTCACAGTGGAAAATGAGCTAACATAACTCCCAAGTATGTGTGCTATTACAAGGGTTAAAGATAAGGTATGCACAAATGTTTTGTAACTGCTACATGAGAGGTACAGGTGCAACTTCTGTTGAGTGACAGTGGGGAGTCTGCTTTGAGCTTCTGCCATCTGTAGACTTGTGAAGATTCACAAGTCAGGAAAGGTGCTACATGACACCATTATCATTATTACAACTCTCAGGGAAGTTGGCAGACAAAGCACTGTTATTGATCACATACACCAACTAGTAAATTGGGTAGCCTGGAGATTTTCAAAACACACTGAGCCTACCTTCGAGCTTGACAATGAAGATTGTTTACAGCCTATCTGTCAGTGGGAGCCACTTTAAATATTCTGTCAAAGACAGAAATGTTATGAGTGAACCTCAGCAGGAAGATAATTTGTCAAAATCTCAACAGAAACAATTTTCAATGTATTAGGACTCTGAGTATTATATGCTTGAGTTAACTCCAGAACAAAACTCTATGCATGAATAAACAGATAAAGGCAAGGGAGACAAGCCAGAGGGTTATATGGCCCATTCTCTCCTGGAAGTCTGCTAAGACTGACAAGAAGGTGACCATTACCTCTGTTTCTTGATGAATCAACCCAGCCACTTGGCAGTGACATCGGGGAAAACAATCAGCATCCGGAAGAATGATGTAACCATCGGATGGTTATGTGAGTTGTAAAACATTTGTCCTTGTGCCCGGGCACCATTGATTTCTATGTCACACTGCCATGGTCTTGTGGAAATTACTTTGTGAATTATTTATATGCTGAATGAGTAATCAGAAACTTTAGGTCAGGACAGGTGAGTGATGATTGAGGGTCAGACTGCCAGGGCCTACCTCTATACAACATACAGGGAGGAGCATAACAGGTACCATGTTGATCCTAGGACCATTGTCCCATCCTAAGAATATGAGGAAAAGACCCAGAGGGCTGTACCAGACTGGCTATTCTGCTAATTATCTCTATACTTCAAGTTCCCCCAAGCTCTCTTCCCTCTAAAATAACCAGGTATGCTTTCTGAGCTAAGTATCAGACCATGTGAGTGGCTTACATTAGCACCCTTCTGTCGAAGTCACTCTATCTCTTCTACAATGCCTCTCCTCTCCTGAATCCCTGTCTATGACGGCCTCCTCTAGAGATGCTGAAATCAAGAAGGTAATTATCACAGCTTAGCTAGCTATTATTGGTGTCATGTAGTCATGTGTATGCTAGAAATGGGAGGAGAGGCAAAAGAAATTGAGTGACTATTAAAAATGCATGCAAGATGCAATAAAGATAAATAAATAAAAAGGAGACATAGAAATGAAATTGGTGAGGTACAGTGGCTGAGCAAATACTTTAGGGTTACCTGTACGTAAGATGCTCTGGGAAGCATTGAGGAAAAAACTGGCAGGTGTGATGGTTGGTGGGACAAGGGAAAGACACACTAATAGATTTGTATTGTAAAGTGTGATGTGTGATGACATGTAAGTACATTTAAATATTTATTCAAAATGATTTGAGACAGATAATACCCAAGTCTAAAGGAACACGTGTCAGACATGCATCCACCTGAAGGATGGATGAAAGGGAGGAGCAAAGCAAAGGAAACAAAGGGTTAAACAGGAACAGGACTCATAAGGCAAAAGTGTTCATGCTCAGAACCACAGATCAATCGGGACAAAGTCTACATGCTACAGTAGTATGGTCTGCATCATTCCTCCTCTGCTCCTTGTGGTGGCCCCGAGAGAACTGAGCACTCCTATCCAAGTCTTACACAGAAGATAACTAGACCTCATAGCAATTATCTCAGCCAAGAAGAACTAGGCCCCAAAGGCTCCTGACCCCATTTCTAGGGTCCTGTTGCTTCTATTACATCTACTTAACCAAATATTGAAATCTGTGCTACAGCATAATTCAGTGACTTCCCAATTCTGAGCACATCGAGTAAAAGAATTACTTGTCCATTCTAATCCAGTATCTGTATACACACACATACACACAGACACACACAGACACACACAGACACACACAGACACACACACACACACAGACACACACATACATACATACATACATACATATATATATATATACATATATATATACACAAAAGCAGCATGTCTAGGATTCTCTGATACTTTCTTCTCAGTTTCAATTCATTTAAATGGAAATGAGACCAAAGAATTCTTCTTCTGCAGTTGTTGGACCTGGTGAACTTAAATGAGGGAAAGGTGAACAAATGTCTCTCCATGCCAAGATAAGGCAATGACAAAAGACAAAAAAAAAAAAAAATTCTACCTGATAGATAACTCAGACAGTTACATCACTGAAAAGTCTACATGGTATATGCAATGACACCCCTGAGTTCTCTGTACCACTTTTAGACAGCTAACTCTTTTATTTGGAGACCATCATCTCTCCAGTAATGTTATTACATTTACAACATTGGGAAGGAGCCTTGTGACTCTGATTTTTCAGGAGCTTTCTGGGCTTTGTAAGTTCTGTCTATTCCCTGGGCCTTGTAAACACCCCTTTCTTCCATTTCAGGATGAGGTTTTACACAAAATGGTGAATTCTCTCTTTTTTTTTTCTGCAGAGCCACAACAGTATCTTAGTGTGCAGAAAATTGCAACTGCTATAAAAATGGAAAAAGACATTAGATTCTATTAATGTATGAAACAGACAATTTTTTGAATAGTAAAAAGCTCTCACATTGAGATATAATTGTAAAGGAATTTTAACATTTATCAAAAAGGTATGTGTTTTCATGATGAAATTCTACTATTTTCTAATTCCTAATTCTTCACCTATAACTCTCCAATAAGTTAGTTGCTATATTCACATGCTCAGTAGGAACTAAAAATTCTTATCAGGGTCTGGACATTGAGAATTAAGTCTATGCCTTGAATAAGAGTATCAGAGTTCAAGAAGTATTGAGAAAAGATAACCAGGGAGGAGCTGGGTTTTACAATGGGAGACCATTTAAAGCAGACCTTGGAGGACTTAAGAATGTAATTTAGCACATGGTTTTCAAGTAGATCTCCCTGACAGCAGATCAGTCTTTAGAAAACAACCTCACATTTTCTCCTAAAGGAGAAATGTACATGACAAGAAGAAGAGACTCCAAGGAACCATGAAGAAATGTTGTGAAAAGCTGGCACAGATCAACCACAGCCCTGCCTGTCCTTTTACCTTTTCTTTCCTGCAAGTCTCTTAGACAATCAGACAATGGCTGATTCCTCCTAAATGCTGCCACTTTTCATCAGTGGTGAAACTCCAGGAAGCCAGGATCCTAGGATTTCATCATTTGACTGACTTGTGTAAGTAGATAGCTCCCTTCCTGCCAATCCAAGAAATGAACACACCAACCTGAAGACTAACAACAAGAGCCAAGGAACCTCTCTAATAATAATAATAATAATAATGTCCCTTTGGATCAGAAATTTTTGCCCAAATGTCAAGACAAACCCTGGGGTTTCTAATTATATGATCCCAGGCTCTTCAGCCCTGCTTACCAGCTCCTTCATCTAGTTGACCCAGCCTGACATATTCTGTCTTTGAAACCATGTCTAATTCCTTTAATGTCTCTCTGGATGGCAATTTCTCCCTAGCCATTACCTGTGCTTATTTTCCCATTTGAATTCTTCTAGTAGTCACTTTATCTAATTTACTTAGCAGACACATCCTCCAAGTCACAAGTCTCCACCAAGTATAACATAGAGCCCACTAAGAAAGGGACTGAATCCCATAGCCTCAACATCGGTCAATGATAACCTTTACATGGACAAGCGTCATTAAAATAGACATGTAATATGTAAGAAGTCTTTAATAGGTCTGTTTTTAAAAAAAATGGGAGGAACATTAGGTAACATTGAATGATATACTTGAATTCATAAAGCTTTTGTTTTCCAAAGGGTATAACTCAAATGACACTGAAGAGACAAAGGCATTTGTGACAGCATGGATGAGCTGAAATGACAATGTGTTAAGTGACATAAGCCAGGCAGGAAAGACTAATGCACTGTGATCTCATTTAATATGCATACACATTATACGTGAGTGCAATATGATCTCATTTACACGCATATATATTATGTGTAGAGCATATCAGTCCACAGATAGTTTTGGCCAATAGTCTTTGAGTGGACCTTTCAGAGGTTCTCTAAGCAATAAGGGAGAATGCCAAGTTACAGATACGCTGGTGTTATGGAAAATGATTTATTAGGCTATAAAATTGTACATTTCTTGTCTGTAAATTCCTCTCTTCCCTCTTTTCACTTTCTTCAGAAAGTGTGGCTTCCTAAACGGGGCAAAAGGTGGCTACATCTTTGAAAAGAAGCACAGTTGCAAGGTACTTTGGGAAAGTGACAACTGGAATGTCCTCTGAGGAGGGAGACCCTATGATGCTCTGGAGAATCAGAAGATCATAGTTCTGTGGCCCACCAGCAGGTGCCCACTCTGTCACATCCCAAAGCCCAAGCATGGTAGGGACAACATCTTCTGCAGAGAGGAAGAACCTCTGAAACCCAGGGCAGACGAAGTTCCAGAGAGGCATGCCAGCACCAAGCATCCCAACTGTGCACATCCTAGTGACCAAGGAACCCAAGAACTTAGACTCTCCCCCCAAGAGTAGAGATGGAGGTCTTTCAAGTCTCTGTCTCTAAGCAACTACAGTGCCTCTTGCCTAGACTTAGAGATACTGGTATTTTTGTCACTGCTTTTGTTAGTGTGATACTGAAATGTCCATACTGTCCAGGGTAAATGCTAAAAGTAGTGTTTCAGAGAGAACACAGAGATGTAAGATGGGGAGAGATTTTATAGCTCATGTGTAAACAAAGGTCTGATCAAAGTTGGAGTAATTTGCATATTAATTGTTTATATGGTGCACTATAATACTGTTTTTTTTCTCAAATCATAATTAATTCACACAGGGGTTATAAACACAGAAAGACAGGATGTGGGGAAGGGAATGACACTGGCGTGTGGGTGTTCAGGGGGAATACAGATATCTTCAGAACCGGGTATCGGCTAGGTGAAGGTTCAGGAGACAATTCACTATGACTCTGCCTATGACTCGCTTGTCTTTATCTAAGTTGGTATTGTCTGCCAAGGCTACCTATTTACAAGGTCTATGACTACTCAGGCTTATAAATTTCCACAAAAGCTGCCTGTAGAAAGCAGTGGCTACCAAAGCCAAATTAGAAAGTCCCTGTCACCATACCTAAGATTTTTCTTTAGAATCAAACAACTTGCAATAGCACTGTTTTAAGAGAACATTTACCTTGAATAGTCAGCCAATGTGGTGGGGTTGGGGAGAGGATGTTTGTCAGTGATGCCAAAGGGCTACCAGTGTGCCTGTGATGTGCCAAGAATATTCACAGGCCGCCTCCGGGTCCTCCTGGTTCCCTTAGTGCTTTGTCTGAGCAGGGTGAAGGGTCACCCAGAGTTAGGAAGGGTTAATTCAGCTTGTTCCTGGGTCATGTAGACATGGCTCATCACTTAGGTCTAGTTTTCTCAGCACAGGTATCTTACTTTCCTCCACGGCCACGGGAGAAATTACAGCACAGGCCATATCTAGACTTTTTTTCTCTCTACCTCTATAATAACAGCATATTCAGAATTCAAAGAAGTAGAACAAGGTGGATTGTGATCTAGTAATTGAGAGCTTATAGCATCCATTTCCAGAAACCTAAGGCCTAATTAAGTCCAGGCCACTTTTCTTTTTAGATGTAAACAAGTTCCAGACAAGGCAATGGGTGTATTTAGAATCTCTGTTTAGTTGCCACTCTGTACACACCTCCCTGCCATTTGAATTGAGCAGCCACATGCCTTGGTGAGGCCTTGAACCTCAGTTTCTTCATCTATAAAATGGGATGAATGATCATCAAGATTATTTCCAGATGAAGCATCATAATTTTAACTTTGTATCATTGTATAAATATATCCACCTTATTAATTCTTTTAAGACTGAAAGTTAAAAGAAAGAGGTTGAAATTGTCTCATAAAATGGATCCCTTTGTCTCTGAAATGATGTACTCTACTCTATCTTGTTTTGTAAACTTCCTTCCCACCCCCTTTGATATATTGCACCTTTCCTCCCTCTGACCTCTCTAACATTAGAGATATGTCAGTTAGCACTGACATCACAAGGAGCCTCTGTGAAAGAAAGATTAAAGTATTAATTTTGGCAGAAAATATGAAAGTGTTATGTTTTCTCTTTGATAGAATGCCTGTATTGTAGGTAAGTGGTCTTTCTAAAATGTTTTTAATATTGCAATACAATATCATTTTCCCCTCCCCTTGCCTCCCTCAAACCCTTTCTTCATACCTCTTCCTACTCCCCTTCAAATTCATGGCCTTTTTTTCACATAATTGTTATTGTATTCATATTCATTCATATACAAATATATTCCTAAATATAGTCAGCTTGCCCCATATGATGTTACTAATACCATGCTTCAGGGCTGACCACTTTGTACTGGCTAGCCAGTTGGTATGCTCTTCCCCTGAGTCAAACCATTTAATTCTCCTGCTCTCAGCCTTCCCTGGTTGTGTGCAGTTCTTTTTGTAGGGTTGAGGCCTTGTAGTCATTTCCCTGGCTACTTTGGCATGTCTACTGATGATATCCTTTAACTATTCCAATTTTTTTTATAACAGGGCAAAAATACAGGTAATGAATTATAACTTTTAAGAATTCTGGCTAAGGAATTCAGAGATACTTTTAAACTAATAAGAACTACTGTCTTTGGTAGCAGGTGAGCAGTAAATACTTTCTACTTTAGGAGAGATAAAGATGACCAGACCTGATTCAAGATAATGGTGTGAGGAAACTCAATGTGGACAAACATTGACTCTGGTAGGGAACTGGGGATTTCCTGAATATTTGTCACCTTGAATATTTATATGTAAGTCTTTTATTTTTCTCAAGTAAACTTAATAATCCTGAGAAAACTTTTTTCCAATGTTTTGTTCTAATTAGCAAACTTTTACATCGTTTTTGCATAGAACTTCGATTTTAAACTTGATAGGGCGACAATCTAAAACACCCTTGAGTTTGACATAAATTTTAATTTCTCTATGACAAATCTTCTAACAATATATAGAAAACATTATATCTTTCCCCATGGATTCTATTTTTCATGCACACAAGCTGAGCAAGATGACTGTTCAAAACAGAGCTAAATAAATACAGGTCAATATCCCTGAGCAAGACAGAGAAGTAAAGAAGGCATCTGTAGGGGTGGGGGGTGAACTATTTTTGGAGCCAGTTCATATAGCTTAGAATCCATCTCCTATACTGCCTACGTGCATTTAAGTTAGGATTTAAATATTATGGTTACATATTGAAAGCTTGGGCACTAGATTCTAGATGATTTCTTCAACCACTGACTGGATCATTGAGTCTCTGACATAGATAATAGACCAAATATTTGATGGTTTCATAAAATGATGGTTTTGTTGGGAAGAGGAGACTAACTGGGGAATGGAGCTCATGGGGATATGCTCCTGAGAAGTTCCACCCTGCCCCATATCTGCCTGACTTTTCTCCTCCCTCCTCCTTTTGTTTACCATGAGGTGAGCCACTGCCCTCTACCACAGGCTCCCTTCCGGTGTTGTCCTGCTTTCTCATGCAGGGGCCAGTCACAAGGACCCAAATGTGATGGGAGATATTGAAAAATTGGCGCATGTCTCGGCTCTGGATCCCTGTCTGCCGCCATGTTCCCACTCTAAGTTCCCATTCTAACCATTCTGGCACCGACTTGCCAGGAGCACCGACCTGGAACCGGTGAAAAGTTGGTGTCGCTGTTATCTCCGCAGATCAGCTTCATGGAGTCCCATGCCCAAAAACCCAGGGAATAACCACTACCCCCATGCGGTAGATATAACAATTCTAGTACCCGGTAGAAATGAGACTGTTAATGCTTAAGATTATCCAATAGATTTATATATTAGCAAATGCTCAATACACAAGATAGCCCCACAATCAAAACTGTTAACTCAATACCTAACCCTTTGATATGAATAACTACCTAAGACTCCTAGAGACATGCATGTCTTCCTTCATCTTGCTTCCTTTCTCATTCCCAGCTCCACCTACTTCTTCTATTGCCCAATCACGGAGCTCCACTGCAAATACAATGGGCAAGAAATCCTGCCACACCCAAATCCCAAACAGTGAGCCAAAGTTAGCATTCCTCATCCTAAATTGCTTTTCTTAGGCATTCTGTCATGAGAATAAAGAAGCTGTGACGAGCAGCATCAACTCTCTCAAGCATAGAAAACCATTTCCTTTGATGACCAACACTTCCTTTTACAAGATGCTTCAAGGATCATAAACTGTGTGAATAATGGGTCTGATACAATACAGGTAGGCAGGAACTGAAGACATTGCTCACCACTCAGTCATTTCTGAGTTTATCTGCTTTCATTAAAACCACCAGCAACTCACTAAGGCTGGGGTTGCATTGTGAAAGCATTGTTAAGCTGTATTCTATTTAGTTTTGGGAGAGGCACCTATCATATGGGTTGTCAGAAAACAGTTTGTAAATTTGGTTCTTTCCTTTATGTGGCTTCCAAAGTTGTAGCTCCGGTTGCCTGGCTTGTGAAGCACATGCCTTTACCCACTGAGCCAGGCCTGAAGGCACACTTGCAGTTGATAAGCACAGCAAACATATTAGGAACTTTTAGATATGCATAATTTAAAGAATAGTTGGTTGGATTCTCACCAACTTTCGATCTTACTTTTGACTGAAGCACTGCTTATTCCTTTGGATTACTGTCTCATTGCCATTTCTGGCCTCCTGTCCTTACCATACCCCTCCTGCCTCCCATGACACCTCTTCTCCCATATAGAGCATTTATGGGCTATCTCTGCACATCTAGTTCACCATTGCTGGGTTGAAGGATTACTTGTTATTTGTAATCTCCCTTCATGTTTAGTATTGAATGCTTGTAATATCACTGACTCCTGACAGCCTAGATACCTACTGCTCACCACTGTGTCCAAGCCTCAAGGGATTTCATATAAATATTATCTCTTTACACCATTTCTTATTTCTTAACCTCATTCACATTTTCACTCAAGCAAAGTGTAAAGGTCCCTGGGTTTAGAGAACACAGACTTGAACTTTATCCATACCTTTTATTTACTATGTTTGGATTCAATCTTTAAATTCTGCCTTTCCATCCATAAAGTAACAACAGAGTACTGTTAATAATCACCTCTCTTGTCCTGTATAACTGGGCAGAAGACCAGATAAATGTGCAGAATGTCTGAAAATTGACAAAGTAAGCTAACATGTATGTCCCTTCATTATTTGTCCCTATGGAAAGAACCTACTAAAAGAGTTTATAGTGTATGCCTTGTGCTACAAGACCATTTAATAGAGAAATATCCATAATACAAAAGAAAGCCTCTCCAGTATTACCAGGATTCTGGAGAGGATTCATCTGGGTGGTGTTTCTCTTCTCTCCTTGTTCCTTTAACAGCACATATATTGTAGCCACTAATTCTCTTGATTCCACAAATAAACTAACCTCTAGTAATTGCTTATGTTGCAATACTAACTACAGAAAAAGTCCACCTCCCCAGAACATACGTAGAATAAGCTGGTGCTTGCTTGCTCCTGTGAGACAAATTACAGAGCTCTGATAGCAGCCAGTCTAAAAACACAGAGCACTGAAGTTAGTTTTAACATTCACCCCAGAGTTGGGACCTGGAGCCCTTGAGGGAAATTAAACTGCAAGTTGTTTCCAGCCATCTGTTAAGGCAGCCACAGGAATCCCCACCTGCAACCCATGGGCCAGCAAGAACATCAAGGCTATTCCTCTTCAGTTTTGGAACTCTGGTGTGAAATTCACAAATCCAGAGATAGGGAAAGGGCAGATGTGTTGTGTCAAATTAGGCAATGTATGTAGAGAAAGGAGGAGAATAGCAAATGTGCAGATAAGAACAAGCCCTATATGGTTATACATCCTTAGTCTTTCCCAGAGTTCATAGACCTGCCAATGTCTTACCTTTGGCTTGAATCTTAACATTTTATAAAAATACCACCACACACAAACACTTAATTTAGGATAGTTCTTGTGTCTTTAGTTTGAAGTCCTCAAAGATAGTGTTTTATCCATCCCATTACTCCAATTTTCAGTGATCTTTGTTTAGAAACACAAGTAAGCCATATCCATAATTGCTGGAGACACTGGGTAGGCAGATGAAGAGAAGCAGGGCTTGCTACACAGTCATGGCACTCCTGTGGACTACTGGATCATGTGGGGATTGTGCTGTTCTTTCAGAGCTGAGATGAGGGAGGCCATAGTGACCAACTAACCACCAGAGGTACAGCCTAGAAAGGAACCTGATATGTAGCCAGAATGTGGGGAGCAAAGAAGACTATGCTGTGGTATGCCCAGCATGATACTTTTGGGTAAGCTCAGCCAGATCTGAGGATGTTTGTGCACCTAACTCTTGGCTTTCCAAGTGTTATTAAAATTAGTAAATAGCCATGAGTTTGATTAAGTTTCCTTATATCCACTAGGCTGGCTTATTCATTGAATGAACTTACCTTTTAAAATATACCCATTTGTTGCTGAAAAAGTTATCTTGTATGAAATACATCACTAGATGATTATGTCAATATGGGAATGTGATGGACACAACCCTAGAAGCCATATAGGTCAATTGCCAACATGTCTCTTGATATGATCAAGAGAAGCACTAAACATATACTAGGTTATATGTTTAGTAACTGCTGTAACACAGCATGGTGCCTTATAGCAAGCAGTTCTCTCTCAGGAGCACTCTAAAGTAACAATAAAAGGCATAACATAGTAAATAAACCAGGAGTGCAGACATTTGTGAGCATTGCCAAATATTGTGTGCATAGTTATATTTCTGTAGTATTATACAGCTGGTAATATAGTTTTGCTTACACCAGCATCACCATAATCACATGAATAACACCTTTCAGCACAAGGTACCAGTGGCTCCTATGTCACTGGGCAATTGGCAGTTTCCAATTTTATTTTAGTCTTTTAGGCATCCCTCTGATACCCGCTGGCCATCCCCACTAAGACACCATCGGACTATATATGCTTATATGAGCATGGCTAATCTGAATATCCTGATCTCAAACAGTACAGACCCAATTTTAGTCAAACAGATGCTTAGTTAATACAACAGTCAACAGAAAATATCAGAAAGAGTCAGGATTCTCAGAGTGTTCCCCTGAAGTCTCAGGGCCTTAACCCAGTATCTAGAACAACTGCTGTCTGCATATCCTTCCTCCTGGCCATCCTCTCCCACTTCTCTCAAGCTTGAATCTCTCCCACTAGTTTTTCCAATTGGGTTCTGTCAGTAATTTCTCTTCTTCTTCACATGCCTTTTTCTTTTGAGTAGTATGTGTTCTTTGAGGCAAGGTGATAATCAGAGAGCTCAAATATTAAAGCTAAGCTCAACATCAAAAGCCTTGGGGAATAACAGTGGGAACATTTGATCAACTTGTCTGTTTCCTAAGACCTGAGTTGGAAGGATATTGGTGTTAAGATTAAATTCCTGACTGTCTTTAGAGAGATTGCAGGATTCAAAACTGCCTGTCTACAACTATACTTTAAGCTATATTTCCACAAAAGAAGGCTATTAGAAAAGGGTAAGAAATATCTGAACATAGATTAACCTGGGTAAGCAGAACAAATGTCAAGTGGTAGAGAAAAAATTGAAGACAGGAAATGCAGTTGATAGTGCAGACAGCCAGGTGAAGCTCTGGGAAGTGCCTGTAGGTAGGTTTCATTGCTGCCTGAGAGCAAAGCCCCTGTTTACCTCAGAGACCTGGAGAGATTAGAATGCAAGGAGCCATAGTGTTAACTTTTGCCATGATATGTCTACCCTCACATACCTTATATATGGAGATTCACGGAAAAATGTAGCTCACTGTGACAGTCATTTGGGTACAAAAGATTAAGACCCCTTTTGCCCATCTGGTGGATCCAATCACAAACAAGGGAGGCATACTCAGAAGATGTATTAGTTATTTTTATCTGAAGTAAGCACCAAAATTTGTGTCTATTACTTGATGTGAATTAAAGCAAGACTATTTTTTTTTTAATTTAAGGAACTCATCCATTACATTTTAAGTTAAATTCTATTAGCGATTTCCAGCACTCGGAGATCATCTTTAAGAGGGGTTGTATGGGTGGCATCATCTTCAAGCCAAAGCCTAACACTAAAATTAGATGAAGATTTTCCACATAAAAGGTAAGAATCATATACTTCAAGAAGCTCATAGGATATCTTTGATATGCTCTGGAAGCTTGTCACAACTTACACAGGCATGTGTACTATGATATAAGAATAATTTAAATTTTAGTGTATACTTGATCTCATCTTCTTCATTTAGTGGTAGTGTCTGGCATATTCCTGAAGTTACATATACCTTAGTATATAATTGTCATGGTCTAGGATTTTTGAGATATTCTGTCTTCAGTAAGACTCATGATACCTGTAACAATGACATAATTCATTTTGTGTAAAAAGCTAGTTAAAATTTATAGTCTGCCTGAAGGATAGAGTAAGTCCATTTTTAAGATCTATTCTAACCTCCTGTCTTCCTAATCATTTTGTCTTTAACTGGGATTTTAGAGTTATAAAGTCTAAATATTGAAACCAAATTTCAGTGCAATTTGGAAAGACTTTGTAAACATCATTAAGATGGAAGAATGTGAAACATAAAAGGATTTGAAATCTCTCCAAGATCAATTTTTCTACCCAGAGACCCATCACTTTAATAAGGGCTGAGAAAAAAGTCATGTGGGAGCTGAGCTGATGGCTGAGGCAGGTAAAGGCACTCTGAGCATGAGGACAGAGATAAAATCCTCTGTACCCACATTAAAGATGGGAACAATGATACTTGTCTGTAAACATGGTAAAGAGTGAGGAAGACAATTGTCATTGTCTTCTGGCCTCTATGCATGCACACATGCGCACATGTACAAAGAAGTACCACCCACACACAAAGGCAGGGGAAAGAGTTGTGTTGGTCATTAATGTAACTCAAAGCTACTAACATTCTAGGTGAAGGAAAAATAAGAAAAAAGAGACCCAATCATTGTATCATATGCTAAAGTTAATATCAAAGAGACCCAGATTCCATTCTAAAATTACTAAGCAACAGAGAATAGACATCTTTACTTTGGCTCAGCAATGGTGTTTTAGATACAACATAATACCCATTATATAACCAAAAAGAAAAACAGAAATCAGAATTCATCAAAAATGTTAACTTTTGTTCTTTTCATGAATATTCAAGGACTAAAAAATAAGTCATATACTAAGAGAAAATATACACAATATTTTGAAACACCAACAGAATAAAAGAAGAGTTATAAAATGAAATAATTTGTATACACATATCACAAAAGAAATCTATCAGCATGCGAAAAAAGCATATGCTTAGTATGTTTAGTCATCTTCCTCAGGGCTGAGGGAAATTCAGAGGAGATCTCAAATATGAACCCAAACCTCCCACAACTCCTCAGATAACAAACAGTTCATGATTCTATTAACACAATTCTTGGAATTGCAAGGTAAGTCAGAGTCTCAGAAAGATCAGCAGACACCTCAGAATATGAGGGAAGGGAACACAATGGTCAGATGAGAGAGAGAGAAAGATGACTGAGGAATCAAGTTTAAAGGTACAGTGATGATTTTCATCCCTGTGTACTGATTTGTCCAAACATTTCAACTCATACACTTTGAACTTGTGCAGATGGCCATGTTTATCATACTTAAATCACTTTTAAAAGGCAAATTGCAAAAGTGGGGTTATATAGCTCCACTACCTGTTTCATAAGATCTATGCAATCTTGGGATGCTTAAACTTAAGTAAGATGAAAGAACATGCTTCTACAGAATAATAGACATCAGGTAGGCTGGGATAACAGACCATACCTGGCATTCTACACTCTGATAATTCATGTTATAGACTATGTTATGTTTTCAAGAGTACTTTTAAAAGAGATAAATTTCCCCAATCTTGGTTCCTAGACATCATTCATGCTGTCACAATTTTAGAGGTGGATGAGTGGGAAATAAATGTAAGATTTTATTATCTGTTGGTTGAGGAGATGCTCAGTGTGACTGTATATGTGAACATTCACACATATGCATATATTTCCTGCTTAAAGTTCTACATGAAAAGAGCCTAATCTTTATCCATGTTTATGTGAAAAGAGGGATGAATTATCTCAGGTGAGTGTTATACAGTTCTGTAGACATGACCTTTGTGTGTTAATTAGACCCAAAGTTCTTCAAGAGGACAAGTCTTCCCATCACATGTAACTACCACTCATTGTACATTCCAAGTATTGTGGGATACCAACCAGAGCCTTACTGCCTGATTCTACTGTTTTCCTTGATCAGCATGGTAGATGGAACACAATGTCCACCCTAGAATTCTATTTTTCCTCTATTAAAAGTGGTTCTATTCTTCTTTCATTGACCTTAACATTGGATTTTTCTGTAGAAATAGACAGACAATTCCTGTAGGTATGGTGATAATTGAGGTTATCATAAGCAGAGGTTGTTATTGTTGTTGTTGTTTTTAATTCTTAATTGATATTGCCACACATTGTCTCATGTTTTCCTGCAACTTCAAACTTGGAGCATAGGTCATATGGATGAGAACTCTGACACCATTCAATAATTCTACCTCTGTATGAACCACCCCATTATGGCTGCTGTTCTGCTGTATCTTCAGGAAAATGAAATATAACTGTATTTTCCCAAACTGCTCACTCACAACCGTCAACATCTCCTTATAACCTCTGTAAACCCCTATATCCAGAAGCACCTTTAGGAGAAATTTTCTTCTAGATATGAAACTTTTTGAAGATCTATTTCCAAAAACATTTCAGTTCACTTGACAATATTATTTCTCTTCATTTCAGGCTATGATCATCAATGTTCTTTCATGTTCTGGAAGTCAGGTGTGAAAATGCCTCTTTCTCAATCCTGAAGGATGGAAATTAGACTTTAGGAGAAACCTCATGAATGTTAAAGATTCTCCAAGGCTGATTTGCTGAGTAGGATATCCATGACTGTTAAGCATTAGAATGTTACAAGTCAAGAGTCAAATTATCTTGGGTTCTCTAGTGCCTTTTATAACCATTCATGGACCATTCCTGTTTTTGACCTCATAGCCTTATGACTATAGGATAAGTAAGAATCTAGTATTAGACCCCTAGCTACCATTAAGCCAAGGCCTAAAAATGCCATCACACAGCTTCTGAGGTCTGCAGTAGAGATTTCCCTGCTTGGCTATTCCATGTCTGATGGTTTAATCAACACATTTTGAGCAATGCTTTGATTTAAGATTTTTCTTTTGTTCTGTAACTATAAAACCTTCGTACAATGGTAACATCATTGGAATGTGGTACTGGGTGTGATCTGGTCCTGTGTTCCTAGGCTATACTCACTCATACTTAACTCTGGAACAAACTATTTCTTACTCCAGATGAGTTAAGAACTGTTTCTACATCAGCACAAGTCATATGTCAGAAGCTACTGAAACATATCATGATGCCTCTCACCAGCTGCAGGAAAAGTGGCTCTGGTTCTGCACAGATTTTCTTAATTATCCCAGATTCCTCTCTAGCAAAACCGAGGCCACTCCTTCCTGGCAGATTTGTGACAAATAAGCTACAAGAATATCATCCAGTGACACAAACAACACAGAGTGGACATCCATCGTTATGCACAAAGTGTTGCTCTGGCTGCCAGTGTGTAAGTCATACTATGGCTGCTAGTGTGTAGGTCATATCAATAGGAAGGAAAACTGAGTGAAGGAGTATTTGCAAACATAAGTGTTCTTTCAGCCTATATCACGATTACATCACTTAGTCGGGTGAGCATGTAACTTGCCTAACAAATTTGTGCTTCAGTTTCTCCAATGTGAAATGTGATGATGACTATATACTTCATAAGATTTCGTGATGCTCAAATAAGGGCTTTCACTAATGCTCAGAAGACTTCCTGGTGGCGGCACTCAATGTCAGCTATTATTAGACTTATCAAGGCAGAAACATCAAGCATAATAGCTTTGATTAAGGTCTGATTCATATTTTTATTTTGGGTTCTAAAATATATTTGATCTCAGGACATGTGTCTTTCATGACCATGCCCTTAGATTCACCTTTTGCTGTCTTTGATCACTTCTTCTCATTCTACTACACTCTATTCCCATTCAGTTATGTTTCGTGCTCTAACTTCCCATTTGTCTTAAGCTAGTTGCTTCATACAGAAATGGGGAATGAAGAAATGTGGTCTGTTGCCAGTGACATGCAATGAGGCAGGCAATCCTAACAGGCCACAGGAGACAGAATTCAGTCACACAGTGACCAAATCTAGTTCAACCCTCAGGAAGTTCACAATAGAAATAAAGTAAATAAATGATAGATTTTTACATCCTATGCTATACTACACCAGGATCAACTGTCTGTTTACGCTTATTCACTTACATTTTTCTATATGATACACATTCCTTTTCCACAATAGCTTGTGAACACTTCCATTGTTGTGTTCCTTTTTGCCTCTTGGATCCTTCCTCACAAGTCTTTATTTTGTCATCTCCATTTTAATGTTCATAAATTATCCCCCACTGCACCGAGGATAAAATTAAAATCCTTAACGCATTATGAACAACACACACATACATGCATGCATGCACTCATGCACACATACACATACACACACACACACACTCGATCGAACATGTACACTCACACACACATGCATGCATACATGGATACATGCACAGACTCACACATATGTACATGCACACAAACATGTGGACATATGCATATTTACATGCACACACAAGCACCATCTACATGTTCTATCAGAATCTTTCTCTAATGTGTTCATCTCTCCATGCTTTTCCAATCTACCTGTTGGTGCCCAGTGTTCATCCTCCAGCCAAACTGACTGAGTTCTTCAAGGGCATATGTGCTTCCCTTGTTTAGAATTCTCTTGCCTTGGGCCTGCCTCTGCCAGCAAGAAAATGACTGTTTGTTTGCTAGTTTGCTCTTAAGAAAATGTTTCACTCTGTATCTCTGTCTGACCTAAAATTTACTATGTAGCCTAAGCTTTAAATGCATGGTAATCCTCCTTCCTCAGCCTCCTATATTCTACATTATAGGCCTGAGCCATCTCACCTACCAAGGAAGTACATTTCTGTTCCTTTACAAGGCTGATTTTGTTTGTTTGTCTTATATCAAGGAAATATTCTCAAGGCCACCTGGTCATTCAATAACTATTTACCTGCTGGTAAGTAAGACTCCTGCTGTAGTCCCTGCACAGTCAGCTGTCATCGCTTTTCAGTTTGTTTTTCTTTCACAATCAGAAGCAAATCTTTAAGTCAGGAACTCATGTGACCTTTTACATCTTCTTATTTAGTGGAGCAACAGCATCAAGTCACATCCTGCATGAGTCTCCACTGCTTTCAGTGTTCTCCTCCATCTTTGTCAAGGGAATTTATCATAAAAAAATAAGGAATCCAAGCTCTAACAGTGATAGAGGCCTCTTATAGGAGAACCCAAGTGCTTCTGGTTAAGAAGGGTAAAATCAACAGGACACAGCAGTTTTAAAAGGAGTAAGTTTAGCATTGTCCAGAGAGAAGATGCTAGTATCCATATGCCTCTTATCCTTTTCTGCAAAATTTTAATGGCACCTTCCATTAGAATGGTTTTATGGTGTCTCATGGATCTAGGCAACAGATATAAAATTCATTTATTGCTTATAAAGGATGGATATGAAATCTAAAACTGTGGTTTTAAGATGAGTGAGCTGAGAATACCTGTACCATCATTCTTATGAATTGTGGATAAAGTAAAAGAGGTTCCTGCCCATCATGTTAAAGCTTGTCTTTAACAACATCAACATGTTGGCAGCCAAAGTACATAACTTGAAACTGAAAATAGACCCCCAGACAGTGTTATTAACTTAACAGGCTGGCAAGCCTAAAAAGGGTAAGATTCTGCACAGAACCTTACCAACCTAAGACAAAAGTGCATTGTTTTTGATAATGCATATTCCATGATGGGTAAAGAGAGCATTCTTGTCAGAATGACCTAAGAAAGGCTCAGTCTTGTTTATGAAATAAAAAAGGGGGAGATATGGAGAGCATTGGGGGCTTCTTGGCATGAATCTAACATTGGCCAAGGACAAGGAAATGGGCTGCTTGGCAGGAATATGACATTAGGGTAGAGTAAAGAAGTAATTTCAGGCAGGATTCTAAATCTTAGGCTAGAACAAAGAAGTAGGCCTTAGGCATGAAAATGAGTTTGGGCTAAGACAGGGAAGTAGGCTCAGATATTTTGGTCATCCTGGTAAACCCTTAGAAACAGTGGGCATTGGGGTGATCACAGGACTTTGTTTAGTGCCTTGCTTGTTCCTTGACTATTTGCATCTATTGTATTGCTATTTTCTCAACCTAGAACTGACCTTAATACTTCCATGTAATTAAAATGGTAGAAAAACAAAAAGGAGAATGGGATAGAGGGTTTCTGGGGGTGGAGATGGGGAAAGGGGATAACATCTAAAATGTAAATAAATAAAATACCCAATTTAAAGAAAAAAAGAAGTGATTCTTGTGATGTGGGAGTGTTTGGTTTCCTTTTCAAAGTCTGGGAGACAGCTAAATCTACTAAGTATTTACTACAGGTTAGGTATGACAAATAACAATACTAAGTATGTCTCATTGCACTTCAAAAACTTCCAGCCATTCTGGAAAAAGTTAGGCAGAAAATGGAGGGACTCCAGAATATACAAAGTTCACAAAAGCAATAGCATGGGATGCTAGTCAGACTCCCCCAGCAAGGATATTTACTGTAAAAACAAGTCACACACCATGCCTAACACTCAAATAGCCCTAACAGTGCTTGTTCAGTTCACCTTCCTCATGAATAAATCTTCCTGTCATCTTCAAACCAATTAGCCAAATTAGCTACACATCATATTAAGTTGTACTGCCTCTATGCAAAATTTTTTTCCTCAACCCTACCTGACACCTCTTCTCCCTCAACCCTACCCAGACATTTGTTCTCCTATATGTCCTAGAACATTTTCTATCACTTCATCTTGTTCCTCACACCTCCTTCCCCTCACAGCTTCCCCACACACCTACACCCTCCAGCCTCCATCCCAGCTGGCTGCCTGCCACTCACGTCTCCTGTGTGCCACTGGATCCCCAGTTCTCTCTTATCTGCTGCCTCTGCTGTCACCTACAAGAAACCAGTACTCAAAATATTTGGCAAAAGTGTAGTTGGCACTAGGAAACACTGTCTGGACAAAATCAAACTAACTTTAAATCTCTTTAATTCTTAAACCATCAAGCTGGGAATAACTTTTCACTTGCATTCGAATAGACTTTAAAATTCCTCAAGGAAATCAACTAGGAACCAATGGTCATGAGGATTGGCTCCCTGCCCTCTCAAGATGAGAGCATCAAATAAAAATATTTTGCACAATTAACTATAGGTGAATAAAGATGTGAGCCAATGGGACAGCATATGTGAAAGAATTAAATTAGGTCACTGGGAACAGGTATGCAGCACAGTATTGAAAAGCATCACAAGCATGTCTATGACCTCCTCTCTAGACTCTTCCAGACAGTTCTTATACAGACCACATAAATAATATAGACCAGCCTTAAAAACAGAAATCTTTAAAGATAGCCCTTCTTGCAGCATGGCAGAATTTTATAGTGTTGGTGTGCTGCCTCAAGTGCTAAAATGTCATCAATATCTGTTGTCAGAATAAACAGCATTAGCCCTGTGACCTCTCTTTTCCTGAGCTGGACTGGATTTTGTGGCTGATAACATGTCAGGAGCATTAAAGAGCTTCTGTCTGCTGATACCTTTCTCTGGGCTGTCATTAGAAATCTTAGACTTTACATGTGCAAAACAGACTCTGACTTCCACTCATTAAGGCCAAATGAAAACCTATACAAAGCAGAGTTTTCTCCTCCTCTTCAGAGGGTTTCAACTCAACCTTCTAGTGCTTCTAGCCTAAGGTCTTACCATCTCTTTTGTGCCTCCTGCTTAGCAAACATTCAATCAGAAAATCCTGCCCACTCTACCCCCCACAGAACCTAAAAGCAACCAATGTTCCTCTGTCTATTGCTAACACTCCAACCACCATCATCTCTGACTTGAGTATATGATTTCAGTATTGCACCCTTGTTCCCTAAACATGGATTTTCTAAATGACATCTTGAGATAGCGTTTTAAAGCAGTGGTTCTCAATCTTCTTAATGCTGCAGTCTCTTAATACAGCTCCTCATGTTGTGGTGATCCCCAACCTTAATATTATTTCCATTGTTACTTCATAACTGTAGTTTTGTTACTGTTATGAGTCATTAAGTAAATATCTGTATTTTCTGATAGCCACCTAAGGTCCCTTTTATCTCTCAAATGGCCATAACACACTGATGAGAATTCTTGTTTTAAAGTCTAAGTCAAATCCTATTTCACTCAGAGTAAAAGCTGGAGTCCTTACAATATCCTATGTGTCCATTCTTGGGAGAGAAGGTAAATGACAAAGGACCATACAAACTGGTCACCCCATAAACAATGGAAACTTCTTGCACTGCCATTCTAGAAGCCTAAGTCCAGGACTGAGGCATCTGCAGGTTCTCTTCAATAGCTGGAATGAAAGGTGGGTCCCATGCCTTTCTGATGTCACCTGTGACTTACAGGTAGTCACTGGCATCCACTGTCTTATAGCAGTCTCCCTGTATAGGTATTCATTATCTAAAGTTACCTAGTCGATTCTGTGAGCTCATTGTGAATTCATCTTATCACCTCTTCAGTGACTGTATTTCCAAACATATGATTTTGGAGGCACCACAATTCAGTGTATTTACAGAAATGCACTTACAGGAAGTGACTTTAGACCTTTGTATACTTTGGATCCTCTGCCATAGCCTTCATACTGTACTTGCCACAGAATTCTTGCATTGAGAGTTTTGTCCTTGTCCTGGGAACCATCTTCTTTCAGTATCCTTAACATTTCATGTCTTTGCTCTAAATTCATTTGCTCAGTGAACTCTACACAAACCACCCAACTTTAAACTGAAAGCTAAACTCTCCAACAGAGCACTAGTGTGTTATATGTTGCATTTCCTTCCCACCTGCTTTCTGTTAGTATGGCACCTAACTTATGTTCATATCTATCTTCTCCAGCTAAGATATAAGCTCCATTATGGGGTAGGATGTCTTCGTCTTATTCACTGGATCATCCTAACTTTCAAACATTGGCATCAAGTTAGGGGTCAAAGCATATTCATTGGTAAATAAAGGATATATAAACCCATACCCTTCTGGTATGTTAACAAAAGTCACATCTACATTAAATATTCTCTAAGGCTGAATAATCAGAACCTCAATGTTCGTTGGGAACTTGGGTGACTATAATAAGCATATACCGTCTTTGCTGCAACCCAACTGCCTCATGTTTTCCCCCAATGTGTTTGATGTGTGCTGATTTGTAATTTCCTTTGTTCTTGCACTAGAAAATTCATGAAATTGTTATTGTGATGGAACATGGTACTTAGGATGTCCTCAATGTGTGCTCCTGAGCCATGCTCTCTCATCCTTGGCTCCAGAACAAATGACTTATCCCCCATGAGAGGAGAGCTGCATTTGTGTTTATTGCATCATAAGACTCATGAGAAAAAAATGACATATTGACAGGAGCTCTTCCTGAGCAGAATCTGGAAACACTAGTCTTAAGAATAGAGAAATCCAAGAGGAGTCCTCAAGGAAGTAGCCATGCTTGGGATGTGTCATTGACATAACTTGAGGAAGCAGCCCTAGTCCCAAATGCCACAATGGTCTCTGTAAGGGATAAGACCCACTATCCCAGGCAAGGTAATTAATCAAGTTTTGGCTGAAAAGTGGCAGCTCTGTTTCCATTTAGAATTTGATTTAACCATTTTGACTCCTTAGGCAAACAGAAATTCCGACCTCACTATCATGCCTCACTTTGGTGGGCGGGGGTGGGGGGCATATAAGAAACTTCAAGGGTACAGTGTTTTCATTAAAATGTGTGAACAGACTCCTCCTCCAAGAGGCTACAATGCTAAGAAAAAACCTAATTGCACTTCAAGGTTTGACAGCCTTTGCTGTAGGAAGCTATGTGCATGTAATAATGTTTTATTTTAAGCGAAATGTTCTTCAGTGCAAAAAGGAAGAAGAAAAAAAAGAAGAAATATGGTTGGGAAAATGAAAAAGTGACTTCTAAAAAGTTCTTCATGTAGGCAGATTCAATAAGCATGGAAGCCAGGCCGGGGGTCTCTCATTGCTAGTTGGAAGTTTCATCGGCATGCATATTTCCCAGACACTTCTGGCAGATACTCCTGGACAGCGACACTCTTGCCTGCTCCTGTGACTAGCAAGGCTGTTTCTGAGATGATTATGCAGATTTCAGATCCTGAGACCCAGATCAGGATCATTACCAAGCATCCTTTACTTTGCTTATGCTAATTCTATGACAACCAAATATATGTTAAGTTCAACACGTTTTCAGTGTCACAATTGCCTGGCTTGTATCATCGCCTTGATGTAACTTCCCAATACATGATATGAAGGCTTTTCTAAATGATAAGAAAAAATGCTTTTTATAAACATCCTTTCATTGTTGTTGCTAACAGTAGATACTTACATAGTACCCCTACAGGTGGCTTTTACTACCAAGGAGGAGAATAGTAAGCCAGAAAGCCGACTGAATAACATTCTATGTAAGAAGTATTTCTTTGCTTAAAATTGCAGTATATAACATGGGCTTTTAAAGTTTCAGATAATTTCTGACATTTAAGTTAAATTAGTGCTTAGTCACTCTCCCTCAATAGAGACATTTATATAGTACCCAAGCATTCAAATATAAATATATTCAGGTCACTGGATTTTGTGCTGCATTGATTTCTTTAGCTCATTCATGCACCATCTGTGAAAATTACTCCTATCGCTCTCCTTATGTGTTAGTGCATAGCTTCCACCCTATAATTTTTACAACATGTAATTCAAATCCAGCCATTAATGGTCACTTAAAATAAACCACTTCTCTCTTTATGAAATCAATCAGCTTCTCCCTCCACCCCTTCTCATACTGACAAGTACTCAGATGGTTCTGAAGACTATGGAAAAGTGGGCATGAAAAGGGTAAATATTTACAATGACACTCTTATCTTGCAAAGTGATTGCAGCCAGTAATTTTCAAATCTCTAAAAAAGAAATGGGCTGTTGTAATATTTCATTCCCAGAAGAAGCAGCAGAGCACAAGAAAGACACAGCACACGAAGTTTACTATGTCCTATCATGACACTAACCCTACCCTGCTATCTCCAAAGAGTCTTTGCCTGAATCCAGTTGACAGTGGGCATGTTCATCTAAAATATTATTATTGGGTAGAGAATTACAAAGAAAAGTGACTTAAAGGAAGCACACAGAACAGAGAACCAAATGCACATAGCCACTTCTCTACTCCTGAATTCACAGGTAACATACAGTCATCAAAATCTATCCAAGTACGAAATGTGGTTTTAGGGGAAAGAAAACACTTTGAGTCACAGGAATTACCCTTCATCTGAAGTATAAACAATTCCATGAAGAAGTATAAATCATCTACGCACAGCAGAGAACTATAACTGAGCCACATCTACCCCAGTCCCTGTGTCTCTTGGAGATATCAGCCTAAGGCAAGAAGATGATTCAATTCATAGGCTTGCAGAGTCAAACTGGAAAGGCAAAAGATATGCTTAAAGTTTTCTAACATGAAGTAAAGTTTATGGAGTTGGTGCTACATACAACCAACTCTTCTGTTTTGACCAGGACAGATACTTTCCTGACTTCTAATCCCAGGCAGACCACCATGATAATTGTGCTTAGTTTTAATTATAAACTCCACAGTCATGTGGGGCGTGAATCTCACCGAGCAATATCTAGATCAGGTTGACTGTGGCTATTTTTGAAAGAGATTGTAAGTGGCTCTAAATTTCCCTGTGAAGTTCTCCTCATTGGTCACAGCACTGAAACACTCCACTTTGCGTTGTAGCGTCCTAATATTTTCAGCTTTTTCTATTTTCAGAGTCCTTTTCTGTCTCATCTTCAAAGAGAGTCATTTCATCTAATCATCTATTTGATCTATATTCTAATATCTTCTAAATGTTTCATTAGCAATTTCCTGTAGACTCTGAGTTCTTCTAAGAGGAAGTAGAACAAGACGACCAAGAACTCCAGCCTTAATTTGGGACATCGATTCAAGTTCTTGTATTGTGTTGGAAAGGGTGCTGTAATTCTCTGGGCTTCAGATTCTTTTTGCTTTTAAAATGCAAATGATCAAGGTGTTATTTTATAGATTGATTCTTATAATTCATTTTATATGCTGGGAATTTTGACTCTGTTCTCTGATTATGGTAGATCCTTAACATCTATCAGCTAATTCTATTTTATTAGTTAGGTCAGTAACTTTATACTTCTAAAATTAAAACTTAAAATTTAACTTATTATTACTTTGTATTAATCAAACCTATATACAATTTCTAGAACTGTAGATACATATATATGTATATATATACACTGCATTATTTGAAAATAATGATTTAGTGACTTTTGTTCTTTGTTATTGTTAGGAAATACAAGATCTATCTAAATATAATACACAAGTATGTACTGTGACATAATGTGGTGATGTGAATTGCTACAAAGTTCATTAAGATGTTCATATCTAGAACTCCAAGGAGGTTTTTGGATTAATGAGTGACCATCTATAGTATTTTTTGTCTGGGTTTATTTTGTAGAGATACAAGAGAACACAAGAAAAACAGACAGAAACTAGAAGGCTAATCTGCTTAGTAGATTGTGTTCAATTTTATATATAGTTTTGTAAGTTAAAAATACAGGCACACAAGCTGAAGTTACTAGCAATGTGGCCATCACTGATCATCCTGGCATAATATTTGAGGTTTAAGAAGATAAAAATGGGGGAGAGGGAATCTGTGGGCAAATCAGAAGTACAAATAGCAGTATTGAAACCCCTTTTCTACACAGAAATGAAGTCAGTTGTGACAAAGAATATGACTATTGAAGAAACACAACCTTCTCCTCCTCACATAGGTGGAATCCTTTGGAAGACCTCCAAACCAGAACAAGCAGAGTTGAGACACTGTAGAAAGAAATAGTAAGAAAACCAGAGTACAAAGGGGCAGCCCAGGATAGAGCAGTAGTTCAAAATGCATATGGAGACATGAAAAACCAAGATTGAACTAGTCAGTAGTAAAGATTTGTGGAAAAGAAATAATGAGTAATTGAGAAAATGCCTTTGGCATCGTTTTTTCTCAAGTAACTTCTTTGTGACAGCTGTCATTTGTGTAAGTGAATTGGAAAATATCACATAAATTACTAGAAGGCTCCAAGGCTGAAAGAACAAAGGTGAAGGCTGAGACAGCTTATATTCTTGGGATATTCAAGTTGGAAGGATCACAGAGGCCATGTACATTAAAAGTCCTTCAACATGATGATTTACCATTCATGTGGTCATGCAATAGTGTTAATATTATCTATAATACACAGCATTTTTATAGTAACTTTATCTGTAGGGTCTATAGAATACATTCTACGTCTCTGGTTTTATTTAAGATATTTTGCACTTTTTTTTGAAGAAAACTAATCATCATGGGCAATGAGAAATAGATACTTCATGTGAAATGGGATTTCCAATCCTGGGCAAACAAAATGGTGGCTGTGATGGTTATTTTTGACCTAATGCAACTGGAATCACTCTAGAGGAGAGTCTGAATGAAGAACTTCCTAGGTAATGTTTGCCTATGGGCATGGTTATGGGGGGACTTTCTTAATCATGCTAACTGAAACAGGAAAGCTCATCCTGAATGTGAACAGCACATTGTAAGGCTAGACTTTCTTCATTCTCAACAAATCATTCAGGTTTTAGACCATTCCCCTTGGACATACTTCTCCTATTATTTTAGATATAATAGATTCACTAATGAAACATCAATTGTCTAGAATCATTTTCCCGTTCTCCATTTTCAGCTTACAGTCAATTTCATTTTCCTTGAAAGTACAATCTGTCATTGCTTCTGTCAGTATGCTGACTTCCCATTTCTAGCCAAACCGAAATCCTCAAATGGAGAGCATCAAAAGAAATGAATCCAGGTTAATAAGATTGTAAATAATATTGACCAAAAAGTAAGATATATTTCCTACTCACTGGTTCTCCTCCTTTTCTTTCAGTAGCAAATATATTTTCCCTTGAATATTAACATTTAGTAGATATTGAAAAATGATAAACATAGAACTTAGCACTCTAGTAAATGTTCACAAGTGAACTAGAATTTGTAGTCTGGCCATTTTATTTACATGAAAATGGACATTATGGAAACCGAGGAGATAGTTCAGTCTGTAAAATGATTATTTAGCAAGCATAAGGAGATGAGTTCACATCTCCATTACCAGCACAATAGCCAGGCATAATAGCACAGGTCTATAATCCAGTGCTAGGACTATAGAAACAGGAAAATTTCCAGAGCTCACTTGCCAGCTAATAATGCCAAAACAGTGAGCTCTGGTTTCAGTGACAGACCATATATATAATTTACTTTTCTTTGATATGATAAAACTCCATGAGTAAAAGCAACTTAATAGACAGAGTCCATTGTTGTGGTAAGGCATGTCAGCAGGAACAGGTATCATAGAGATTACATCTTTAAGCTCACACACAGGGAGTAAAGATAGCAAACTAGAAGTGAGTGAGGTTATAAACCCATAAAGCCCACTGACATAAAGTTACCTGTGTTATTTAAAGTCCAGTGACATGCGTTGTCCAGCAAGGCTCTACACCTAATAGTTCATAATCTTCAAATGCCTTCACAGAAGAGGACCAAGTAGTCAAATGTGTGACTCTATGGGGAATATTTCTCATCAAGCCCATTCTCAAGCAATAAGGTAGAAAATGATAGAGGAAGACACAAGATAGCAATCTCAGGCCTCTCCACACACACACGAACACATACACAAAGACACATACATGGACACACATTAACACATATGTAAGTATACATACATGGACACATGAGTACACGCACATGGGCGTACCCTAGTGCACACACATAAACACACACATGGACATTTATACAAGTATGCACACATGGAAACACACATGGAAACGCATATGGATACACACATACACACAGATAATACCCCAACTAAGTTACAATAAAAAAACTGCAGAAGTTCCTTATGTTATTTTGCACAGTTTGGTGCTTATAACAGATCATGATAATGTACTCAGTATTAAAAAAAAGCTTAAAGAAAGTTTTTGCCCTAGGGAAATGATGAACAATTGAAGAAATATCTGTTTAATCTGACTTAATCATTATATGTAGTGTGTGTGTTTATGTGTTTGTGTGTGTGTGTTTGAAACTTTGAATTGTATTCCATTAGTATGTACAATTTTGTGCTTTATGTGTTAGCTAAAAATAAATTTAATAAAAAATATATTTTACAAATACTGAAAGGAAATAAGAAGCAAATAACATTTGAATCCAACAGTAGGGTTGATCTGTCATTTTCCATCTAGCCTCGTGTGACAGAACACATTATGATCTTTCTTATTTGTTGTGGGAGCCACTAATAAACATAATCTAAACAAAAACAAAAAATCAAAACAAACAAACAAACAAAAAACCCAGAACCTGCTGACAAGAAAAAATAGGCCAGACAAGGTTCTATAATACCAGATAAAGCTAAAATAGGAATACAGCAAAACTAAATCCTAGAAACAACACAGCCCAAAGAATCATCTAAGCAGGGGCATATAGAGACTGAAATGACAATCACAGAGGCTGGATGGGTCTGTGCTAGGTCCTCTGCAAAAACATTATATTTGTGTAGCTTGATGGTTTTGTAGGACTGCTAACAGTGGGAGTTGGGGGTGGGGTGTTTTTGACTCTGTTGCCTGCTCTTGGGACCCTTTCTCTCTTACTGGATTGCTTTACCCAGCCTTGATGTAAGGATTTGTGCCTGGTCTTATTCTATCTTCTTATGTGCTGCTTGGTTGATATCCATAGGAAGCCTGCACTTTTATGAAGGAAAACAGAGGAGTGGATCTAGAGGAGGGGACACCTTGGAGGAGTGGAAGAAGGTGAAACTGTGGTCAGGATACATTGTATGGGAGAAGGATAAAATTTAAAAAAATAAATAAATAAATTGATTAAAAACCAACCTTGAAACACTTCAGTTTAGAGAGAAGAGGACTGGTTTCCAGAGACAAGATGAAAGGAGTAGCCTATTAACCTTCAGCTACTCTAAGCACCAGCAAAAAGAGAGGTTTTGAATTATGAAAAAAATATTACAACAGCAAACTTGTTTCTAGCATGTTCTGTTATTTTGTAGTTTGTAATAGCCTCCTGCCTTCTAAGAAGGGAAGTCTGCAACTTAGAGCATCCTTGCTTTGCTGCACATCACTAAGGGGTGAGGGGAAATAAACGTATCAACTCCACCATATGAGACTATCCCAGAGGCATCATTTGGATTCCTGTGTCCATGAGGATGCAGGATGGAGGAGGACCTGCAGGCCAGTCTTATAAGGACCAAGGATTATAAGATGAAAATAAGATCTAGTGCAGGTACCCAAAAGAAACTACACAAATATGCTCTATAAAATAATAAATGATGACTTTTAAAGTAAATAGTGCAAAGTATTCACAGGCAGCATCCTACTGAGTGCCATCATCCTCCTGGGCAGCCAGTCAGATATCAGCAGGTTTGAAGGTCATTTAATGTACCCTCCCTCACAATCAGAAGCTTGTAAAACCTGGTCCAGAGAATGGGATCTCTATTGTTTCTCTCCCTGCATGAACACTTGACATTCTGAACTGACAAGGATAATTGTCCAACCAGGGTTTTCTAATAAAGAGCGAAGACACATCATTGCCTGATCCCTTAAGAATTAATACAAATGAGCCCATCAATCACCTGGACAGGAAATGCCCCCCGAGAAAAGCTCTTTTGTCTAGAAACTTCAGAAATAGTACAAAGCTTACCTAAAATTGTTTGTTAGCTGCCAGGAGCCATCATAGAGAAGCTGAAAACTAGTAGGTGATCGTCCTGTGATGGTTCTACTATAGACTGTCAAAGTTACTAACTGATATGCTTCTCTAAGCAAGACCAAGAAGATTACATCTGAGGAAAGATTTCTGCTATTATCATGTGTTTCCCATTATTATTAAATACATCTAACAATCACTAGTTCTTAGCCCAACCTTTTTTTTGAGTTAGATATTTTATTATTAAGTTTGTCATGCAACATATTTAGATGATGTTTTCCCCTCCCTTTACTTCGCCCAGACTCTCCCAAATTCCTTACTCACTCAACTTTATGTCGCAAAAGCTCTCTCTGAAAAAAAAATTAAACCCTAAGAAATGAGAACAACCACTGACACAAACACAGAAATGAAAATGAAAACAAACAGACAGAAGATCAATAAGAAAATTCTCAAACAAAGCAAAAATACAAAAATAACCATTGAGTTTTGCTTTGTGTTGGCCAACCTCTCTTGGGTACGGGACCTGCCATGGGGTGTAGTTGATATACCTAATGACTCTCCAATGGAGAAAGGTTATTTCTCTTTTGCCAGCAGGTATTAGTTGCAGACAACTTTGTGGTTAGGGGTGAGTCTTTAAGCAGTATTTGAGGTCAGTTTGTCTCTTGATCTTAACCATTCCATTCTGAGTGGAGTAAGAAGAAATCTCAAAATGATTTAACTTGTTTTTCCATAATTTCCAGAGTTGTGGACCATTTTGGAGATCTTTATTATTATTATTATTATTATTATTACTACTACTACTACTACCATTACTCTTTAACCTTTTTTTACAGTCCCATCATTATCCCGCTCCTGGTCCACCTTCTGACAGTTCCTTATCCCATTCCTCCTACCCCATCCCCACCCCACCCTCACCAGACCTCCCCGCCTCCCTGGGGCCTCAAGTCTCTTGAGGGTTAGGTGCTTCTTCTCTTTGAGGCCAGACTAGGCAGTCATCTGCTATATATGTGTCCGGGGCCTCATATCAGCTGGTGTATGCTGCCTAGTTGGTGGCTCAGTGTCTGAGAGATCTCGGAGGTCCAGGTGAGTTGAGACTACTGGTCTTCCTATGGGGCCACCCTCCTCCTCAGCTTTTTCTTTCTTTTTTTTTTCTTTTTTTAAAATTTTTTCTCAAATCATAATTAATTCACACAGGGGTATAAACACAGAAAGGCAGGATGTGGGGAAGGGAATGACACTGGCGTGTGGGTGTTCAGGGGGAATACAGATATCTTCAGAACCGGGTATCGGCTAGGTGAAGGTTCAGGAGACAGGTCACTATGACTTTGCCTATGACTCGCTTGTCTTTATCTAAGTTGGTATTGTCTGCCAAGGCTACCTATTTACAAGGTCTATGACTACTCAGGCTGGTAAATTTCCACAAAAGCTACCTGTTGACATTAGCTTATAGCCATCTGTTTTAATGTTTTTCCACTGAGACCCAAGACTTGGTGTTTGTATACATGTATGACAGGCCTATTGCTGATTTTAGGCCTATGGCTGATTTTAGGCTTACAGTGTGTAAGCAGGGCTGCCCCTGACATCTCCTCCCTTCTCTAAGTATAGAAGGTTAGCCCAACCTTTTGACCAGATTTCTGTAGAACAACGAAGATATGCTGTCTTGTAGTGATGCTATATAGACAAATAAATGATTTCTTAATTATTAATGAAGATTCTATGAAAATTCCTAAAATTATATTAATTACATTAATATATTTTATAATAGGACTTCTATTAAGTCCTTTCTGATGTCAAAACTGCAATGAGAACTCTGCCAGTCTTCAAGTATCATGAGTTAATTGTTTCTGAGATAGCAAGAAGGCATCTACAATGTACAACACATGCATTAACCAAAGGTCATAAAAAGGTAACAAAGGATTTACTACAGGTACAAGGACAGAAGATACAATATTGACTGGATTTATCTATATAAAACTTCACTAATAACTTAGTCACAAAATTATGGTTTTAAATTTCAATGACCCTGTTGGACTAATGACAGATAATGAATGATTAGCCAGATAATTACTCTTAATGGATATGCACGTAAACACTGTCTGCTGTATACTTCTTATTCAACTTATGACTTGAATTTATATTTGACCATCTAGTGAACTTTTGTTAAAAGGGGATACTTAGAAAAAACCATGTGATCTATTATTCTAGAAAAGGTGCAAAAGACTAGGAAATATTACATTAGTAGGCAGCATTTCTAGTAAAGGCAATTGGGAGTGAGAGCATTGGGACCAAGGGCATTGTTACATCAGAGCAGGAGAAGAAAGCAAGGTTATAATGAGAATGCATAATAGGATAACTTAGCATATATAAGGCAACTTAAAAATTAAGAGAGCAATATGCAGAATTCAGAAGGAAAGAGGATAAAAGAAGAAGCTGCAGAGAGAGCAGAAGGAGCAGGCAGATTTCTTATGCGACTGAACATGTCTTTTCTTAATGGCAAGGCAAGGCTTAGTCTTACTAAAGAGGACAAAGCTTTCTTCTTACAGACTTGGGTTTATTTCATTTAGCAATAAGAGTAGAAGGTTTTCCTTTCTCTATACAATGAAGATTGAAGTTCATTTTTCATCTAGAATGAATGAGTTCTTTCTGCACAGGCACTTGGTCTTTTGCTCCATATGCATATGTAAGTATGTGTGTGTGTGTGTGTGTGTGTGTGTGTGTGTGTGTGTCTGTGTGTGTGTGTGTCTGTGTGTGTAAGTATGTAATTATGAGATACGTGTGTAGCTGGGCCCAACTGGTTTGAAAGGAGATGTATGAATGTGTAAGCATTAATTTGTATATGATTTTATGTGAGTTTTTCCATTATTGCTTTTGTAAAAATTTTTCCTTCCTTGAACATGACTCTCTTCTCCTGGTTCAATAGAAGTTTATTGCTCCAAACCTTCCCCTTCAGCCTGACAAGTAAGAGGCATCTGGTCAAGAGGGAAAGGGCTCTAGCAATTAATCCTTTACTAAATCCCCTGATGTTTTACAATGAAGTACTAAATGCCAGACACTGCAATTTCTGACCTCAGAGGAACTCAGGCAGGTCAGCTACAGCAGCAAAGTGACTTAGACGTAAGATAGGCAAACATGTTATTATTGAACAGCAACCCTAAATATCTTGTAAAACCAAGTCTTGCCCACACCAGTGCTCTTTCTCCTGGAACCTTCAAGAGAGAACCAAGAAAGAACGAACTACCAGGCCTGGTTCCCTTGCAGTTAGCACAATGGTCTTTTCAATCAATGTCTATTCTCAGCCTCTTGAGAGTGTTTTCTTCTATATGATCTCTTGAGTCCTGTCTCACTCTCCTCCCTTAAGGTTCTCTTGCTTTACTCTTCTACAGTGCACTCTGTGTCTCTTTCCTATTCTTGTAGCAGTGATCACAAGGACCTAAGGGCCAGAGCAAGATGGCAATAGCAATCTAGCTTCAGAAACAACAATTTTTAATTTTTTCTAGATTTATTTCTGTCTTTCTTTTCATATACTATACTTACGTTTTGAGTAGCAGATTTTTATGTCATTTTTCAATATCAACTTCTTATTCCTCTACTCAGATATAGCACAATATCATTAGATCACTTTTTTGTTTCCTTTACAGAATCCTCCATCCAAATTTGTAAAATACTAGGAATCAAACTCAGAGCTTTGCACATGCTGTAAGTGATCTACATCCGAACTCCATCTCCACTTAACTCCATACACTCTAAATAAAACAACTCTCTCTTCATATCAGCCATATATGTGTGTGTGTATATATATATATATATATATATATATATCCTTACTACTTCATTTTGCCTTTTTTATCTTCATATTTTATTTATTTTATCAATATCAAAACATGTAATGCTGTTCTTTGGCCAATATATATCATACCTATTAGTGATTGCAAAACTGAAAAATCAATAGATAGGTGTAGATGTCTTTCATAAGTAGCAGGCTTATCTTTTAAACACAAAGGCATTGAGCACAATTTTCAGCATTGCACAAAAAGCAACATATAGCAGCACATCTATTCTAAATAAATTTACTTCAGAGACAAGCTTATTGTTTTTGAAATAAGCAAGATTTCTTCTTAGTTTCAAGGTTCATAGTTCAATGTCAGTTTAAGACTATAGAAAATAGACCTCACTGTCCCCGGACACCGAGGGACACCAGGCAGGTGGCTAGTACCATCAAGATCTGGACTTCAGAGCACATCTTTGACCATCCATGGGAAACAGTTACTACAGCTGCAATGCAGAAATACCCAAACCCCATGAACCCAAGCATGGTGGTGCTGGACAGACATGTCGATCCCTCTGGAAAGTTGCACAGCCACAGACTGCTCAGCACAGAGAGGGGTCTGCCTTCCATTGTGAAGTCTCTTATTGGTGCAGCAAGAACGAAAACATATGTGCAAGAGCATTCTGTAGTTGACCCGGTAAAGAGGACAACGGCGCTCAAGTCCACCAACATCTCATTTACAAATATGGTCTCAGCGGATGAGAGGCTCACATACAAACCACACCCCCAGGACCCAGAGAAAACTGTTCTAACCCAGGAAGCCCTCATCACTGTGAAAGGGGTCAGCCTCAGCAGCTACCTTGAAGGACTCCTGGCAAGCACCATATCTTCCAATGCTAACAAAGGCCAAGAAGCAATGGAGTGGGTGATACATAAACTGAATGCTGAGATTGAAGGCCGGCGGTGGCGGCGGCGGCACTAGTGGACAAATGACAGAGGGAATTGGTGTGCAGCATCAGGGCCCCAGGACTCTCAAGCTGGCATCATATTATTTGTTATTTAAAAGACACAATTATTTTAGGTAGTTTTTTTTTTTTTTTTTTTTTATGAGCTGGGGTAAGGCTGTGACTTTTGATCAAAACAAAAAATCCAGAACTTCTAAATCAAAGGGATCATCTAAGTTAGGATGTGAGAAGACTGACTGGGAAAGGCTGTGTTCATGCGAAAAATTAATGGCTTTGTTTGTTGTTGTTTAAGTACAACAAACAAAGTTATCTGGAGTCTCTTAAAGCTCCAGGTACTGGAACACTACCTGGCTGCGGACCAACCAGAGCAGAGCCCAGCCACCGTCCTGTCCACACAGTTGCCTGCTGCTGTGAACCAGAACCTCCTGCATGAGGAACTCACTCTACAAAGAGACTGTAACATTTTAAATGACATTAATTTGTATAAAATAACTGCCCTGCTGGAAACCAGTGTTTGGATTTGGTACTTAAATGATATTTTTGGAGTGAAAATTAGCAATAAGATAATATATAACTCCAGCAAAAATAGTATTTTATTGTATTAACAGGTACTATATTGATTTGTCAAATTTTGTGACTTAGGAAAGGCATTCCCTTCCTTGAATTTGTATTTTGTGATTTTCCACACTGTACTGTGGGCTGGTTATTTTAACTGAAAAAATAAAGTCATGACCTGAAAAAAAAAAAGACTATAGAAAATAATATCACTTTCATTCTCTCACAAGAGTAAACTTGCTGCATTTTATGTGACTGTCTTAGGTACTGTGAAAAGTACTTTATATTGCTGTATAGAGACACCATGACCAAGGCAACTCTTACAAAAGAAAACGTTTTATTGGGGGTTTGTTTACCCGTGATCATCATGGAAGCAAGCAGACAGACATGGTGCTCAGACAGTAACTGAGAGCTCCTTGATTGGCAGGGAGGAGCGAGGGAGGGGAAGGAAACAGAGAAAAATTAACACAAACAGAGAGGAAGGAGGGAGGGAGGGAGGGAGGGAGGGAGGGAGGAGAGAGAGAGAGAGAGAGAGAGAGAGAGAGAGAGAGAGAGAGAGAGAGACTGAGACTAGTCTGGGATTTTAAAATCTCAAACCCACCCTGAGTGCCACAATTCTTCCAACAGGGTCACACCTAATTGAATAAGAGCACACCCACTAATCTTTCCCAAATAGTTCCACTAACTGGAGATCAAGCATTCAAACACATGAGGCTGTAAGAGCCATCCTCAATCAATCAAAAAAACCACACTAACTGAGGAATGTTTTGTTTATAAAGTTTAAGTGATCCTATTAGGTAGTTAGACAGAAACTGGAAGCCTTGGAGACCATTAAGGTTGGACCCATATTTCATGACAAGTAGGCTGTGGACCCCATTTCCCATTCCCTTGGTAACACTAGAAAGGTACATTCATAGCTATTCCTCTTTTAAGTATCATAAAAACATGAAGATTCCAGGTCTTTGTTCAGTCCCCTTAAGGAAGAAAAAGCTACTTTTTCCTGGTCAAAGAATCCGAGTTCTACCTCTTACCTTGGATAGACACATGGCATTCTGGGTACTTCAAAGATTAGAGTACACCAGGATACTATCTCCTTCCTTGAGAGTTAATCCACCTATTCTATTCCTGTCAATCACTTCGATGGGAGACCACTATACAGGAAAGCTGATTCAGCTGAAGACATGCTAAGGCACTGGAATGAATACTTGACGGTTTAAGATAAGGTACTTAAACCTTCTCAGAGCCCTGCTCTAAAGAATTACTTAAGGCATTTTCACCACACAGCGCTATCAAGCCTGCTTGCTATTCTAAATTCTAACCTTTAAAAAATGTAACTTTTCTTTTCTTCTCTTTTATCTTTTTTTTTGAAACTGTACAAAATCTTAAGTGTGGTTTATTGTTTCCTGCTACTCTGGGCTTTCTCACTATTTATCTAACCTCCATGCATAACTTAAAAGGTATGGTTCTCTCTCTCAATCTTTCGCTCTTTTTCCATATCCCTTAGGCAGCTCCCAAGATTTACAGCTTGTCTGCCCTGATGGTTTCCTTCCTGACTCTAATAAAATGGTGCTTGCTCGTCTTTTCTAAGTCTATTTTTAATTTGTTTCTATCAATACGACTAAGAACCCACAAAAGGGAACCCCAGTTTCTTAGTAACAATGATTCATTTTACTAGGAAGTTCTGACTTGTGTGCATTTGCCTGACTGCGTGTATAGGATTTAAGAAATATTGCATGAGATGGATCAGAGAGAGAAGGAAGACATTTCAAATTACAATGAGATACAGTTCTTTCATTCTGCTCTACAGTAGCAAACAGCAAGAGTAATTTTAAACATTCAAGAAAACTAACTGAACAGTATTCAAGGACCCTAGAAAGCAGCAGTTCAAAGTGACCTGGCTTTCTCTACATGCTTCTTTAATTATATATATATATACACACACACACAAAAACAAACAAAAAAATCCTACCATCACACAAACTGAGAGAGGGATGATATCTTGGTCCTTTAGAAAGGTATTCCTGGGTAATAAAGCAGGCAAGAAGAGGAAACAAGGTTTATATTTCAAAAGAACAAAGAAAGAATAAATTTTCTACTGTAAATGGTCTATAGAAGGAAAGGTCAAAAACCCAGAGTCACGGCAAAGCCTACCTAAGTTTAGTGAATGGAGTTTCCTTAAAGCTCTGTGTGTGATGATCCAGCTCTACCACTACTGCACATATTCTCAGAGGATGTTTTATTCTAGTTAGAGATACCTACTCATCCATGTCACTGCTGCTCTACTCACAGTAGCCAGAAAATGTACACAGTTTAGATGCCCATCAGTTGGTAAACAGATAATAAACACAGTGAAATATTATTCACCTATTAAGAAAAATAGGATTCCAAGATAAATAGAGTTGGAAACAATCAGTCTGAATAAATCAGTCCAGAAAGACAAACATTATATACATGTGCATACATAAAAATAATTTACTGCAGCTACCCTATAACAGGGTGACAATGAATTAACAAATAGAAGCTCAGTGTCAGGAATGGGTTACCTCTTTGGATTGTTAACCAGAAAGGTCCTATATACCCCCAAATATCATTACCATTGTTCCTCCTGGTTACCTCTTTGGAGATGTTGGTGAGGGAAGTCCTAAATTAGGGGAAGACCCCTAAATATTATTATTAATGATTTTGGTTACCATCCAGAACTTGGTGGTAAGACACTGATGCTAAAGACAGCACATACTTGAGTAATGAAAAAAATGGAGAAATAAATCTCATAGTCACTGGAAGCTTCATCCCAACTGACTAAATTTAATTGTGTGGAAAGTGCAATGTACCCTACCAGAAGAGAAAAATAGCAAGCAGCTTTAATCAGCTGTGAACCCTGCAAGCTACAGTAACAACTGGCTTGGCAAGATATGGCAACTGATGCAATACTGGTATGCAATACTTCCATGAGTAGCATGGAAGTAATCAACAACATTCTGACTGGATTTAAGTCCTGTTTATCAAGATGAATACGATAGCTGGCACTGTTCTCAAGGACAAGGACCTATGGTCAAACAGCCATTGGCCCTCGGGGAGAACCTACTACTAGTTTTCTGTTAAATGGCCAGTATTAGACTGATTCCTAATAGTATGTCATCATACCCACAAATTAATGGTTCTTTCTGTCCTCAGCAGAGAAAATTCTTTTTGCAGTAGATGGCAATTAACACTGACACTCAAAACTAGCCAAGGTGCAGAGAATAAAAGAGTGCAGAATGCTCAGCACTAAACAGAACATCTGCATCATATCTCTCCCCTCCCACACTTCAGAGATTACTGCAGAAGAGGAAGAAGAAAACTTGTAAGTTCCAGAGTACATGAATGACTACAAGGAAATGTAGCTTTCCAGACACCACAGGACAGTTACACGTATGAACTCATAGTTGTTACGATGGCATGCACATGGACTGCATGAGGTCTAACCAGACAAAATCCCAGCATGGAGAGGGGAAGTTGGCATGAAACCCCATCCCCTGTGGTTGAGATACTAGCAACTGATTGCTTCTGGAAGAGGAATAATCAGTTTTCTTTGAGATTCGGCTCACAGTAGGTAGACCAGGCTTTCATGGAAGACCAAAAATCCAAGAGGGCAAAGGAAGTACAAATTAGACTTGACATTTTAAAAAATGATGACAAATAGTTGGATTGGTAAAAAATGGGGATGAGTTTAGGAGTAGTTTGGAGAGGAAAAATGAATATAATCAAAATATGTTGTATAAAATTCTGAAATAATTATATTAGGAAAAAATCTGTATATGTATCTGTTAGGTGTATATCTTATCACTAAAAAATGTCAATTTTCTGCTATTTCATTACTTCTTCTAAGTCTTGTAATTCTTGTTAGTTATGTGGTACCCAAAATGAAACAAGTAAATCCTGAATGGATTAGTAAGTGAATTGTGTTTAATACCTAATGTAATTTGCCTACAGCTTTTGCTGTTTCCAGTTGTCTTTTACTGTGATACATCATGGATGCCTCCCAACCTAGCTTCCCTAGAAAATGAGGAAATTCACTCCATGTGTGTTCAGAGAGACATCACCAGTCTGAGGTTCCACAACACCCTGGAAATTAATGAAGATGGACTGAAAGTGGGGTCCCTGAAATTATAACAATTAGATAATCTTTATTATATAATGAAAATGCACATAACGGGAGGAACTGTCTTGTGTAAAACAATGAAATGGCATAGATAACGCCTCAGTGTATCTAACACCAACCTGTTTTAATATTGCTTTTAAGAGTTTCAGTGTGAGGCCAAATGAATCTCTACTCTTCAGTCTGTTCCACACCACCCTGCATACCAACTCCCTCAGCAATTGCTCTCTTTCAATCACACATACTAGCTTGGACATATAACCCTTCCTTTTTCTCTGAAACAAAAAATAACGTATTAACTGTCTCTATGCCTACTGTTTGTGTACAGTTCTGATTTTTGTGAAGAGAGGGTTATTTCTTAAATTTAGAAATAGAACTTCATCTGAAATACATGGCCAGTGTGCTCATTGTCAACATCTTCAAAGTCCTTTAGAAATGTGGAATCGGAATGGTGAGATTGTTCAGCAGCTAGAGGCACCCCCTAACAACCCCAAGGATCTGTGTATAAGCCCTGGAACACATGTGGTACAAGAAGAGAAACTATATCTGACCACTAGATATGCATATGTGGCATATATACAATGCATGCACCATTAGACCTGCAGAAATTCTCCCTCTGTTGTTATAACTACCTATCTGTTATAACCCCACCAATGTACTTGGTAAATGCCTTCATTTTTGACCATAAAAAGTTCACAGAGATGCTTTCACATTGGAACATGTTATTTGAGGCTATTTGAATCTGTGTTCCTGGGTTATGGTCACTCATATTTGGCTGCACTGTAGGAGGATTCCCTATGACCCCCTCAAATGGTCCTAAGTGTTAATTTGTCCCTCTCCAATGATTTCTCTAGGAAACACATTCAGTAGTTCCTCTTATGGTCCCCTCCATGTTTCCCTTTCTTGAAAGCCCTTACTCTCCACTGCTGTGATGGCTCCTTTGACCTGGAGCTCTCATATCCATAAATGGCAGCCTATTTGAAGTCAGGGAATATGTTTTATTCCTACTGTTATAGCCCAGTACTGTTGATAAGCTGAAGAGAGATTTAATGTGATTAGTCTGATTTCTTAATAAAAGTCCACCTGAAGTCAAATATGTTTGGGTGGCAGGGAAGAGAAGAAGTTCTTCTCCAACTATTTGATCCTGCAAGATAACTTGTCTGCTGAAAAGAAGCAGGGCAGTGCGCTAAGTTTTCTAACAGTCCTTGGTACCACCTGCTGCCTGAGCATACACTGAAATGGAGAATGTAGGAAGGGGGCTAAAGTGGCCGAGGTAGAGTATGCATATCCAAATGTCAGAGTCTACTCCTGCCACATAGAGAAATCTTCATGGTGCTTAACTGGATGGACTAGCCCTCACACATCCAACCTATTTCCCCAGGCACTCATCACGAATTGCCAGACAAGCATGCTCATTACACTGAGTGTTCTTTCTGGACAAGGTATGGTTCTAGGCGCTAGCTCTATGTTTACTCACCAAATTTGCAGATTATCAAGTTCCCATTTTGCACAGTAAAATGGGTCCAGAAGATTCATATTATTCAAAGTAAATTATAAAACCTGAACCTTCATGGTGACCTCAGCAACTTCAAGTGCCTGCCCCTGGCCAATACCAGCAGGGTGCTCCCTTGCCAAGACACCTCTTGCTAGGATACTATAACTGCAGACTAGCTCTCATAGAAGCCTCACAACACAGAGCAGGCTATCTGCTTCCTCTCTCTGGTTCTAAAGGCCTTGATGGCCTCCTGTGTCTACAGCTGTTGCTGGGTGCCGCCTCTGCTTTT
This sequence comes from Grammomys surdaster, assembly GCF_004785775.1. Taxonomy (NCBI): domain Eukaryota; kingdom Metazoa; phylum Chordata; class Mammalia; order Rodentia; family Muridae; genus Grammomys; species Grammomys surdaster. The sequence goes on along the minus strand of NW_021620801.1, from coordinate 3,161,470 downwards.
GTTGGGTTCTGTACTCTGACAGCTCTCAGTCATTAGCCACAATCAAATCAGGAGTTCTTTATTAGGAAAGTCATCATTTCTGGACTCAGAGATGTAGCACTGAGGCTTACTGTCTATGTTAATTTATGCTCATTCAGTTAATTCTGTGTCACTCCAGGAAACTCCAGTATTAATATTTTGACCTGGCAAATGGCAAAATGATTAACTCAATCATTTGAAACTCCTAACATAAATTTCCAGCTACGATTAGAACATAGAATGGGAGGGAAAGGTGGTAACCTGTGCTCTCTGTAGTAGTGCTCAACATGGTAAGAAGGGAAGCGGCTCCATCCTATGAACCAAAAGACTAGTTAGTAGATTTGGCAAGACAATTCTGAGGTCCAAATTAGTACAAGAAGTGTTTGTTTACGTATGTAAAATCAAAGTGGGGACTGAGTACAAGCCTCAGGGCAGTTCCAGCCAGTGACTTCTGCTTGGATACTTACCTTGTCTTTTCTAAGTAGACTAATACTAGGCTCCTAATCATCTCAGGTCACATGTAAGATATATACAGCTTTAAATTTAGAGATGAAGGGGTTTGCAACCCCATAGGAAGAACAGCAACATCAACCAGACCCCCTAGAGTTCCCAGGGACTAAACCACCAACCACAGAGTACACATGGAGGGACCCATGGCTCCAGTTGCATATGGAGCACAGGATGGCCTTGTTGGGCATCAATGAGAGAAGAAGGTCTTGGTCCTGTGAAGGCTCAATGTCCCAGGGTAGGGGAATGCCAGGGCAGAGAGGCGGGAGTGGGTGGGTGGGTGAGTGGGGGACCACCCTCATAGAAGCAGGGGGAGGAGGGATGGGATGGGGGTTTCCGGAGGGGAAACAGGGAAAGAAGATAACATTAGAAATGTAAATAAATAAAATATCCAATAAAAAAGAAAAAAAACTAATAGCTCAACTCATACTTGCCAATGAAATTAATTCCTGAGCCATACAGCCTGTGAAAGCCCCCCTCTAGGAAGCCGCTATCTTCGTGTCCCATTTTTGACTACTTCACTGGACTCACACATTCATAAAAAGAGATTATAAAGAATTTCCAGAACAAAACCTGTGGATTTCCCACATCTTATCACTCTAAAGCCCATTTGAATTCTAAAACAAAATGAAGGACTTTATCATAATTAGAAAGGCCAAATTCCAGCTCAAATGGTTGCTCTATGTCTCTGACGATGTTATATGAATTCTGTGTACAACCTCATCTTCTTGTCTTGCTGATGACGTGTAACTATTATATGCATCAGATTTAATTCTTAGGGACCAAGGACTATAGCTTTTTCTCCCAAGTTCTTGTAGACTTACAACAATCCTAAAGTAGCTGTGATGCTTTATAAACTGTACTTGTTGAAAATTTGGTAACTTGCCTCCTCTCCTCCCCTCCCCTCCCCTCTCTTCCTCTCCCCTTTTCTTTCCTTTCTCCCTTCATTCTTTCCACCATTCCTTCTTTTTTTTTTATTTTGGATAAAGACAGGTGATACTTGGGTCTGATCCTCTTTTGACTCAGCAAAGCTATTAATAAGCCTTCCTCATCTATTTACTCATGACATATATGGCCTTAAAACTCGGGTTAAAACCAGGTGAAGTGGCACATACCTATAACTATTACATCAGAGGCTGAGGCAGGAGGATTATGAGTTTGGGAACACCTTGTGTTGCATAACAAGTACTAGACCAGACTGGGATAGTCTGGTATACAGACTGTATAAACTGTATTTAATAAAAGTCAAACAAACCTAACCAGAAGGAACTCCCCCCTTTAGAACAATGTCTAAATATGCAAATTTGGGTGACCTCTCAGCACTGATCATTCTTTCTGGGCTGTGAGTTATTCTTGTTTTCTTGCGAGCTGAGTTGAATTGTCAGAAGCAGAGCTCAGACTCCAAAGAACTGCCCCAACCCCTACCAATACCCAGGTTAATCTGCTGGAGGAAAAATGAGCTGCTAGTACAGTTCCCAATTCACTGTGTTAGGCCTATTCAAGTTAATGACTAAGAGAGACAAAATAAGGCTTCATCAAACTCCAGAGGTTCTCCAGGACAACACAGCTTTGCTTATTACTATTTGGGTGTTTGTGTGAATCCAGAGGTAGACATCAGGTATCTTTCTTTATTGCTCTTCACTTTAGTGCTTTGTTTGCTTCCTTGCTTGCTTGTTTGCTTGTGTGTTTTTATGAGGGATTTTTTATTGGATATTTTCTTTATTTACATTTCAATTGTTTTCCCCTTTCCAGGTCTTCCCTTCAGAAACTCCCATAGCATTCTCTCTCCCCCTGCCTCTGTAAGGTACTCCTCCCCACCCACCCATCCACCCACCCACACACTCTTCACTCTTGTCTTCCCGCCCTGGCATTTCCCTACTCTGGAGTATTGAACACCCTCAGGCCCAAGGGACACTCCCCCCACTGATGTCCACATATGCGGCCAGAGCCATGAGTCTCTCCATGTGTATTCTTTGGTTGGTCATCCAGTCCCCTGGATCTCTGGGGATCTGGCCAGTTAACATTGTTGCTCCCCTCATGGGGCTGCAACCCCCCCAGTTCATTCAGTCCCTTCTTCAACTTCTCCATCAGGAACCCCACGCTCAGTCCAATGGTTGGCTGCAAGCATCCTCCTCTGCATTTGTCAGGATCTAACAGAGCCTTTCCGGAGGCAGCCAAATCAGGCTACTGTCAGCAAGCACTTCCCAGCATCTACAATAGCATCTGGGTTTGGCAACTGTATATGGGATGGATCCCCAGGTGGAGCAGTTTGTGGATGGCTTTTCCTTCAGTCTCTTCTCCACACTTTGTCTCCATATTTCCTCCTATGATTATTTTGTTCCCCCTTCTAAGAAGCACAGAAACATCCACACTTTGGTCTTCTTTTTCGTGGGCTTCATATGGTCTATGAATTGAATTTTGGGTATTCTGAACTTTTGAGCTAAATATCCACTTATCAATGAGTGCATACTATGTGTGTTCTTTTGTGATTGAGTTACCTCACTCAGGATGATATTTTCTAGTTTCATCCACTTGCCTGCGAATTTCATGAAGTCATTATTTTTAATAGCTGAGTAGTATTCCATTGTGTAAATGTACCATATTTTCTGTATCCATTCCTCTCTTGAGGGACATCTGGGTTGTTTCCAGCTTCTGGCTATTATAAATATGGCTGCTATGAACATAGTGCAGCATGTTTCCTTATTACATGTTGGAGCATCTTCTGGGTATATGCCCAGCAGTGGTACAACTGGGTCTTCGGGTAGTAGTACTATGTCCAATTTTCTGACAAACCACCAGAATGCTTTCCAGAGTGGTTGTACCAGCTTGCAAACCCACCAACAATGGAGGATTGTTCCTCTTTCTTCACATCCTCACCAGCATCTGCTGTCACCTGAGTTTTTGATCTTAGCCATTCTGACTGGTGAGAGGTGGAATCTCAGGGTTGTTTTGATTTGCATTTCCCTGATGACTAAGGATGTTGAACATTTCTTTAGGTACTTCTCAGCCATTCGATATTCCTCAGTTGAGAATTCTTTGTTTAGTTCTGTAGCCCATTTTTAATAGGGTAATTTGATTGTCTGGAGTGTACTTTCTTGAGTTCTTTGTACACACTGGATATTAGCCCTCTATCAGATGTAGGATTGGTAAAGATCTTTTTCCAATCTTTTGGTTACCATTTTGTACATGATAGTATCCTTTGCCTTACAGAAGTTTTACAATTTTATGAAGTTCCATTTGTTGATTCTTGATCTCAGAGCATAAGCCATTGGTGTTCTGTTCAGGAATTTTCCCCTGTACCCATATGTTCAAGGCTCTTCCCCATTTTCTCTTCTTTTAGTTTATCTAGTTTTCTGTAGAGGTCCTTGATCCACTTAGACTTGAACTTTGTACAAGGAGATAAGAATGGATCGATTTGCATTCTTCTAAATGCTGACCTCCAGTTGAATCAGCATCATTTGTTGAAAATGCTGTCTTTTTTTCACTAGATGGCTTTAGCTGCTTTGTCAATGATCGAGTGACCATAGGCAAGGGGGTTCATTTCTAGGTCTTCTATTCTATTCCACTGATCCTCCTGCCTGTCTCTGTACCAATACCATGCAATTTTTATCACTCTTGCTCTGTTATACAGCTTGAGGTCAGGGATGGTGATTCCCCAAGAAGCTCTTTGATTGTTGAGAATAGTTTTTGCTATCCTGGGTTTTTTGTTATTGCAAATGAATTTGTAAATTGCTCTTTCCAACTCTATGAAGAATTGAGGTGGAATTTTGATGGGAATTGCACTGAACCTGTAGATTGCTTTTGGCAAGATGGCCATTTTTATTATATTAATCCTGCCAATCCATGATCATGGAAAATCTTTCCATCTTCTGAGATTTGCTTCAATTTCTTTCTTCAGAGACTTGAAGTTCTTGTTATAAAGATCTTTCACTTGCTTGGTTAGATTCACACCAAGGTATTTTATATTATTTGTGACTATTGTGAAAGGTGTCATTTCCCTAATTTCTTTCTCATCCTGTTTATCCTTTGAGTATAGGAAGGCTACTAATTTATTTGAGTTACTTTTATATCCAGCCACTTTGCTGAAGTTATCAGGTTTAGGAGTTCTCTGGTGGAATTTTTGGAGTCATTTAAGTATACTATCATATCATCTGCAAATAGTGATATTTTTGACTTCTTCTTTTCCTATTTGTATTCCTTTGACCTTTTGTTGTCTAATTGGCTAGGACTTCGACTACTATAATGAATAGGTAGGGAGAGAGTGGGCAGCCTTGTCTAATCCCTAATTTTAGTGGGATTGCATTAAGTTTCTCTCCATTTAGTTTGATGTTGGCTACTGGCTTGCTGTATATTGCTTTTGCTATGTTTAGGTATGGGCCTGGAATTCCTGATCTTTCCAAGACTTTTATCATGAAGGGGTGTTGAATTTTGTCAAATGCTTTCTCAGCATCTAGTGAGATCATGTGGGTATTTTTCTTTGAGTTTGTTTATATAGTGGATTATGTATGATGAGGTTTTTTGTTTGTTGTTTGTTTGTTGTTTGTTTGTTTTGTTGTTTTGAGACAGGGCCTCTCACTGAACTTTGATTTCATTCTTTTCAGCTAGACTAACTGGCCAGTAAGATTCCAAGATTCTCCTGTCTCCATTCCTGATCCTAGCACTGAGGTTATAGGTACATGTGAACACATCTGCTCTTTTCATGAGTTCTGGGAAATCCAAACTCAGGCCATCATGCTTAAAGAAACATTTTACACACTGAGCCATCTCCCCAGCCCACAGGTGGGCCTAATATTACTATGCTATAGCAGCATCAAAGGTAAATTTACATACATGGAATGGCAAAGAGAAATCCCTCATGAGATAGCTGACTGTATAAGCTGTCAGATGTCAAAAAAAAAAATCTGTAAAGAATGAGAATGGTCTGTATTCCTTAAACAAGGGAAAAATAAGTCTAAGTGTTATGACCTAAAAGTTCAGAGCGCAAATGCAGAGGAGAGGCAGTATAAGGGTGCCTGCTATAGGGATCTGAATAACTAGGAAAGAAAGGCAGACATGAGTGCTACAGAGGAATGATGGCACCCATGTGTAGCCACTATAGAGTCAAAAGCATTGCTAAGGAACTCTAGGGAACTTGCTTTGTTAGTGTCTTTAAAAATCCTTGTTTCAAAGGCCTACAAACAATATCATTTGGTATTTTTTTTCCCAAAGGCATATCAACAGCTATTAATGATGTTCTTTTCTACTGAGCATTACTATTTCGATTTAAAAGTATTTTCACAGGTACTACTCTTTATATCCTTGAAAGAAAATCCTCTAAGAGATGATTTAATATTTATAACATGTTGGCACTCAGGGATACTACTCAGTTTCCTCTTTTAGACCATGTTAGAAAATTTTAAGAAAGTGACTCAACTAATCCACACACACTGGTATCTTTAGTGATACATTATCTGGCATGCCTGGCGTGTATGTGTACCACAGAGTAATTGTACTTCCTCTCTGTCCACCACACAAATTGTGCTGGTGATGACCAAACTGCAAAAATAGTGATTCCCATACTGTGTCTAATATGTGGCAGTTTAAGCTTTTATTCCTCGTCACAGGAAAATACAAAGTCTCTAAATAGAAGATTAAAAGATTCCTTTCTGGAGAGCACCAGCAGCGGTTCCCCAATAGCTTCTAATAATACTGAGTGGGAAAGAACAGTACACTGAATCATAGCCTTGCACTGTTACATAATGGCTTAAGGTCAGTTATGTAAGAAGACAGACTAATAAGGCAGAAGTACACTTGGGCTCCATTTGTGCAAGGACCCGACATGCACAGGACAGAAATGACAGCCAGCTGGCGGTGGTCACATTCATGGTCTGATTTTTACCCATCGGCTCCCCAGCTTGTTCTCTTCAGTGAGCACTTCTAGCTAACTTATGCCTTACTGTTACAGGAGACAAAAAAGGGTACGTTAATTTCTAGTAATTAAAAGTGGTCATAACAATTTCTTAAAGCATTTTTCATAAAAAAAAGTCTACTAGGTCTCAAAGAGTCTGAACATGACTTATTTTTGCTTTTATATTTGTATAATTTTAAATTAAGATACAATTATATAATTTTCTCCATTCTCTTCCTATACCCTTCATGTTGCCCCCATCTCCTTGAAAATCAATGGCCTTTTTCTCTGCATTATTAACATATTATAATGTATTGATGCATATTATATATATGTGCATAAATATATAAGTACAACCAGCTGAGTCTGGTTTTGGTTTTGTATGTATATGACTTCAGGGTTGATCACTCTTCATTGAACAATTAATAAGGGGATTTTTTTTTCTCTTTGTATGGGTATTTTACCTACATGTACGTCTGTATACTACTTGTGTGCCTGGTGCTTGCAGAGGCCAGAAGAGCGCATTGGATCCTCTGGAAATCGGGTTACAGATGAGTATGAACCACCATGTGGGAACTGGGAATCAAACCCAGGTCCTCTGGAACAGCAGCCAGGGCTTAGCTATTAGGATGATCCCCAACTCCTAAACTTGACTTTTGAAGAAAGGACATGGAAATCCTAGGTGTGCAAGATCCCCCTTGGCTATCCACTCTCTCAGACATTGTGTTAAGTAAGGCAAAATCAAACATTTCTACTTTGAAATTAGCTAGAATGGACTTGAGTCTTAGTCTATTCTTAACATATTTTGAATTTTGGATCAGACACTTAACTTCTTCCAAGCCTCAGTTTCTCTGTTAAAGAATGTGAATCATCTTCTTCACCTGTATCAGAGGGTACTGAGGTAAAAGGGATAGGGAAATGGCTATGTGGCAAAGGTGCTGTTGTGTAAATGGGAGGGCCAGTGTTTGGAGTGTCAGCACCCCCATAAACTGATAGAAATTACCATACAATATCTGATATTTCTCAAAAGTGGTCCAAGGGGTGATGAGAGTAGGGAGGAGGGCTGATGACATTGGCCATGAGGTAATAACTGACTAGAATCCATGATGTGTTCATGTCCAGCAATATTTTCTCCTCTAGTTTTGTTTTAGAAAATATTCATAGTATGTACTCACCCAGAAAGTACCTATAGAGAGCAAGATGGACAGCTGCAGCTGCTAGCAAGTCCAGTTAACAGAGAGATTGTTTAATGTGTTTAAATGGCCTCTATGCTGATGGATCTTCTTAATAGTCATGTCTTAGTACTTCTTGCACCACACTTTAATCCAGATCCTGTACCTGTGGTCAGCTAATAACTTCAGATTACTTATTTCCCTCTCATTACCTTAAGGTAGTTACTTGGGCTGGTTCTTCACTGAACACAGAAGTGGCTTGATTGACACAACCTTTAAAATATAAGCAATTTCAGTCACATAACTGATTTCTGAAGGTAGGGACTCATAAGGAGGATTGAGTCCTTTCCAAGGTCAAGGAATGGATTAGCCTTCTGGATGATAGGTCCACATGGCTACCCTGGGCTTCAGCCTCTCTTGCCAACAGAGACTTAGCCTGCCCTTTGCTACAGATTATCTTTTAAAAATGATTTTTTCAGTGAGGGACTCGAAAGATAGAGATGGTAGCTAAGGAGAGTTACTTCAAGAGGGAGGTAAGGTTACCTTCCACTATCAAATATTGGAATTCCTAAAATGCAAAGCTCCTCTGTCCTAACATGACCAACTTCACATGAAGGAAGGTTTTAGCCTTTTCATCACCAGTCCAGTTGGGAACTGGGTCTTAGAAAACCAGTATATAAAGTATGCTGATGTCTATTCTGCCTTCCAAATCATAATAAAGTCCTTTGTCATTGATCCAGATGTCTCCTATATTGCCTTCGTGGACAGTCACACAATGAACTACATGCAAGTAGCATACCATCTGAGACCCTTCACATATATTTTCGTTGCTAAAGCTAAAATGGTAGATCAGATGTGATCTGGCAGGAAAGTGACACGTATTGAGTTATACTGAAAAAAAAATCTAGAGCAAATTTCATTAGGAAAGACCCATGTTAAAAAGTAGCATTGGCTGTCAAGTGAGCTCACAGGTATCATGGGCATGTGTCACTGACACTCACTTTTCCAGGGTACTTGTTTCACTCCTGGCTACATGGGGGCCCTAATGGATGTTTACTGGATGTTAAAACTCTACACGATTCTAATGGATTCAATACCAAGAAGGAGCTTCACATTGGTTGTGTTAACTTTGGTGGTTTTTATCTTTTTAAACTAGTTCTTTAGAACTAGGGGCCTTGGGAGACTGATAAGTGGATAACACACTTGTAGAACAGACATGAGGCCTGGAATGAGGGTCCTTAGAATCTAAAACCCTGGTAGTGGGGGGTAACTGCCTGCTATCTCAGGTCTCAGCAGGCTGAGTCAAAGCATCCTCTGGGCAAGCTGGATAGTTCGGTGAGCTCTAAGTTTAGTAAGAGACCCTGTTTAATAAAGTAGAGAGTGATGTAGGAAGACTCACAAGTCAGCTTTAGGCTTACACACACACACACAAAAAAAAAAAAAATAGGAAAGTACAAGAAAGCTAATATTTCCATCACTACTGAGAGAATTAAGAACTCACAATGTACCTGTAATATTCATTGTCTGAAATACTACTACTACTAATAATAATAAACTAAGTTTAAAGTCTCATCTCAAAATTTTTGCGATTTCTTACGAAGTTAAAACTGTATCAATTTTGTGTAAAATAGTCAGGTTGTCAAAATAATACAGAGACCATATTTATGTAGAGTCAAACCAAGACAGGGTTCCTGAGCTACTGATACATCTCTGGTGTGGTCCCCACCATGTCTAATTTTAACTCTTCTTGACAGGTTAAATGAAGATATTGTGAAAATAAAATTGTATACACCTAGATCTTGACTTTTGATTCTTCTAGCTTTATATTCTTGACACATTCATTAAAATGCCACAGCTGAATTTAAAGAAGGAAGAATAGAAACCCTTAATAATCTCAATCCCAACAGAAGAGCTGAACACCTCAATTATTGACATTTTAGTGAAGTAGGTATATGTTTAAGCTTCAAATAGGCTTGTAAATCTTCTGAAGTCTGTAAAGAGTTGTTAACTTATATCAATACATGCAGCCATGGATTTCTTTTTAAAGGATAATAATGACAATGACTATCAAAGAAGTAGAATTTTTCCTCTAATTTTCTACTTAACCATAGCCATGACTTTTTGGTTGAAAATTGTCATAAAACCAAGTTGACTAACATCTATATTAAATACATGCAATAAAACTTCTTTAACCAAAATGCAAATCGAATGGCTGTGGCTTTATTGATGCCCAGCAGGGTAAATGGAGAAGTCAACTCTGATGAACGTGACTGAAGAATTGTGGGAAAGAAGAGCTTCCACAAATTTGTAAAGACAGTAGTATCTAGTGACCCTAGAGGAACAATTCCTGTGGACGAGGAAAAGCCTGGAAATATTTGAAGTGAGGTAAAACATGTGGATAAAGAAATAAGTAGATAAATACTACTTTTGAAAAACTAAAAACAAGAAACAAATGACTCACATAAGGGAATGTAATGTCAGTGACATTTCTTGTGACTGAAATGTCAAAGTAGAGAGTGTAAGGCTAGATATTCACAACGTACAGGTTTCTGAGGAGAAAAAGTGCTTAGAGAGGTGGAAATGGATGTGTCTGGGTATCTCTGGCCCATCAGTGGCTACAGGAGGAGAGGCACATGTCATTTGAAGGTGGAAATGAGGAACATTCTGTGGACCACTCAAATTTCCTTCAGTGATATGTGAGACATGATCACTAGCCTAGACAATGTGTGGACCTAGAAGAAGATTTTGCAGAGACAGCTAAGGTTTGAAATTGTTATAAAGAATGGAAGAAGAGGCTTCCCAGGGAACTACATTATCTTGCAATTATAAGATCATTGCATATCAGCAACTGAATATCATTGGATTATACTGTGCATTACCTTCACGAGCATGATTCTTATCTTTTTAATTTAATTTAATTTTTTAATTTATTTTTCTCTCACACAATACATGGGATATCAACCTCCCAGGAATATCAACTGAACACAGCATAACAAAACACAGTAAAAGAAGTCACAGATCCTCATATCAGGGATGGGGAAGCCAACCCAGTAGGAGGAAAAAAGGTCCCAAGAGCAGGCAACAAGATTATTTTAATGAAATAAATGATCCACTTAAATGTCTCTGTTGTACTCAATCTGGGGACACCTGTGATATCTGAGTTGCAAATAAGTGAGGAAATACATAAGACCAAGTCTTACCAAGCAAAGAGCACCAGGAGCCCGAGTTAAAGGAGTCTGGTTGGCAAAGATAAATCTTAGAAACTTAAGCCAACTCTCAAAAGATTTACTGATTTCCTTTTGCTCGACAGCCACCTGTTTATATCAGAAATGTAAAATACCTAAGGTCCTAGTTGCTTCTACTTAGAAATGGTTTATTTATATTCCATGGGACAAAAGTTCAGTGTCCCCTTTCTCAAGCCCTCTCTCAAGCCCTCTCTCAAGCCCTCTCTCGATTCCCCCCTCCTTCTATCTCTTCCTCTCTCCCTTCACCTCACACATTTTCTCTCTCCCTTCTTGATCTAACTTCTGTCTGGAGGACATGAACTAAAGCATTATGAATACTCTGAACCTCCTAATCATAAGCTTTTGGAGTTCTCCTGTGATACAGTGATATCTGCCTTCACTTTGGGTGACTGAGGGCCAGGAATCCCCACAAAATGTTCCACAAATAAGTAATTGTTCTTTACCTAATCCAGAAACCTCATATCATATACAGGTTAGAAACTTCAGGCTCTTAAATGTAAAATTCAACTCCTGAGGGCCAAGATCTGAGATACATCTTTTACACTAAGAAACTTGCATTACATGGCACAAGTAGTTCAAGATCAATTGCAATGGAGACCTTTTGGTGAACCCTTGCCTCATTAAGAAGAACCATACATATGAAGGTATGAGGTCTGCTATTAGAGAAATGCACAGATTAGTCAGGTTAAACAACAACCCTTTTGTCTCCAATTTCTGGAGACTAGGAAGTCCAAGATCAAAGCAGATCCAATCCTATTTTTACATGGCCTCAGCTCACTATGGATTCACCTAGGAAAAGCAGAATCTGATTCACCCCATTATAAGATTATGATTTCCATTCATAAAACCATCATAACCTAACTATTCAGATTTCAATGTGTGTGTGTGGCGAGGGGGGAGGGGTCAATCGGACAAAAATGTAAGTCTAGAACATGGATTGGATACTATGCTATCAAGTAAGACAGCCTTGCTAATTTCTCTTCCAGATTAAAGACTGTATTTCAGGGCATGAGGAAATTTTGGGGAAGAATTTACAGATCCAATTTTTTTAACTCATCTTTGCTATTAAGAACCAGAAAATTTAACATAAGCTATTGTTTTGTTCCTGCTGTTAATGAGGTAGTAGGATGACAGATGTTAGGGTTGTTGTTCATTCAGGCCAAGGTAATGTGATAGTGCATACAGTTTATTCCTATTGCATTTAAATGGGTGTGTGGCATCCTGAAATTCAGACAAGAGTGTGCTCCCACCTCTGAACAAAGCAACAGACAGAAACATCACTAAAATGCTTGGGGGTAAATTATCTTGCCAAGTTCTCCTCCCCAGTGAGAAAGATTGGAATGATTATAACATGATACCTTGTTTCTGAAGTAGTGTTTCCATTGTATTCTTACTTTTGACTTCGTCTACAATCCTTTGTGTGTTTATTTTCTGTTTCTTCAATTTCATGAAAAATGCTACGGGTAGTTTTGCCTTTGTAACTTCTCATCTATTTTATTTTATTTTATTTTATTTTATTTTATTTTATTTTTAGTAAATTTCTAATAAGAAAAAAGAATGATCATCAAACAGCCATGGAAATAAATAAATTCAAAACTAAGTGTGCCCTTATATTCTCCAAGAGATTTATTATTAACTGTAGATGTAGCCAAGGTGAACTTCTCAGGGATTATGCTCAAATGTAATCACTTATAAATTATTCATAGCAATTATAGTTTGAAGCTGTTACTTATAGAATCTTAGTTTGATGTTGCTTGGATCATCTAAGTCAACTTTATACCAGAATTTTACAATTGTTTTAAAGATGGAGGTGCAACCAAAATGATTTCTTATCTTCTACAACCACTCTCGCTCTCATTGGTGAAAAAAAATCCTTGACAATGAACCAAAATTTGCTTTGTTATCAGAACTATCTATTGATTACAAGTCTGTCATATACATCATAAAACCTTAGAGATATTTTTTTCTGCAAGATAGCTCTTTAGATAGCTCAAGGTCATTGCCATGTATATTTTAATCTCCACTTCAGTAAGTTATTGGTTTTAACATACAAATCAATGTTCTTCATGTTATTCTGATTAAAGCTATCTGTTCTTTGGGCTTGTTCCCAATGTTCCAGCCTTTGCTCCAAGATCAAACTGTACCCACATCTCATGTGTTTAATCCCTCAGACATTTTAGACACATTGCCTTATACCTGCTTGCTAACAAAATTTAGCTGTGAATTGTTGAAATTAAAAAAGGTTTACCAAGTAGCATCAAAACATATCACTATGAAAGCTTAATTAACTATTAAATTTAATATTTACTTAAACATAACAGATTTTTTTCAAATCTGTAGATTAATTTTATTTTTACATCTCAATTAAGTTCCAATGGCTGAAGAGAAATGAGTTCTGTCGGTAATTTAAATGGCATATTAGAACTGACTCCAAAAGCAAAAGCCATAAATACATGGAAAAATGCAATCTGTATTTGTTTCAGTTATTTACACTTTAAACAAAAGCTAAAGGTATCAATACATGATAAAAGCCTATAAATGTTTTAAAAATGGCCCCTAAGCTACAAAGTGAAGTTTTTCTCAGAATTATCTAAGGGATACAGGATAAAGGTGGGTATTCCCGGGCCCACATCAGCCCTACTAATTTGGTAATTTAATATATCAAAGGTTGCAATTGACAAATTTTCCTCAGTTACTCATTTTTTTTTATTTCCAACTTGTAACGTAATTCTTTGTCCAGCAGGCTGAAATTTGAAGCATTCTCTTGTTCCTAATCAGTCAATATTCCTGTTAATACTACTGCACCCCAAGTACAGATCATATTCAACGAACCAACATCCCTATAAACTTTGTTAACAATAAACTCTCCAGAAAAATAAGTTTATCCAAATAAAGCCCTCCCTATAATTCCCAATAAAATAGTCAAAGAACCATACGTCTTAACTTCTTTCTGGCTTGAATTCTTTGAGAGATATATGGAATGGAACATTGCTGCCTTGACTGCAGAAGGCAGAGAAATACGTAGGGAAGAATGAAATAGCCTATAAATATATCCCTTGAATTCAGATGTTCTGTTATACGACCCTCAGGTGAGAGAAGTGTCACTCCTTGGTCCACTTGAACAAATGGAAAATGGAAATGTCATTTTAAACATCAAACCAAGGTGCACTGATACTTTTCTATATTGGTAGATTTTAGTTAGTCATTTTTCTAAAAATGTTTCCAGTACCAGCTGTGTTTTAAATGGTCTTCAAAAGCGATACAGTCTCTCTAACACTACTGAGATGTGACTAGAAATCAAGACTTAACAGAGTTCAATAAATATTAATGAATCTGCATGCTAAAAAATATCCCTACAGCTTTTCCCAAGCAGCTGCCAAAGGTGGTGGAGGGGCAGGTTCTACTGCTGGATGGATGAGGCCATCTTCTGGTCTGCCTGGAGGCCATTGTGGCCAAGCAGGTATTGCTGGGCTGGAAGGTGGTGCTTGTACACTGTGAGGGCATCAACACTTCTGGAAATTTCTACATAAATGAGTTAAAGTATCTGGCCTTTCTCTAAAAGTGGATGAACACCAACCCCTCTAAAGGATCCTACCCCTTCTGAGACCTCAACCAAAATTTTGGCACTGTGTGATTCATGCTGCTCCACAAGACCAAGATAGGCCAGGCTGCCCTGGTAGGCCTCAAGGTGCTGGATGGGATGCCTCTACCCTGTAACAAGTTTGCTTACCTGGGACTCAAGAGGTAGGGTGGAAGTACCAGGCAGTGATCGCCACTCTGGAGGAGAAACGGAAGAAAAGGGCCAAGATCCACTAGTGGAAGAAGAAGCAGCTCTTGAGGCTACAGAAACAGGAAAAAAAAGAATGTAGAGAAGAAAATCAGCAAGTTCACAGAGGTCATCAAGAAAAAAATTCCCTATAGAATATTCAGCATATCTGCATTTTGTATCATTTCCTACAGGAGATGAAATTCTAGACATAGTTAATGCTCATCTGATAAAAGTATTGGAAAAGACAATACATTTGCCATTGTGAAACTGCTCATAAAAAATAAAAATAGCAATTTCATTGTTACAACTTCAGTTAAATCAAGTGTACTTATTTAATGCCTAAATACAAGACGAAAGAGAAGGGAGAGAAGGAGCGGGGAGAAAGAGTGGGGGAGAAAGAGAGGGAACAGATAGAGGAGGAGGAAGAGAAAATCTTAGGGTTGATTTTTAATACTAGATTTTCCAGCCTATCTGTCCTTTTCTAAAAATGAATTGAGCAAAGAATTCGGAGACCAACTTTGGCAACAGAAATTGACATCATCTCGGACTCTTCAGAAAGAAACACAAAAATAAACACTGGCCACATGCCTGGGCCATATAAAGACTGGATCCAGTTCTGTATAATGATGGAATATTCAACACGCTCAAGCAATTCTGCTATAGATTAGCAAATCTTAGGAGAGATATTTATATTGATATTTTTATAACCATAAGCTCATAGAAAAGAGAAAGAAGCCAAATGTAACAGCAGTTTGGAAACTGGGAGCCTTTGAGTAAGTGGCAACTTGTTTATCAAAGAAGGAAGACCCAAGCTCTCAGTTGGCCATGAATAAAACGGAGAACAGCTTGAATGGCACAGAAGTTCAAAGGCAACAAACCAGAGCTAGGCAGGACCTACCTGGGTAAGGGTTGGTGGCCTTTGTTTAAAGGCACATGAAGAACATTACCTTATATCACAGATTCACATCATACTGGAGGTTGATTCACCATAGAGAAGAAGGTATAGAAATATGGCTACCTCACAGTAAAGTTGAGAATCTCCCGGTAGGTCTGATGATTGACTGTTATACTGTAAGGTTTTAGCAGCTTGACCCAAACTAGAGTTACCTGGGAAGAAGAGCCTCAACTGAAAGAGGCCCTTTATCAGATGGCCTGTGGGCATATCTATAAAACATTTTCTTGATTTTTAATTGATTTAAAAGGGCCCCATCCTTTATGGGTTATACATACATAAGTAAGTGAAGCTGGGTTGTCTAAGGAAGGTAGCTGAACATGAGCCAGTGTGATTGTGAGTGAGCCAGCAAGCAGCATCCCTCCATGGTTTCTGTTTCAGTTCCTGATTGAGCTCCTAGTCTTTATCCAAAGAATCACTCTCCTTTCCTTGTTGCTTTTTGGCCATTATATTTGTTACAGCAACAGAACCAAACTAGAGCAGATTCCAAGTTCAGCCTCATTGTTCCCCAAAAGAAGCTGAAAACTCGCTAGGAAACGAGATCAATTTAATAGAAAAGAGCCAAAGACACCGATTCCATACTTGGTAGCCAGATCACCAGCAAAAATGTAGGCGAATGCTCTGAACTCTGATTCTTTGTTTCCAGCTCTGATTCTTATAGGAGCAGAGAGGTACCATTAGTCATCTCTGGAAAACCTCTAGGGCATGGTGGGAGATAAAGAAGGAGGAAGACAGAGAGAGACCACCTGAGCCAAAAAGAAGTTTCAAATGGAAAATCCTAGGGGCTAGAGAGATGACTCAATCAGCAAAATTACTGTCACAGGAGCCTGAAGACTAGTGTTCAGATTCCTAGAACCAAAAGAAAAAAGACAGAAATGGCACTTTGAATCTCTATAATTCTACCACTGGAGAGGCAAGTACAGGGGGCTTCCTGGAGCTCACTGGCCAGATATTCTTGAACAATTGATGAACTCTAGGTTCAGTTGGAGGCCTTGTCCCCAAAAGTCAGGTGGGATATAGGAAAACACCAATATAAACCTGTTGTCCTCACATACATGCATGCATATGTACACACAAACACATATAGATTCACCATATATGTGCACACACAAGTTGTACATGCAAAGTGCACATGTATAAATACACACAAAGAGAACACACATACACAATATAAATTAATATCCCAAGAGAAATAAAAGTATTGTACCTGAGAAACAAAACTATAATAGTCTAGTAAGGAATATTTACGGTTATAATTTTCACACCATCTGGTATAGAATCCCTTAATATTCTTTAAAAATATTTAGAACCTTGAAAAGCTTTTTTAAACTGGTTATTTCTATCAGTGTACTTCATACGAAAGCTTTAAAAAGCTCTTCTAAGTAACTATTTGCAGAGTAGTCAGTATATTACACAAAATACTTAATATATAACACAAATAACATCATTACTGTGAAGAAATCGTTAATCCAAAACAAAAAGTAAAGTGTGGTGCTTGTGCTTTTGTTTTACATTATTTTCCATATCTCTGTACCATCAGGCTTAATAAAAACAAGCTGGTCTCTGTGTCTGCATCTATGTTCTATCTGTTCTGATACCACACATGAGGTCATCTCTGGAAAACTCTGTGCTCAGGAGAGTTATAAAGAGTCAACCATCTCAGAACCACTGTAGTATGACTCTTTGAAAACTAGAAGCTCTTGGCAACTAAAAGCAAAGACTTGGAATAAGGGACTTTAAAAATCCCTTATTAAAAATGTAAAAGATTTAGAAAAAATGAAAAGACAAACTAGCAGAGGGGTAAAACTCAATTTTAAAGGTCAATGTCACTCATCTAACATAAGAGATTTCAAACTGAGCTAGATGGCCATGCTACTACAGAATGACTTAAGATCTTTGCAAAGCTGATGCGTGGGTTCAAGACCAAAGTTTTGTCAAATGCTGAAGTGAACGAAAGACTCCTCGCACAAGGTCATATCAGATTCAGGCATTTCTGAACCGGAGCTGAAGAAAATACCATTCATGTAGGAGGAAAAATAAGTTAGACCTAAAGCAAGAGGAAAAAGAAACTTCAAAGTTCTCAAAAGCAATTCTAGAATCTAAAAGGACATTGAACAATGGCCTCAAAATCCTGGAGGATAATTACAAACAAGACAGAAACATTGAAATGCGATGTCCAGACATTTTTCTTTGTGCATCCATTCTCAGAAAATGTGCTCAGTGAAACAAGCCCTTCACCATACACAAAAGCAAGAAGTCAACAACAAAAGACACAAAATACAGAAAGACATGAGATCAGCTTGGGACAGGAACAGAAAGAATGCCCAGACTTCCTGTGTCAAAGTTGGTCACAGGTGCCAAGGACAATGTCTCTAAAAGGAAGGCTTGAAAAGAAGGTCCATGCAAAAAAACGCACTGAGGTGACTGTGAGCATTAAATCAATGTTGCATTAATAGAAACTAATTACATTTGCAAAGCAAGGCATTATGAAAGATAACTAAGAGACAAAGCAAAGAAACAACTATGATCACGGCTCACTGACAGAAGCACAATCTTGCCCCTACATAGTCTTAATAATAAGAGATCTAATAAAAATATAAGTATTGAGACAAAGCAAGTGAGGGGAGGTAAGTGTGGGTAGGTGAAGCAGGACAAGAGAAAAAGGAAAGCCATAGTTAATTTGTCAACTTTCATGATAACAATTTAATAGGTCATATCTAAAGCATATTTTTAAAGTTATAATATAAATATGATGTATGCACACATAGGAATAAATTATAAAGACTGCCCTGAGTATACTTAAAGAGGGAGCCTCCAGGGAGAGGTAGTAATGCTATCTTTTAATCCCAGACTATTATGGCTGCTTAGCTGATTCTTTAATCGTGTATGCACTTGATTTTAATACATTTGCTTAAAATGTTGAACATGTATTAAAAGCAAAGTAATACAATGCATCAATTATGAAGGATCAGATCAAAAGAAAGCTGGTGTCACTTCTTCATCTTGATGGATTCTCATAAGCATTTGAGCATTTTAGCCAATTGCTCACATTTGTCACAGAACAAGATTATATTTGGTTCCTCAAAGAAGTCTAAAAATCTAAGATAAAACTAGCTTCCCTGGCCTATGCTCACCGTAACAACACATATTTCCCAGGTAAGGCAGGTTTAACAGTCTAAACGCTTGGAGAAGTATTTTCTAAGCCAATCATTTGCAGAGGGAATCTCGCCATCACTACATACCCTAGAACTACTGGTACAAAGATAGATGTGTGCTAAGCTCAGTGTCAATCTTGCCTGCAGCATCTTAAGGGTAAAGACAAGGAAGTTTCACTGCATGGTACCTAGATCAAGATACAAAATTACCTCAGTGTACCGTGAGTTCCACTACAAGGCAACTGTTGTCTTCACTGCTATGTTATCTTTACATATGCTGATGGTAATGAAACGTAGGAAAGGAATGTTGCCAAATTTACATGCCAATCCAGATATTTCTGCATTTATTATTGTAACATTCAAGGCATCCAATGATGATAATAGTCAGTATCAATTCTGCCATAGCCTAGTGTTTAGAAGATGTATTCAGCAAATACATATTCATCAAGTATCTATTTTACTTCAGGTCTTCAGCTTTCAGAAAATATGGTGTATGTATATTTAGTTTAGATACATGCTTGAACTATTTCTGTGCCTTGGTCATAATGTTGTAACAAATGGTCTCAGTTTTTTCCATTGAATGCTACCTTGCATTGGCTGTGTTATTATCCATGTTATTCTGTAAAAGAACTGGAGCCACTCAGTGCCTGGGAAGAACTAGCCATCAAATTTCCCATGGACAATGGCAGAGTTGCCAGCCCTAAACTTTTCAAAAGGCATTCCTTTATATTGTACAGTGCATATGAAGCTACTCTGGAGGAGCACTTTGGTAGCTGGACTGAAAGAATTGGAAGCTAAAGCATAAAGAACAGAACACAAAAACATTCTGGCATTCATTTCTACTCTCTGTCATTGGGAACAAATCATGACAGACACACAGAGGACACCATCAGTAATTGCAAGCAAGAAATAAATTAGGTCTTTTCATAATGGTGGGTGGGACAACATCTGAGTTTACTGTTATGCGAGGCAGAGAAGATAGAAGGAAAGCAGAAATCCACTGGAGTCTGAAGTGAAAGACCTAGCTGTAAGGATCAGTTTTGATCACAAAATGGAAATATTGACATCTACTTTTTAATATTCATATCTACTTTTCAGAATTGTTTGAAGTATAAAATAAAACTTAGAGCCCCCTAAAGCACTGACTGTACTGTTGTCCCATCAGGCACCAAGACCACAAGGCAGATAAGTCACAATTCTCTGCAGAGAGGGCTCTGCAGTGGACAGAAGGTCAATGAATCCAGACATTCTCTACACAAGAACTGAGCAGACAGATTCAATAGTGACACTCCTGACAGGACAGGTTAGAGATATTTCTTCCCAGTTATCCAATCATCCATGAAGACTGTAAAAAGGATGGTGCCCCACAAACATGTCCATATCCAAATCATATCATCCAAATCATATCATCATTATATCTGTAATTATGTGATTCCATGACAGTTGGGACCTGATCACTGGGCTTAGATTTATGCTCTTTAGGGACTGTCTTACACTATCTAAGTGTGCCTGCTCTAATCACAATTAGTAGAAAGAAGAAGGAGGCTCAGAAGTTCTGTCAATGGTAGAGGTTGAAGTGATGATGTCATAGGACGAAAGCCACAAGCCAGCAAATGTGAGCAATATCAAAAGCCAGAAGGAGGAGGCAGAGGAGGAAGAGGAAAAAGAAGGAAGGAAGGAAGGAAAGAGGGAAGGAATGATGGAAAGAAGGAAGGAAGGAAGGAAGGAAGGAAGGAAGGAAAGAAGGAAAGAAGGAAAGAAGGAAAGAAGGAAAGAAAGAAGGAAGGAAGGGTTTCCCTTAGAAGCATCAGTAGGACTGCAGCCCTGCCACTACCCTGCCTTTAGCTCAGTGATCTATTTTCAGATTGTTGAACCACATGATAACAAAATGCTGTTGTTTAAGGCAAAAATTACTGAGAAATCGCCACAGCAGCCCTTGGAAGCACACTCCACTCACATTCTGAACACCCTCAGGTCTGCTTCATCTCCTGTGAGTTTCTGAGAGATGATGTGTATAGTTGCTTCAGCCAGGCCTCATCTCATTCTATTGCCTTTCCCAGTAGGTGGCCCTCCATGAAGCATGTACTCCCCTCTGACCTCCTCTGCTGTAACTTTTAAAACTGCCACCCCCATGAAGAGTGGGTTGGATGTGTCTGCAGTCATTTACTGCTTCCCGTCTAGGTGAGTAAGCCCAAGTTTGAAGACATGTTTTAAAAATGTGCTAGGAACAACATAGGTAAGCCACACTCCAAAGTCTGGCTCTGAGTGATAAAGCTGATATTTTCATCTCCATCTGTGTCTTTTATCTCCAAAGTGATTCAGACATCATGAAAGGGAAATCTAGTTTTAGGCAATTAAGCTCAACAACTGTACCAAGAGAGCAGAATGAAACTTGGTTTCTAAGAGGAGGCAGGACAGAGTCCAGCACTTGATTAAACTTTATGGAAGACTCAGACTGCCGTTGTGGGGAGGGGAGAGACTGTCTCATTGAAGATAACATCCATAAATCTCACCCAGACGGTGGTAAGGAAGCAAGCTCCTGAGATATGCCCCATCTATCTTGACACTGCTTGCATACTATGACAAGCCAGAGACCATGGGTGAGGTAGTTGGCAGTGTGTTCTCCAAGCCATTAGAAACTGAAGCTGCAGCTGGCATTAGAGATGCCACCTCATCAAAGGCAAAAGCCCACTCTGTCTACAATTAAGGTAAGTCCACATTCTATGTCCAAAACACTGATTTTCTTCAAAGCTAGGCAAAATACTATAAGAATACAGGGTGGTATTTTTAGGCTTCCAGAGAAGGGAAAGCAGTTGCTCTCCCATTTCCTAGTAAATTTTCTGTCATTAAAATCCTATTTCAGACCACAAAGAGAATTATTCAGGGCAAAAATAAACATGCCGAGCAGTTCTTTGGGGGTCTGATACTATTGCTTTTTTCCAGTACAGATTTAAATTCCTCTTGACTCAGAACAACATGACATGAATGGGAGATATTTATCATGCTCTCCATAGACATAGAGCTACCAAAAGTTGTATATTTTCACTTTATTTTATTTTCCATTTAGAAGGAAGAAGAATATATTGACAAGAACATTGGGAACATATTGATGACAATTATCAATCATCGCACAAAATCAGGATGAGGGTTGGTAGCTGGAGAGTTTGGCTCTAAGGATTTCAGTCACTATCATGGCACAAGAGTTGCTGAGACTCAGCACTTTTTAAATTTATGTATGTATGTATGTATGTATGTATGTATGTATGTATTTACTTTATATCTCAATATTAACCTTCCCTTTCCTCCTAGTCCACACCTACACAGCTATTCTCAGAATCATCCCATCTTCTTCTCCTCTGAAAAGGGAGGCATCCCCCACCGAGAATTACCTACCCTGGCACTTGAAGTCATTGCAGAACTAGGTGCATCCTATCACTTTCCACTGAGATCAGACAACGTGGCCCAGTTAGGGGAAAGGGATCCCCAGGCAGGAAACAATTCAAGGACAGGCTTGGTTCCATTTGTTGGGCGATTCTCATGAAGGCCCAGATGGTCATCTGCTACATATCTGTGTACATCAGGTGGGGGTGGGCAGGGGTCCAGGCAATGCTTGCTGTTTGGTGGTTCAGTCTCTGGGAGGCTCCAAGGGTCCACATTAGTTTACTTTGTTGGTCTTCCTATGTAGTCTCTATCCTCTTAGGATATCTCAACCTTCCCTCAACTCTTCCACAAGACTCCCTGAGCTCCATCTAGTGATTGGATGTGGGTCTCTGCATCTCTCCATTGGCTGCTGAATGGAGCCTCTCTGGGAACAGTTATGCTATAATCCTGCCTGTAAGTATAACGGAGTATCATTAATAAAATCAGAGATTGGTTCTTGTACATGGGATAGGTCTCAAGTTGGGCCAGTCATTGTTTGGCCATTTCCTCCCTCTCTGCTGCATCTTTGTCCCTGCACATCCTCTAGACAGGATACATTTTGGGTCAAGGTTTTGTGAGTTGGTTGATGTCTTTATCCCTCCACTGGGAGTAGTGCCTGTCTATAGGAGGTGGCCACTTAAGGCTCCATTTTCCCCAATGCTTAGAATCTCAACTACAGTCACCCACATAGACTGCCCTCTCCCCACTGCCACCCAGTTCTCTGGCACATACTAGAGATGCCCTGCTCTACCCATTGCCTATTTCCATTCTCTTTTACCTATTCCCCTATACCTGATCTCCCTCTGCCCTGTACCCCCCATCCACTATCCCACTCACCTCTTATAAAATACCCTGACCATCACCATTCCTGACGTTAAGCTGTACTACAGAGCAATAGTAATAAAAACTGCATAGAGTATAGAAAAAGGTTGATCAATGGAATCAAATTGAAGACCCAAAAATAAACCCACACACCTACAGACAATTGGTTTTTGACAAAGAAGCCAAAACCATACAATGGAAAATGGAGAGCATCTTCAACAAATGGTTCTGGTCTTACTGATGTCTACATGTAGAAGAATTGAAATAGATTCATATCATCATTCCACAAAACTCAGGTCCAAAGGGATCATAGACCCCAACATAAAATCACATACACTAAATCCAATAGAAAACAAAGTAGGGAATAGCCTTGAACTTCTTGGTATAGGAGAAAACTTCCTGAACAGAACACCCTTAGCTCAGGCACTAAGATTAACAATTAATTAATGGGATCCCATGAAACTGAAAAGCTTCTGTAAGTCAAAGGATACCTTCAATAGTACAAAACTACAGCCTACAGATTGGAAAAAGATCTTTATCAACTCTACATCTGACAGAGAGCTAATATCCAAAATATATAAAGAACTCAAAACGTGACAACCCAAATAACTCAATTTTAAAATGGGGTGCATAGCTAAATAGAGAATTCTCAACAGAGGAATATCTAATGGCCAAGAAGCACTTAAAGAAATGTTCAAAGTCCTTAGTCATCAGGGAAATGTAAATCAAAATGACCCTGAGATTCCACTTTATACCAATCAGAATGGCTAAGATCAAAAGCTCAAGGGACAGCTCATGCTGACAAGGATGTGAAACAAGGGGAACACTCTTCCATTGCTGGTGTGCCGCAAACTCTGGTGGGATTGCAAACTTGCTCACCACTCTGGAAGTCAATTTAGTGGTTTCTTGGAAAATTGGGAATAGTTCTACTTCAAGACCCAGCTATACAACTACTGGGCATATACCCAAAAAGATGTTCCACCATCCCACAAGGGCACATGGTCAACTATGATCACAGTCGCTTTACTCATAATAGCCAGAAACTGGAAACAACCCAGATATCCCCCAGCTGAAGAATGGATAAAGAAAATGTGGTTCATTTTCACAATGGAATACAACTCAGCTATTAAAAACAAAGACATCATGAAATTTTCAGGCAAATGTATGAAATTAGGAAATATCATCCTGAGTGTGGTAACTCAGACCCACATAAGTGGTATGTACTCACTTATTATTATGAATTTTAGCCATAAAGTAAAGGGTTCCCACGCTGCACTCCACAAACCCAAAGAAACCACATAACAAGGAGTGTCCAAGAGGAGGGGGGTGTTTGAATCTTTCTCAAATGGGGAAATAAGAAATTACTTTAAAAAAAACAGCAGGAGGAAGTCTTAGCCACTCATATAGGGGATAAAAGACAATTGCATGATGTCAGAAGGTAGCAAGCAGTCAAATATAAGAAACAGGTACTTTTTGCCTCTCCATCCTTGCCTTTACTGGTCTCAGCTTTAGAAATAAAGCTAACTCAAGCCAGAAAAATGATCAAGGGGCATTAGGAGCAGGTGCTCATGGAAGATGAATTCAGAGTCCCTGGGGATGAAGATGAGGATGGAGACCATAGTGATTGTCTAAAGATGACGTGGAAGTTGTGGTGGATAAGAAGCTAGAAGAGTAGTAAGGAGGAAGAGTTAGTCCCACCCAGGAAAGAGAGGAAACAACATAACTCTCACTTGTTTCTGTTTCCAGAGTTTCGATTTTCTGTTCACAAACATTGTAAATTCTGAAGTCATATTTAGACGGACACTGTGATAATATAAAGCAAAACATAAGTATTTACTTTGTATCTAAGCAAAGCATCAGCATTTTCAATTTGACTTGATGTATTACAGAAAAGTCTTACTAGAGAAGAAGCAATTACAGAATAACCCCCAGTTCTCAAATAGAAAGGGATTTACTATATCTTCATTTACAGGACTTTAAATCTGTAGTTAGTATAACGTAGTACTGAGGATACACTGTGGGAAGGAGGCTTCTTTACTTTTCTACAAATGTAAATGGAATAAGACTCTGAGTACAATTCCTTCTGCCCGGAGTCCATGTGTAGTGATCTGTATAGTAAAACCTTTGTGTCTAGCTTTGAGTGAAATGTTTCGGCAAAACCTCTGCTATGTCTGGTTAATTGGTAGATGCTAAAAATTTGTTTTGAGACTGTTTGAACCTTGAAGAAATGTTATCTCTCTGGAAAGTCTGCACTTGGTGCCACATGAGAGCTTGCAGCTGCACAAACCTTGGTCCTAAGACACTCCTGACAAAGTTGAAGTCCTTACTTTTGATTATGGCTTGCCATGGCCAAAAGGGACTGAAATTTGTGTGGGTCGTCTGCTCTCTTGGGCAGCCAAGGGCAAGATAACTTTAGTAGTTGGAACTTTTCCCAGACCCAATTAATTTTAGGTAATGATTGAATAAAAGTAACTGGAGTGAGCTAGTCTGGGTCAGTCTTTTATTCCAAGAAGGCTAAACCCCTCTGAGCATTCAGAAAATGAAGGTTTAGCATCTTGATGAGCTTCTCTTTCTATTGTGGCACCTATGGACAACAGCAACCAATATTCATGTGGCTGGCTTTCAGAACGCTGGTGATATTGGGATTTTTCACAGAGAAACATGAAAAGTTTATGACATATTTTAACTTTCTAAAGAGGCCAGAAAAGGGAGCTGGATCTCCTGGGACTGGGGTTACAGACGGTTGTGAACCACTGTGCTGGTACTGAGAACTGAACCTGTATCCTCTAGAAGAAGAGCATGTGCTTTTAAAACCCTGATAAATCTTTACAGCCTCTAGGATACATTTTAATCCTATAAAAACATGCAATGTATTTGTTAAATTCCTCATCTAGCCTAGTGCGCTATTGAATACTTAAACTATGCAAGGCACTGCATTGGGCTCAGAACACAAACATATCAAAGAGGCTGTCTGTTAAGCTGCTCATAACCCATATATATATATAATTTCCTGCTTAAAAAGTTGTCAGTGTAACCTCCCATGAGGGATAAGAACTGCCTGGGTCCCTGTTTAAGGCACTAATTTTATTCTGAAGGCTCCAGTCTGATGTACTAATTTGCTCTCAACACTCTGTCTTTCATAAGCTACTCTGTTGCACATCAGGGCTTCACATGAATGTGTGCAGAATATGGACACTCAGTCTCCAGCACCCAGGATGGACAGATTGTAATAAAGTTATAACCTGTACAGAGGGTGTCTGTGTCAGCTACTTTGGTCTCAAGGCATGTGAGTTACTGTATAAAACCTGTTCCTGGACTTTCAACTGCTCTGTATTGGAAAAGACATGCTGAAATAAGGCTGTAATATGAAATTACCTTCATCTCTTCTTACCATCCAGACATTGTTCTAATACCTCATTTATATTGTAGATTTCAAGATGATCCAACTATGACTGAATTCTTAAAGTGACTTCATTACAGAAACTTTTTCAAAAGTCTTGGTCAAGGTTTCAGAGCCTTTTCACTGAAAAGAAGTTAAGTCAAACAATGCAGCAAGCAGGACTATTTTAAAAACCCTTTCCCACCACCTACAAGATATAGGAATTTGTTTTCTCCAAACAGAATTATTACAGAGTTCAGAGATATGCTCACTTCCTTTTTTATTTGCAGTTAAAAGCCTGGACCACTGCACCCTATGGAGAGGATCAAATGCCCCAACCCCTCCTCATGCAGATGAGGCATCCCTAATATCTCAGACCAAGCCAATTGAAAGCATCTGCTGTCAGACCCCAACCTACCTCAAAGTATATATAAGATCTTATCCGGAAGGAGTCAAGGTGTGAGAATGACTCTCCATCATAGATCACCTGAGAGCTTCTGTCATATAAAAGCTGTAATACTTCCTGGGGAAGAGGGCTCTCTCCTGAAACTTTCACCCCTGGAAGCTGTCTGGACCCCCAGTCACTTCCCACCAGGTAACCCAACCTAGCCACTACACCTAATCTGCTAGTCAAGCAATACCCCAACTCCAACCCCCTTCCTCACCTCCCCCGCTGGCTCTGCACAGACATTGGAGCAGCTGTAGGACTCCCTGCTCTCCTTCAGAGAGTTCAATGCCCTCAGAGATCTTCATAGACAGCTTCCGGTATATAGGCAGGAATTTTCTAAAACCCCATAACCTTCAGAGGAGTTAAAGAGAATAAAATACTGTTTATAAACTTCCACTCTGCATAGTCTCAGACACATGTTGTCTTGTGACAACCCCAGAGGTACAACCCCCTCTGTTGCCAGTACTTAAAACAAAAATGTGAATTCAATGTCAAGAAATATACCAAGAACTTTTAAAAATCTTTGGCATGAGGGTCAGAACTGACTCAGAACCAGAAGTATGTACAAAGCTAAATACCAAACACACACACACACACACACACACACAGAGAGAGAGAGAGAGAGAGAGAGAGAGAGAGAGAGAGAGAGAGAGAGAGAGAGAGAGAGAGATTGCATATGAATTAGAGAAAGTATCTAGTAATTAAAATAACCATCAACATAATTATGTCTCTCACTAAGATTAAATTTAATCTGGTCAATGTGATGAATGTAAAACTAGGAAACTGATATAAAAGTAGAAGTGAGAATGAATCAGCCCCAGAATATTAGGTTATATAATTCATACTTTGAAGATTAAAAATAAAGAGTGAAAATACTTAATAACTTCTGTCAGTGGCAGGAATTATTTATGTTGGTACAATGGTTATGATTAAATAGATAAGGATGAATAAGAACATGAAAACTTAGTATGAGTGTGAAAACTCCCAGATGTCAGGAAATTTACAAATTATCTCATTCTTATTTTTCAATATTTATTAAACATTCTGTTTTCCAAATGGTGCCATCCATAAGCTTCCAAGAAAACAGAATTAGGTAAAGGATCGGACATAGTTTATGGACTTGGAAAGCAATGATAAAATTGACATTTTTCATTGGGTGGTCTTCCCACCTCCCCTTCAACTTTAATTTCCAATACAATTCAACTAGCAGTTGTTGCAAAGGTACTAGGAATGAGACAGTGAGTGATAAACAAGGATATCACTATACTTCAGCCTCCTGTCAAAGCTGTCAAGTCAGAAATTGCAGAGCTGTTACATAGGCCCTAAATCTCTCAGATTTGACTCTCAACTAGGGTAACAACTTAGACTGAATTGTTTCATCCATGCTCAGAATGACCATCAGGCTTAATTCTCTAATGGTCCATGCCACCTTGTCTGTGGTTCCTAGTTCTTCATGTAGAATGTCTGTCTTGCAGGATTTCAAACATGAAAGGCTGATGTGAACATAAACCAGTGAGAAATGTTGGGGATATATACCAACTTCAGCAGAAATCTGATAGGAAATACCTCATGCCTGCTTTCTCCCTGGGATGGAAAATACTGGAGAATGCTTATGTTTCCTAGGGTATCTATACAAAATTTTGTTCTTATCTCTCTACATGGTTGAGAAATTCATGATTTACAAGATCATTTACCTTCTCCAATTGACTTCTTGACTCTCTTAGTGTTCTCCAGAGCTCCTAAATAAACTACCTGCACTCAAGTTTTGCTTCAGAGTTCACTTTGAAGATACTCAAATCAGATATCATATATTGAGATACTTATGTATCAGAAGAGAAATTATTACTCAATTGGATTTTTCCAGTATCACCTGGTAAGGAGAATGGATGTCATAGGCCTAAGACCATCATCAACTCTTGCCTCCTCAAGACTCATCTTTCTGACCTTAGAGCCTTTAAGTCATCCAAACTCTATCAGCCCAATGGATTCTGTGCCATTGCCCAGCCCACGTCTGAAATGATGTTTCATTATTGATTTATACAAGTTTGCTTCTGAGAACAGTATCTCAGGTGATCTTCTTCCACATGAAAGGAAGACAAGGACATTCTCTTGTGTCATTATCACTCAGGTCACAATCTCTGGAAGGTCATGGTTGTTGGGGCTTTTGTTTTGCTTTTTAGGATGAAAAAACACTTATTTTTAATAATTGTTATTATCTCTTTTATCACAAATGTGAACTATCTTTTATTATTCAGTCTAATGTGGCTGGTGCTTTAAATGGAGAAAATGTGTTTATGTTATAGAATCACCTGTGGGTTCTTTTGACCACAGAATTCAAAAGTAACCACAGTCTTTTCTAGGACCCAACCACCTCCACGATAAAATCTACAACCCTACTGTTTGTTTTAACATGTTTCTCTGGTTTGTTAAATTGAACCAAGTCCCATTGTCACCGCTGGTCTTGGTATACTTTCTTGGTGCTTGATGGTACACTGGATGGAACAACATCAGGACACAGAACCAATGGACTCAGCAAGTAATACCCCTCTTCACTGTGGTGCTGACAAAATTGTCAAACAAATACATATAAGGCAACAAGCAGAAAAAAAAAAACATGCACAGAAGCAACTTGATTCTGGGGAAGATTATACCCAGCATTACAGTTTGTGTCTAAACGGACATGGGAGCTTTTCCTAACAAATTCCCCCATAATACCAGCTTCCCCTCCAAGCTGATGACTGCATACCATCCCAAGCATTACCACTGGGTCTACTACATATACTAGGGCAAATTCATGTTAGTCAGACTTTTCTCCCAAAAGTAAGGATAAAAATTTGGAGATTACTTGCTAAATTAACAGTTCTGAAATCCCTGGTGGGTTGTGATGTCTTTGCTATTGAATATGAGTGAGAAGTAGTCAAAGAGGAAAGAGCTAGCTAGACTGCACTACAGGAAAATAAACATCATCAGGAATGGGAGAAGGTCCTGTTCTCCAAACTGTCCAAAGGCCGTTTACTGTGTGAGACTGCACTGTAGTTCTGTTAAAGAAGTGTAAATGAAACCCCAGGTCCTATGATCAGAGCCTCACCTGCCTCATGCCTGCCCTGAAGCTAATCCAAAAGTCCAAGTCTGAATATAACATAATTTGATTCCTTCCAGTCTAATAACTCTACTATGGCCTCCAATATGCACAGAAGTCCTATAAAGATGAAAAATATAAGCAGTGCTGCTAGAAGATTGTTTGGAGTACCACAGATATGCACATAACTGTGGTAGAAATGATTGACACCTCTCACAGCCGCCTTCCCACTTCATCTCAGTTTCATCTAAATACAAGGTGACGCCTAACATTGCCCATAGACAACGCCACATGGGTTGGAGTAATATGCTGTTAAGAATAGTGACTCTAGTTGTCAAGTGGGGTGGAATACAACTGTAGTCCCACAGATAAGTGTAGTCTTTACCCCTCATCAAGGGAACTTCTCTTTGCAGCAGACAGACACCATTACTGAAAGCTACAACCAGTCAACATGCAGAGTTGTAGAGTACTGCCCAATAGAGGCATCTACAACACAATTCCCACACGTAGCACTCAGGGAACACTGCAAGAGGGGGAGGAAAGATTATGAGACAGAGAAACAGAGAATTTGCTGTGAGACTGTCTCCTAGGAATGTCCGAAGCTACACCCATAAAGAATCAGTGACATGACAGCTTACACATGAGCTGGACAAGGACAATGGTAGACATGCTAAAGTGGATGGGGGGAAAGCATATGAGGTCTCAACACCCCCACCCCCAGATACACACACACTCACACTCACACACACACACACACACACACACACACACACACACACGTATGAAACAACAATTAGTGAAAGGGGGCATGAATTTGAAAAAGAGCAGGGAGGAGGTACCTGGAAGGGTTTAGAGAGGGGAAAAGAAAGGGGAAAAAACTGGCAACCTCAGTAAATGACTTCCATATACATCTCAGACTCAGGATGAGCACAAAACCAAAACCCCACAATGAAAGCTGCAATGAAAAGCACCGACCTCCAGAAAGATAGAACTGATCCCTAGGCTTGTTACATTATAGTTAAATGTTCAATTTTACAATTAAAAAAAAAAAGCTGGAAGGCATAGAAAGAACCCAGGAAGCAGCCTAGGATGCCAAAGAATCTGGGTTCTATTCCATAGTATCTCCTAAACCCCACCAGGGACACACAAGTGCATCATCCCTTCAGGAAGCTTAGGAACTCAAAGTGACCCTAGCCTCAGCCTGCTCTTGTCCACCCTGGTCTATAAAAGATCTTCTCTCCACACCACCACCACAATGGCAGCTGTCAATGAACTGCACACTTAAAATTTTATTAAGGTAACTTTCAGGTTATAGGCATTTAATAAAAATAACAACGGTGGGAAAGAAGAACAACAGTCTCTTTCTAAGAAGTAGGGTGAGCTTTCGTGACCATTTCCAGAGCCTGAGGACTGTAACTAACGTAAACATGCATGTCATATTAAACAAAGCAACAGCTCGAAATCATGCCGTAATCTATGAGAATCTTTTTTTAAAACAATTCTTTCTTTATTGGATATTTTATGTATTTACATTTCAAATGTTGTCCCCTTTTCCAGTGTCCCCTCTGGAACTCTCTATCCCACGTCCCCTGCTCCTGCTTCTAAGAGGGTACTCCCCCTCCCACACACCAACCCCTGCCTCCCCACCCTCACATTCCCGTACACTGGGGAATAGAGCCTTCACAGGACCAAGGGCCTCTCCTCCTATTGATGCAAGACGATGCCACCCTCTGCTACATATGCCACTAGAGCCATGGATCCCTCCATGTGTACTTTGCTTGGCGGATTAGTCCCTGGGAGCTCTGGGGGGTCTGGTTAGTTGATATTGTTGTACTTCCTTATGGGGTTGCAAACACCTTCAGCTCCTTCAGTCCTTTTTCTAACTCCTCCATTGGGATCCTCATGCTCAGTCCGATTGTTGGCTGTGAGCATCCACCTCTGTAATTGTCAGGCTCTGACAGAGCCTCCCAGGAAACAGCTACATCAGGCTCCTGTCAGCAAGCACTTATTGACATCAGCAATAGTGTCTGGGTTTGATGTCTGTATATGGGATGGATCCCCAGATGGGGCAGTCTCTGGATGGCCTTTCCTTCAGTTTCTGCTCCACACTTTGTCCCCGTATTTCCTTTAGACAGGAGTCATTCTGGGTTAAAAATTTGGAGATGAGTGGATGGCCCCATCACCCAGCTGGGGGCCTTGCCTAATCTCTGGATATGGTCTCTACAGGTTCTCCTTCCCTTTTGTTGGGCACTTCAGCTAATCTCACAACTTTTAAGACAAGTTTCTCTTTACTTATGAAGCATTTTCTGTAGTTCAAGGTCCAAATCATTTATCTCCTGGGAGAAAACTTTTTATACTAGATACAACTGAACAGAAATCAAAAGGGAACAGTTGAGTTTAACTCACTTCAGCCATAAAATGAAGTAAGAAGCCTTAGTTCTAGTGTAAAACATTTTAATATGGACAGGGATATATGTGAAATATGCCTCAGGACAGAAAGAACACTACATGAAGCAATAAGTCTTTAATTCAGCTCTTCGAAAACTAGGATGTCTTTGTAATGCCTGCAAAGACTGCCAGAGAGCCCTGGCGGCACACTTGACTACTGTTGCCTGGTAAAATACAGGATCACCCACTTGCGTTTGAACTTCAAGCATGTAACAGTTACTTTAACGTGACTATATTTTACATATGGCATGGAATGTGCACAAAAAGTTATTCATCATTTCTCTGTAATTCACACTGATTGTGGATGTCCTGTACTTTCACATGTTGCAGGTGGAAAGGGGGTATGTCCCCTACTCCCTGGGTGTAAGAGGTTAACATGCTTGATGTGCAACACTGGGGCAGAATGACATCACCCCAAGTTTTAGGCTTATCTTACATCTAGTTCAGAGAAATGTTGATAACCAAAATAATTCCCTAAAGCATAAGGCCATGTCTCCAGCAAGCTGACTTTCATCGTCAGCCCCTGTTTGTCAATCTTTGTGGTATCCTAAGCACTCAAAAGTGCTGACATGTGCCTCTGTGAGGGTGGGACTATGTTACTGACCGGGAAGCCAGCCAGGCACCCAGATATTAAAGCACTATACAAAAAGCAAGTGGCAACGGTGAAACCAAGGGTGGAATCCAGGCAGTTTGAGCTGCAGACTGGTGCTAAGCCATATGCTTCATTAGATGGTCTTTCTGTTTATTTGCTCTGTTTTTGTCCTTTCTTTCCAGCTTTATCCATGGATTTAAGTAAACTATTCTAAACTATTATATTATTTTACAATTCTACTCTAAGTGTTCTACAAACACTTAGAAACATCCCCCACATAACACTGATTTTTTTAAAAAAATTATATAAACTATTTTAAAAATATTTGAGTAAATCTGGTTTTGTTGGTTTTAATTTTGATTTTTTTAGATTTTTGAGACATAATCTTACTATGCACTATGGTCTGACCTCAAATTCATGAACCTCCTGCCTCAGCTCCCCAAGTGCTAGGATTACAGGTGTCAGAGCTGGATTAAATCTGGCCTTGCTACTTTGTTGGCCATGTAAAATAATAAGTAATGAATTTTTTTAATGCAGCTAGTTCTGCATCTAAAACGATTATCAGCATGGAGCTGGGAGAAGCTCATGAGCTTCCTTTCCCAATTGAGGTGCTGCTGACAGTTCTTAGGGGTAGTTCCTGGCTCCACACCCATGCATATTTAGGCAGCACAAATTAGACTCAATGGGCTATTTAAAAACAAAAACAGGAAAAAGAAGAAGATGTGAAATTTGAAGAGAGAAAAGGGGCTGAGGACCAAATTTGAGAAGTGTTAGGGGAAGAATAGGGCATTAATATGATCTAAATATGTAGTATGCATGTACAAAATCATCAAAAAATAATCTATATATTAAACAAAATCATAGTTCATGTTATATAAAGAGATCTTACCGGTTAGCCTCCCAGATTTGATAAAGATGCTCATCTTCTATCTAATGGGATTGTGTAAAATTTACTATAGAAAAAACTTCTAATTTCAAATCCATGAAGAATCATTTATACCTTGTTAGTAGAGTCTCTTCAAATCTTACCCATGGTCATGGTTTGATTGTAAAATTTCCTCATAGGAACGTGAGTTTGAACCCATGGCTCTAGCTGTTGAAGCTGTTCAGGAAGGCTATGTAACCTTTAGGAGGTGGAGCCCTGATGGAAAGAAAATAGGGCTGTGCCTTGCTGGAAGAAATGGAGGCTGTGCCTTGAGGTTTTATATCCCAGACCCACTTCTAGTGCTCACTCTGCTTCCTGTTCTAAAATGTGAACGGACCCAACACCACAGCAGCACTTCCATCACAGACCTGCATGACCTGCTTGTCTCCCCCTACATGGTGGATTATATCTCTTCCAACTATAAGACTAATAGATCCTTCCTCCCTTGAGATGTATTTGAGCAAATATTTGATCACAGCAATAAGAAGAGGAATATTCATATAATATATGCCATGGAAACATACCATGTACCCAGTCGCTTTGTTCCTCATAAGAAAGATCATCAAAAGCTTAGTTCTGGGAGTGGCTACAGCTGATTTTCACCAATGAAGCCCAAGCTTCATTCTAATGGCTTTTCTCCCAAGGAAAGGCTTTATAGAGCCTGTGATGTTCTGGCATGAATTATATCTGTCACCAGTTCACCATGTATTTGTTAAAATCCTATCCTGTCACAGGCAGAGTAGTAAAGATGGGGACAAAAAAACAGAAACAAACAAACAAACAAAAACAAAAAAAAAAAACAAAGAAGGAAGAAGCTAGGAGGTCTGGGGGAAAGAAAGGCAGGCAATGCTCAGTCCTTGCTCTGGGCTGTGGCTACATTAGTCAGCTTTCTAGTCACTGTGACAATCAGAGATGTTCATTCTGCTGATCAAGCTGTTCATGTAGTACAAACACAGAGTAACACCCAGAAATTCTGGAGACTGACAAAGCTGCTGATACACGGAGCCCTTGTGGACACCAGGGCTCTCTTGTATTCTCTGAATAAGGTGGTTACCAGTTTTACTAGGATACTATATTTATAGGACCTCATTTGCAAACTGCTTGCCTTCACTCCAGTTGGCTGCAGTGTACACAAAGATTTAACATTTCTTACTATCTCATCTCCTTAAGAAATGAGTGGGGGGAGCATGGGGGAGGGGTGATTCTACCATCAGAAAACTGAAGCTTACCACTGGGGCAAGCTTATTGTCTAAATTTCCCTTTTAATTAGATCATGTTATCTGCCAAGTGAAAATTCTCATGTACTGTCAGTCACCCAAAAAGATAAAACTCTCGGTGTGGATCTAGATTTGGCTCAAAATGAAATTCTGTTACCTTGACAGGAGTATGTTTTCCTGTCCACAGTGTACACTGGCCAGTTATGAAACCATTTGATTCTGACAGGTGCAAAACAGTAGTGTGGAACTATATAAAAGTTTCAGAAATTCTTATCTATTAATGTGTCTGACTTTATAAATTTCACTACATAAAAACTTTAAACTCTCTTACAAACACTACATACCAGTAAAGCCCAGAACAATCACATGTGGGATAAAAGATGTAGGCTCAGGTAACAGACAGAAGATATCCTTCATTTGCAGATAGATATATCCGCCATTAAAAGAGATAAACAGCGTGGTGAGAAAGGAACAAACAGGGAAAAGAATACAATAAGAAAATGTCCATCTCACTCAGAATCAGGGGAAAGTGAATTAAAACTAAGATGCCATGCATAGCCTGGAGGTTTGGAGCAGAGCTGGATGAATGGTGGCATCTCACAAGCATAAGGCAGGGACATGAGTGCTGTTGAAGGGAGGACAGACTAATATAACTTCTTGAGGACATCTTACCATAATCAATAAAGTAATTTGAATCGATACAATGTTACCTAAGAAATTCCAGGAATTTATATAAAGATGTATTTGTAAAGTTATATTTAGAAACTGTATTCAAGCCAGGTATGGGAACCTGCTCATGCAAGCCCAGTAATTAGCAGTGAATCAGGAATTCATGGGTATCCTCGGGTCTCAAAGAGTTTGAGGACAACTGTGTCAGGAAGCCAAGCAGAAAGCAAGAAGGAGAGAAAGAAAAAAGGGAGGGGGAGGGAAGGAGAGGTGAATGGAGGAGGAGGGAGGGGAAAGAATGTAGACAACAGAATGAGTACTTTTAAAAAATAGAATCTGCATATTTAAATAGAATATATCACTATTGTATATAGCCAAATCACCCTAAAGATCCTGGATTTCATCTGATCTCCAAAGCTAAAGAGGGTGGGGCCTGCTTAGAACTTGAATGGCAGAAGATGTATGTGTTAAAGCAATTTGTTGAAATGTACATTTGCAGGAATGTTGTTGATATAAAATAAAATATGACGTGTAGCTAGATAGTGGATCTAAAGATGCTGTTGATGTATGGTTAAACTAGAAACTATGACATAGGCAAAATGCCCATCCTGGGCAGTGGGAACACTGAGGTAGGAATGAATTCAGTAACAGAAAATGTCAACTTTCCCATTAATTCCATTTGCCTTATGAAAATTCCTACAATGTATAGCGTTACTTTTATAATTTTAAAGAAATCAGTAAAGCAGTAAACTAAGCTTACATAGCTCTTCCATATAAGATGGTACTTCCAAATATGTCTCAGATGCTTGAGGACAGGATGCTGGGTGACCTGGCTTTCTCTGTGGTTGCACTATTTTTTGAGGTTTTCATATTCTGTAGGTTAATGTGGATAAAACTGTACCTCAATTTTTTGGTAATTTTCTACATTATTTTCCTACAAGATCTATTTAATATTCCATACATAAAAATCTAATTCTTGTGGCTTCTAACCACTGACAAGCTAATGCTCACAGTTCGATCTCTGAGCATTTTGCTAAAGCATTGTCATTGCCTAATGAGTTTCTCCCATGACTCCCATCTGCCCCATTGCCATCCCCGCATACTCAACTCTAGCTCCAATGGAGCTGCTCACGGCCGTCTCTCCCTGGCAAAGCTCCCCCATGCGATTCCTAAGGCAAGCTATAATCTCACACATCATGCACACAACAAAGAATGAATTCCACATTCCCAGGTCACAATACAAAAACCACAAACAGTATAAAATGCCAGGACAGTGTGAACCCTCAGTCACACTAGTCTTGCATGAGTGTTCCTCAATAAGAATTACCACGATGAAACCCAGGACACATAATTTACAAAAACAACCATAGATTTTTATCAAAGAACTTGATGAGTTTAATGACTATATTACAAAAATATCAACACAGTAAACTTAAAGAAAATACTGACCAATGTCTGAGTGGTATCTAGTAAAGCACTAATAAGCAGCTGAATGAAAGAACTAAGACAGCTTGGGATTTTAAAGCTGAATCCAGTAAAAAGATAGAAATATTAAAGAGAATTCAAGCTGAAAATAAGATGGATTTTAACAAAAATCCAATTAGAAAACTCACAGGGAAGCCTTACTAGTGGTATGGATCAAGTAGAAGACAGACTGTTGGGCTAGAAAGATAAAGTTCTCCTTAAGAACACAGGAGAAAAGAATATGAAGAAACTTTAAACACACACACACACATACACACACACACAAAGAAGAGCTACAGGATACCAGTACAACATGAAATCTTCTAATTATAGGCAAAGATAAAGGACAAGAAGCCCAGGTCAATAGCATGGACCAGATCTTCAACAGAATCATAGAAAAAAGATTTTCCAAATTAAGGACACACTCGTGCAGGTACAAGAAATACACAGAACATCACATAGGCAGGAACAAACAAGACACTTCTAATGGCACATTATAGTTAAAATATTAAGAATGCAGAACAAGAAGTGTACTGTATTCTAATAAAGAGAACAATTAACCAAGAAGACATTACAATCCTAAATATATATACACCAAACTCTCTTATACCCAAAGCATATTATTGAACTGAAAGACACGGATTCTTATATTTTGGGTTGTGAGCCTAGACTTTAACAGCTGAGCAATTTCTCCAGTTCAACACAGATATATTTTAACTTGGCAATAGTAAGCAATTTTAATATTTTTCTTTATCCAGTAGATAACCTGGACATAAATTATTAACTACAGAAACATTAGAATTAAGTGGCATCATACATCAAATGGACTTAACATAATATTCCATTCAAATACACACACACACACACACACACACACATTCTATCCCATAATAATTCATGGAAGATTCTCTAAAATAGACAAAACAAATCCTAAGGCAAAATACAAATATTAACAAATTCAGAAATACTGAAATATCCCTGTATCTTCCATCTGACCACTATGGAATAGAACTTGAAATCAACATCAAATGAATCTTTAGGAATTACATAAGGGTATGAAGAATAAATAACACATTTCTGAATGATGAACAGGACAAATGAGAAATTAAAATTCTGGAAATAAATAAAAATGAGAGCAGAGCACAATCAAAACCCTGGGAGACAGGGAAGTCTGATGGGGGAAACCATCCTTCCAGGCTTCTGTATCAGAAAATAAGATGACAAATAAATCTCCTAATGAAGCAAATAACAATTTAAGAAATGAAACCAAGTCCAAGTCAATAGACAGAAAGAAATAATAAAACTCCAAGCTAAAATTAATAAAATAGAAACAAAGAAAACTACAAAAGAATCAACAAATCTAAGAGCTGGTTCCTTGAGAAGATAAATAGGACTGACAAATTCTTGGTTGAGCTAACCAAAAGAAAGAGAAAGCCCAAATTAAGAGAATCTGAAATGAACAAGGAAATATTACAAATAAACACCAAGGAAATTCAAAATACTATAAGGGAAGTCTTTTTAAAAAAAACCTATACTCCTTTAAGTTGGAAAATTAAAGAATGAACAAATTTCTAGATTCATCAAAACTACCAGTGTTAGACCAAAAGAGATCAATAAACAACATTAGTAACAAATGAAAATATTGAAACAGTAGTAAAACCCTGTGACTAAAGAAGTCCCCAATCCAGATGAGTTCACAACTGAATTCAACCAGACTTTCAAAGATGTACAACCAAAACTTTTAAAATTAATAGATAGATAGATAGATAGATAGATAGATAGATAGATAGATATAACATTCTCAAATTTCTTCTATAAAGCCACTATTACTCTAATACCAATGCCAAAGGAAGGCACAAAAAAAGAAGAAAACTACATGCCAATGTCTCTGATAGACATATATGCAAAATTCTCAATATAATATTTACGACCCAGATACAAACTCATATCAAAATGACCATCATCACTGACCATGATTAAGTTGTCTTTTTCCCAGAAAGGCAGGGAAAGTTCAACATACATATGTCAATAAATATAATAAATCTTATACATGTTTAGATAAAAAGAATCACATAGCCATCTCAATAAGTCCATAAAGCCCTTAGACAACCCATGGAAATGAAATTTATTCACTGGGACATCCAACATTTTCTTTTCATTCCGTTAGGCTGCATGCTATATTTTTTTCATTTGCTTTAATACTTTTATTTTTTTACCATTTCCCAGACAGACCATTCCTACTTGCTTTCTTTTACTTGAGGATATTGGGCAGGTGTGATTTAAAATTCACTTTTTGTTTTACTATTTCACAGCATGTGTTTTTTTTTCCTCTTTTTAAAGTGCCATGTGTGGAAGAGAATTCCTGGAAAGAAGCTGTGCCTGCAAAGATGGGTTGATCAGAACCACAGTGATGTGGAGCGACAGAAAGTTGTAGGTTCAGTGCCAATTAATTACTTTATCTTGGGCAAGTTTTTATCTCCCTGAAGAACAATTCCTTACCCATCTCTGTGTCAGAACTAACATTCTGTGTCTAACAGATAAAAATCTTCTGGAATCTATTAACTGAGCAGAACACTAAGTTGCATTAACACAAAAGCTAAGAATGTCATCAGATAGCATCTAAGGCATATAGAAGAGAATATCTCATCTTGCTATCTGTAACTACCTCTCTGATGTTTTATTAATGCACTTTAATTGTCTTGATTTATGACTTTATTTGTTCTGCTACTATGAAGCTTCATCAAAGAGCTTCCACATGGGGACATAGAACTTGAATATCTTAGATCCATGTTTCCCAGGTCTTAGTAACTAAAACTTGGCTCCAGAATAAACTAACTCATTCCTTTGTGTTGCTGTTTGCATTTCCACACAACTTGTCATTCT
Source organism: Grammomys surdaster (assembly GCF_004785775.1). Classification (NCBI taxonomy): domain Eukaryota; kingdom Metazoa; phylum Chordata; class Mammalia; order Rodentia; family Muridae; genus Grammomys; species Grammomys surdaster. The sequence continues at coordinate 3,121,422 of NW_021620801.1, read as the reverse complement.
TTCTGATATAAAATTATTTTCTGAAATATTGCATTTCTATTCTTAATAAGGCATTCTTTGTTTACAAACTATATGTTTCTGTCTTCCTGGTGACCTCTCAACACTTACCTGTCTTTTGACTTTTCTAGGCACTCAACTGTTAGATAATCTCATTTTGAGTAGCTTTAGATTTTGATGAGACTCGGGGGAGTGGCAAGTGAATTAAACTGAGTTGAGTTTCTATGTGCCTTTTCTTGGTTTAAAGTCTTACTTCTGTGTGTGCAAATCCAATCATCTGCTTGGTTTAGCTTCTGCTTCAGCTACATGGCCTGTGCCATCTAGTCTTACTGGTAAATGCTTCTATCTGTTCATAAAGTGGGTGGCATTTTTTTGTTGTTGTTACACACAAAAATATGCTAACCTTCAAAAGAAGTGTTCTGTTCACACACTTCCCATTGCCTACAGCTGAGGCTCTTGCACTGACCCCTGGAAGTCTGCATCTGTAATGCTCATATTGACTTAAAGACACATGCTGGCTTTCCATACTACTTGTGGGCCTTTAAAAGTCAGAGATTATCTTTAGGTAATTTTTTTAATGTTCTTCCTAGAATTATGAACCACATTTTTTATAAGGAGAGTTATGAGTTGATCCTTTGTGATTCCCTCTAATATAACACAATCAGAACACACTCCACATTCTTCTAGGGTGCTGACATTTGACTGGTTTCCATCTTTAGTTTCAACATTATTGTAAGTTTCCCCACTCCCCTGTACCTGTGTTAGAATTTAAGCATCACTGTTAGTGACTAAACAGACTTTCTAATTTTGTTCTTATATTAACCTTTTCTAGAAACTCATCATCCCTTTTGAACATACATGATGTGTTGTTTATAAAGTTACATGAGGAGAGAAAAAGAACTGGGCTCATGTGACACTGGCTTTAGATGACCAGAGTGAGTCAGAGTCAGTCAGCCTCGTGGGACTATGATGATGTTTCAAATTGTCTGCAAATGCATTTAGCTAGCTGCAGGAACTTGACTTGATTACTGGGAGTGGATCAGAAAGACAGAAGACCTAGCATCTCTTCCAGAATCAAAGGGCACAGGATTGGACCAGGGAGTTTTTTAGAAAAGAACATAGAGGGCAGGGTTGTCAACATTAGAAGAGTTAGCATCTCTGGGAGACAGAACTGGGCAAGAAATTAAAAGAGGAATTCATGTGGGAAAGGATGATAGCAGTAAAGAGGGGGGAGAAAAAAAACAGCGACCAAAAAAGTCAGCTGAAGTTTAAAATGCCAGAATTTCCAAATTAGCTGTCCAGAAAGAAAGCATGAAGCTTCGCTGTCACAGACCCATATATCAGACTTTCTTTCAACAATTTTAAACCAGAAAATGATAAATGGTCATTACTATGAAAAGTACTGGTCTCACAGGACAAGGAGAGGTTTTCGTTTAATTTGAAGTGGGAAGACCTACTTCTAATACAGATCTTGAGGCAGGAAAACAAACCTTTAATCTGGATATTTAATCCAAATCTAATCCTGGCTTTGCCTTTTGCTGGAGCCTTTATAATGACATGGAAGAAGGAAGTTTTGTCTGTTTACCTGCTTGCCTTCATTATCAAGTCCATCCCTTCACTGGCATCAGCTTCTACATCTTTGAAATTCCAGCATATACTGAAGACCAGAAAACATCCAGCCTTGTGGACCAAGCAACTAGTGGATTCAACTTTTCCTTTTACCACTAGCCAGTGTTGGATTACCTGGACCATAGGTTGTAAATCATTCTAATAAATCCCCTTTCTATATACATAGAGGGAAAGAGAGCAAGACAGGGATTCAGCCTATAAGTCTTGTTACTCTAGAGAACCCTAACTAACACAGGGACCATGACAGGATAACCACAGACCTTTGTGAGGACACTTGAGCCACACTAAAAGCATAGCACTAATGTTGAGTTCAAGGTCTCTGGGAGCATGCCTCCAAACTGTCAGGGGAGATTATATCTTGGTGACCTAAGCTTTTCCTGCTGTAATGTGCTGTCAGTTTCTATCCTCACCAAAAGTCAAGCAATGAGGCCATCTAATACTAGAATATGAACTCAAACCATGAGCTAAACAACTAGTTTATAGTTAGCATCCCTGGCTATCTATTTTATCTACAATGTAGAATAAAGGACTATTATTAACAAGCAGTCTAATTCCAGACCACAGGACTACTATAGTACTGTATTGCCATGCAAGTCTCTTCCAGCAAAATGATACAAGTTATCTGAATCTCCAAAGCTAATCAGCTGACAGTCCTACATGCTTCATTACCGCCGGCGTTAACAATGGACTGCTACTATTTCCAGCTTTGCATAAGCCAACTCACTGGGATGAAGTTTGGTCCGTTTACATATAATAAGATCAGTATATAAAATTCTTTCCTCCATCTGCTAGAAACTCATAAAACAACCAATGTACAGTCTTATCTTCCCATTTGTAAATTGCACCAAAGCCAGGTATTAGGTATATAAACTCTATATCTGTTGAATATTGGCTCTCTAACTTGAAATCAGTCAAAGCATGAACTGATTTGGAGAATAATACAATGGATAATACAATGGAAAAAGCCCACAAATGCCAATTTTTAAAAAAAGTCAAGGGGCTGTCACTGTGGTTATAAGATGAAAGGGGAGGCCTTCTAGGAAGCACATAAACAAGTAATACAAATGTGCTGAAAGGAGGAAGCCTATTTTCTTTAACAGCTGTTTTAATTTGTAATTTATCTTTGTTTTTCTTGGTACCTATCATTGTACCCTTATGCACCCACACCAATCAGCACACATATGTGCTTGCATGCAAACACAGAGGCAAATTGATTCTTCTGATGCTATGTTTTTCCTTGCAAAGGAAAGTATCTGACAAAACAAATAGCTGACCTGAATGATATGTTAAGGCATTGTTCTAGTACCCAGACCATCCTTCAAGCATTACATCAACAGCTACATTCAGCATTTGGCTGACCTTCGAGGCATCTTCGTCTCCAGACTTTAGGAAATGAAGTTTTTTTCCACACAATAAAATGATGTCTGTCACAGTATAAGATCTTCTCTGTGCTCAGAGGGCAAGGATAAATCCTAGCAAAACAGCTGTGAAGTGTTGGAGATAAACACTATGAAAACTTAACGTATCTTGTGCTAAATTATACCAAAGTCTAAAGCCTCTTTAGCATATGTCAAAACAAGGCTAATTCCATGAGTACTATGTAGATATGAGTTCAGTTGGGATTTTTTTCTTACTAGAGCTTTATAAAAATTTTAAAATGTGCATATTTGGGGGCACTTTATAAAGTGCAACACATGTACAATAGGTACTAAAGAAATTAGAATGTTAAACATTCCCATTTTTTTCAACCATTCATCATTGGTATGTGGGTGTGTGTTTTATGAGTGTGTGTTTGTGTGTGTGTGTGTGTGTGTGTGTGTGTGTGTGTGTTGTAAAAATGTTTTCCTTAGGAACATTTTAGAATCTTGAATGGTACTTATAGCTCATGTCCTAGTGTTTTTATTCCTTTTCCATCCTAAGAGGTGACTCAGCTGAGTGACTTGTTCCTTTTTGAGGAAGACAATTCTAGAGAATCAAAACTCCTTCTTTGTAGGGTATGGATCAGTCTATCAAACACAACTTGCTATATTCCATATAGAGTTTGGCTGGGGCTTTCATGAAGAGCCGTTTAATACCCTAGCATGTATGATAGCTAAATAGCTACCAGGGGATAAAAGCCTTTGAGACACTGAATAAATGCCCATAAGGAAAACAGATTTGTTATCTTGGAGACTGCCATTTTCATTGAAGTTTCATATCATCAAGAAAGAGGTTATTTCACCTATACATCTGATAGAGAATTAATATCCAGAACATACAGAGAACTCAAAAAGACAATGTAAAACGTGACTCTTTCTAAATATGGCCCTGGAATCTGAACAGAGAGTTCTCAGAAGAAGAAAAAATGTCTAAGAAGTATTTCCAAAAAAAAAAAAAGAGGTTCTTTGCCCCTAGCGATTAGGGAAATGCACATCAAAACAACTGAGATTTCATCTTGCTTTGAGTAAAATAGCAAAGATTAACAAATATACAAAAACAACAAACACTGAAGGACATGAGAGGAAATGTGAGTGAAAGGGACACTTGCATATGTACACATATAGACATGTCTATAACAATAATTTATTAAAAGAGGCCATGAATTTCAAAAAGAGCAAGGAGCGGCATGGCAGGTTTGGAGGGAGAAAAGGAAAAGGAGCAATGATATGATTATATTATAATCTCAAAAGATAAAAGAATTTTAAAAGATAATGAAAAACACAAGGAGGCAATCTAGCCCTCGAGCATGTACACAGGGCAAACATTTATTGAGCATCTTCTATGTGCCAGGCCCTAAGTACCTAGTATGTCAGTCACAAAGTTTTTGCCCTCTACTATTGGGAGCTTTGTCAGAAAAGACAAGAACAACAACTAAATATGACACTATAATGCCGCGACCAAGAAATAGTCATAAAGGAAATGTAAAGTCATACAAAGTGACAAACCAGAACTGAGTCCATTTGTAACACATCACCAAGGTTGTGATAGCTGGGAAAAGATTCAAATACAGCATCATCTCCTCCTATCAACTTTCTGTTATTTCTGTTGCCTGTGGTCAGGTGCAATCAGAACATCTTACATTAAAATTATCTGAACATCTTCAAAAGCTTAACTGTATACTGTTCTCAGTAGCATTTTGACCACCTAAGTTTTCCAGTATCATTCCACCCTGCATGTGATCCAAGGCTTTAGCCAGTGCATCCACACTGCGCACACCACCAGCGGGAGCCCCTCAGCCACTTTCATGGTTGTCTGACTGTCATGATTATGACTGTGCTTGTATTTAAGTAATCTTTATTTCACTTGATAACGACTTCAAAATGGCAAAAGTAATATTGCTGGAAATGTTATACAACACATTGGTATAAGTGTTATATTTTGTCATCAGTTATTATTAACCTTTGTTATAACCAAGGTAATGCTTAAACTACTGTAAATATTAGTGTGTGAAATTCCATATATGAGAAATGTAGTACAGGACGTAAAACTCGGTCTAGCCAAAAGAGCAACAAATACAAGGAATATAAAAGCAGAAATGCATATGCAAATGAGCTTGGCGTGTCGCAGAAATAAGAATACAATGTGTAGTTATAAGCAAGGAAAGGAAGAAAGCATAGAGGAAAGGGGAGGCAGAGACCAAATAAACAGAGGCCTACTCTGTTTATGTCAATGTAGAAACATAACCATCTAGAAGAGTCCTGAGCCTGGGTGGGGACATACAAACATTGCTGTGGGGTGCTGTGTAAACCTGAGAGGCAGGAAAGAAGAAGCAGGGACTACTGGCTGGCTATGGCAAGGGTAGAAGTTATAACTTGTAGTAACTTGGGTGAGGAAGCTAGGATAGCACTGACTGTCCTTTCTCTAACACATTTTGTTTGAATTGTCTATTAAGTAACGGGGTCTGTAAGTTTAGTGGTCAGAACACAAACAGAACAGAAAGGACCTGGTCAGAAAGAAACATCTCAGAGAGAAGAGCTCATAGGATTGTTTAAAGTTATGGAACTATCTGAGAACACAAAGAAAGAAATATCTGTATTGTTGTACCCAAGACCACCAGGAACCATAACTCCATTGCAACTACATGAGAGTCTTTATTCAAGCTCCAGCTCGGGCTGCAACCCTCTCCCCAACGCTTAACAGGATAGGAGAACAGCCCAGAGGTCTAGGGAAAAGGGGTTTATAAAGGGAAAAACTGCAAGCAGGGATTTCCAAGCCTTGGAATTACATGATTGAGTAAGAGGGTAAAGGAATGTGGGCTAGTTGGTTCACAGCATCTGGTCAAACCACAAGACCATACATTAAAAGGAACACCTTAACCTGGGAACAACTCTGTTTTCTTAGCCTATGCTGTTGTTATCAGCTAGCTGCAGCTGCCAGGGACATTTCGTGGCTTTTCTCAGAACTCAGAGTTGAGGCCATGTCTCTCTGAAGGCAAGTTAGCTTAAAATGGAATCTGAAATACAAATTGAAGTTTATTGTACCACTTTAATCCCTTCAGGAGAGATGGGGGTCAGGGGGAGGCTTGTGCATATCACAAACTGGCAGAGGCAAGAAAAGTGACCCAAGCAGGACATGTGACACTCAAGAATCCATGGAAGGAACCCACTTTAAGTAGCACGTGCATCAGTGATGACATTGGCAGACTGAATAAGGTGTCATGGAGTCTGTCGCCCCGACTTAAGTATGCTGGGTACACTGCTAATCCACAGACCTCCTGAGCTTACTCCTGCCCTATGATTAGTAAGTCCCTGGTTCCCCTTTTACTCAACCACTAACGAATGCTGATTGACTCTTTGAGTCTGTGAATTTGGGATAGTTTCATTCCATTTTACAGATGGACTCATGCTATATTTGTCTCTCTGTGGTCACCTTACTTTCCTAGCCACAAGGTCCTCAAGTTTCATCCCTTTTTATAGCCTGTGTTAATTTTTTTCTTCTTATCTTTTTCTTTTTTTCTAAGATGACTAGAATATAACTTTTAGTGTCTCCCTGTTTTGGCTACTTCTGACTTCTTTCAAATGATATTCAATATTAATTTAAGTGTTAACTAAACATTAATCCAAGTACCCAAGTATCCAGATAGTTATGACTTTAATTTCAAGTAGGTGGGAAGAAGTCATCCTGCTGTGCTCTACACAATGCCAAACAGAAGAGTACATGATGAAGTCATGGTGATGTGCAAAGACTCGATGTGACTTAAACCTTCTAAAATGTCTCCATTTAATCACACATCACAGTACCTGAGAAGTGCACGTGTTTTTAACATTGTCATTTATGAGTTTTTTTTTAAAAAAAAACTTTAAAAAAATCAAAGTTCTTAGAGTGAAAATATGACATTTCAAAATATATTTTAATTAAATTTAAATCTATTTTGGTAACTTTGACTTAGATTTATAACTACTGAAATTATCTTCAAGTGATACAATTCATAACACTGAATATGAAGACATAGTAGACAATACTTGCATCTGAAGGAAACTGAAAACACCACCACAATCTGTACAAAGACGAGCTTCCTCATGTGAGAGTCATGATAATAGGTCCTACACATCTTGTTCCAGGTGCTAGCCTGGTGAGTTTGCTTGATCCTCCCCTTCCACTCATCCTCCCCAAAATCCCAGCTCTAGCCTGAGTCCACATTCTGTGCTCAAATGAAGTCTGGAAATCCCTGCTTGTGTTTATGGTGCCCACATCCTACAGGTTCCTTGCTCTTCATATCCAACCTTTCAGCCAGGCCAGGGCCTGCACAGGATATAGCCTGGCAAACCTTTGGACAGTTTTCCTCCATGCACCCTCCACAAAGCCCCAGCTCTAATCTGGGGCCCACAGTCAGTACCCCAGCCTAGTTTGAACAGTCCTGTTTGTTCCACTGACAATGTCCAGACTCCTAGGGAAACATATGTCATTTGCACTACATCCAACCTTTCAGCCAAGCCAGGTCTGGGACATCTTGCTCTAGGGTCTAGCCTGGTAAATCAATCTGATCTTCAATTTCACTTACTCTCTTCAATGCTCAAGTCTAGCCTAGAACCCACATACAGTGCCCAGTACCATATAGACAGCCTTGTTTGTGTCATATATAAGCTACAGATTCTTTACTGGCCACATCCACAGTCTCTGCCCAATCAGTTCCTGCACATATTGATCCATGGTCCAGCTAGTTAAGACTATATAATCCTCCATACTCAATGCACCATATCCAAGCACCATATCCATCTCCAAACTCCAGGCACCATCTGAACTTCTAGTGTCCACTTAACTTCATTCCACCTAAGCTATATTCAAACTTCAAGCATAACCAGGCACACATTCTATGCCACTGTTAAGTCCATACTAGACACAGAACTAACAAAAGAAGTCTCCAGTTTCAGATATCATTGCAAAAACAATACAAAAGGTCAAGGCAGTATTTCAAACCCTCCCGTTAAAATCCACCAGTTCTACAAAGATGTTCTCCAATCAGAATTCTGTAGATCAGTGTTATTGAACCTATGGGTAGCAACCATTGGAAAACACATATTTCTGATGGTCTTAGGCACCCCCAGCCATACATTTATTTTTGTTGCTACTTCATAAATGTAATTTTGCTATAGAGCAGTGTCCCAGTTCTTAAGACTATGGGAAACAAATGATTTCCCAGTGATTGCTACCTACAGGTTGAGAACTGTTGTTCTAGGTAAACTCCAGGACACAGAAAATATCATAAATGTCAAAGAATTGAAAGAGTTTAAAGAACACACACGTACACAGCCCAATAAACTTTAAAGAGAATAAGTACCTATTTGATATCCCCTCAACCAAAAATTACAAACATAAGGCTAACTCTGACAAGTAAGGAAGGCACTGAATTGAAAGCCACATAAGGAGAAATACTAAAGATAACCAAAAATGAAATGAAGAAGGATTAGAAAACTCAACAATCCAACTATAAATCTCAAGATAAAGCCTTAAAGTAGAATGAATCAAGAAGACAGGACATGAAGACTCAAATAAAAAAGAACAACTAGATCATATAAGCAAAGATACTGAAATCTTGAAAAAACAAAACACAGGAAAGCAATGTGCAGGATGTATGTGTCACCATTAAAAGACAAGACCTTTGAATTATAGGAATAGGTGAGGGAGAAGAGTCCCAGGCCAAAGAAAATATAAAATGTTATTTGTCCTTTGCAATCCACAGAAGCTTCTATAAAATAGACCACATTCTGGGACCCAAAACAAATCTTAGCAAATTCTTAAGGATTAAAATGACTCTGTAGCTTATCTGATCATAATGCAATTAAAACTTAAAATCAGCAGCAAACAAATATCCAAAAAGTACATAAGCTCATTACTAAAAATGACTGGGTCAAGCAAAAGGAAATAAAAAAATTAAATAAAATGAAAATATAGTCCCAGAAACATGTGGGACATGTTTAAAAAATGTCCTATGAGGGAAAATTATAGCTCCTACATTAAAAAATAAGAGCAAATATAAATCACTTAATTATACAACTCAAAAATTTGAAAAATAACAAGAACACAGCAAATTCAAATCCAGTAGTCAATAATTGAAAACAGAACTAAAATTAACAAAATAGAAACAAAGTAAACAATGCAAAGATTCAACAAATCTAGTAGCTGGTTTTTTGACAAGATAAACAGGATCAACAAATTCTTGGTTCAACTAACTAAAAGAAAGAGAGGACCCAAGTGGACAGAGTCACTAAAGAAACTTAGATTATTGTAAGAGAATACAAACAAACAAACAACCCTGTGCTCCATTAAGCTGATAAAATAAAATAAATGAAATGGACAAATTTCTAATTTCTAGATTCAGCCAAACCACCAAAATTTTAAAAAAAAAAAGTATCAACAACTTGAATAGGCCTATAACAAAGGAGACTGAGACAATAAGAAAAAGCTTCTGATTAAAGGAAGTCTTGGCCTACATGGATCAACAACAAAATTCTGTAAGACTTTTGTCTTAGTTATGGTTTCTATTCTTATGATAAAATACTATAACCAAAATAACTTGGGGAGGAAAGGGTTTACTCCAGTTTACAACTCTCAAGTCGAAGTCTATCACTAATAAAGAAAGTCAGGGTAGGAACTCAAGGCAGAAACCTAGAGACAAAAACTGAGGCGAAGACTATGAAGGACTACTTCTTACTGGCTTGCTCTCCATGACTTCCTCATCCTGCTTTCTTATAGTACCCAGGACCACCCTCCCAGAGGTAACACCACCCACAGTGAGGTGAACCCTCCCACATCAATAATCAATCAAGAAACCACAGTTTGCTTTCAGAAAAACATAGTGGGGGCATTTTTAATGGGGTTCCGTCTTTCAAAATGACTCTAGTTTGTGTTGAATTGATATAAAACTAGTTATTACAACTATAAAAAAGGTGTATACCCAATAATTCTTAGATTCAAAGAAATAGAAACAAAAGGAGTATTCACAAAGTCCTTCTATGAAACAAGTATTAATCTAACACCAAAATCAAGAAAAGACATACACATACACAAGCATGCATGCATCCACGCACGCATGCACACACACACACAAACACACACAAACACACACATACACACAAACACAGGGGATTTCAAAGGAAGGGAACAAACTACAGGCAAAATACAAATATTCTAACACAGATCCAAAAAGTCTCAACAAAATACTTGCAACCATAATACAGACATACATTAGGAAAATTACACAGCATAACCAAGTTGCCTTTATTTTTGAGATAGATAGATGGTTCAACACACGCAAGTCAAGTCAATAAATGTAATAAACCAGTTAGATTGACTTAAAGACAAAATTCACCTGATAATTTCAATAGATGGAGAAAAGTGCTGACAAAACTCAACATACCTTCATGATAAGAGGCCTACAGAGAGCAGAACTAGAAGGAATGGGACTCAAGATGAAATTAAAGGTACACATAACAAACCCACAGCAAGCATCCTCCTAAATAGAGAAAGCCTTGAAGCAATCACACTAAAATCAGAAATGCAACAGAGCTGCCCACTGTCTTCATTTATTTTCAATATTGTGCTCAAAACACCCACGGGAAAAATAAAACAAGAGAAGGAAATTAAAAAACACAAATAGAAGAGAAGTTAAACTATCTCTATTTGCAAGCTGAGATGGTGTTACTAATAAGAGATTATTAAAAAAAAAAATCTACTAGAAAAGAAATGATCAACAATTCCAGCAAAGTAGCTGGATACAAAGTCAATTTATAAAAATACTAACATTTCTGTATACCCAATACAAATATATGGAGAAGGGGATTCTGGACACACTCCCACTCATGATAACCTCAAAGACAATACATAACTAGCACTAAATCTAACCATGAAGGTGACAGAGCCCCACAATGAAAACCTGAAATGTCAGATCCAACCTCTCCACTGATCCAACTCCTGCACATGCGTCTTCTGTAGGGTCTGGCCCGAGAAATGGATCCTCCTGCCTCATAAAGGAAATTCTTCTTTCTGACAGACATGACACCACTATAGAAAACCACAGCCAGTCAGAATACAGAGAACAAGTGAGTGTGTGATGCCAAGTCCCAACTAATTAATTGACAACATGACTCCTGTACCTAAGGCTCAGGGAATGTCGTGGGGCAGGGGCAGGGGCAGGGGAGGTATTAAGAGCCAGAGAAACAGAATGTGTGCTGAACATGGTATTTATTTAAAATGTCCAGGAAGATACACCAATGAAGTCACAACAATATGGCTGCTTAAACAAGACTTGAACAAAGGTGACATGTTGATGTACAAAGGAGAAAGCTTATGGGACCCTACCCTAGACAAAGAAGTATAGACAACTAAGGAAGACCCTAAATGGGAGAAAATAATCTTCTTCAGCAAAGAGTCTCTGAATTGATTATCCAATACCAAGTGTCAATCAACCTTGAAATCCTATACAAACAGCTAACATTATACAGGCTGAGCAGATTGCCTTTATTTACTTAGAAATATACAAACACACACACACACACACACACACACTCATTTGTAATAACAATTAAGGAAAAGAGGCCAAAAGTCATTGAGAGAGTAAAGTGGGGGAAAGATGGAAGTTTGGAAGAAAAAGAAAGAGGAAAATAGTATAATTATGTTTTAATTGTAAAAAATGGAGAGTCATGGTAACACAAGTAACCAGTAATGTTAACAGAAATACGAAACAGCCAATGTTAGAATTAAATATGCAGTGAGCATGCTCAGTGTTCTGGATCAGTAAATCCAGACGATGAGAAAATAAATCAAGTGTTAAAACCAAATTCCTCAAATACTAATTTTAGATACTACTAGACTAAATCCTTAAAAGCTTACATTGACTAATTATAAGATATAAATCACAGAAAAATAAAGTGTAGAAAATGGATATCAACACAAATTATGTAAATGAAAACTGAATTTTATGTCAAAGTATCTAATATTATTTTATATTAAATGGAGTGAGTCAAAAGTTATTTTAATCTCAATTTCAAACTTAAACTCAAAAGTTTCAAAAGTTTATCAGAAGTTGAAAGAAGAGCCCCATATTTTTAAGGCATCTATAAAAATGACAGTGGCTCTGTATCTTATTTTAAATCCTTAAGAGAATAACCTTAAAAGGGTAAAGTTCATCTATTGAAGCCAAGTCACACAAATCACAAGTGACTGTGTAGCCAACAGACTGGCTTTGGGGGTCAAGGTCACCCCTCGTCATTTGTGGCTGAGGAAGGAAGGAAGGGGTTCAGAGGTTCGGGGCAGGCAGCAGGGCACTGTGGTTCACAGTCTCCTCGCTGGAGCCAGACTGTGGGGCTCAGCTTTCAGATATTCCATTTATAAACAGTTCAATCTTAGACAAAATATCTGTAATGGGTAAACAGGGCCAGAACAAACAGTATCTGGCACACAGCAAATCAATCAGGTGATGTATGCTACTGATACAGATATCAGAGAGCCCAGATATAACTTGTGTTAAAAAGCCACAATTTACATGAAAATATGAAAGTATGGAAACATGAGGAGATATGCTCACTGTATAATATACTCTTGTATTATTATCATTATTATTATTGTTATTATTTTATTATTATCCAGGAGGAAATAGTTCTAATGGTTAAGAATAGTAAAGTGTAAAGTATGGGAAATCTGCAATGGTTCTAAAAATAACATTGAGTCCATATCTTATCTCGCCTCCTTTGTTGTAAGGTTCCTACAGACACAATTTGTTCTTATCGATCTGTTTGTTGTTCATCTCTTAGAGTCTAGCACAGACCCAAGGCTAAAAGGGGTGTCTAAAGGGTGGAATTGAACTGATTTAAAAGAAAGATGGAAGGTATTTCAAGATAACAGAATATAAAGAAGTTCAGGACTCAATGCACCTTTTTAAGTTTTGAAAGTCTATGATTCAAAAATGTCCTATCATTTACTTTATAAAAAGAAAGAAAATCAAAAGGAAGAGATGGAAGAAAATAGAAATTAGAGGTTGAGTTTTGTTGTTGCTGTTGTTGTTGTTGTTTTTAAATTTGAAACACTGGTGGTATGTTTATAAGCACATGTCCAGCACATGGTTGGAAAAGCGACTGTGAGCTTGGAAGGGAAGACTATGCAGAACTGTTTTGTATTTACCTACAAAATACAAAATGTGAGCTGAGTTATGAGAGTAGAGTAAGTGATCAAAAAGTGTAGAAATAAACAGAGAGAAGAGAGAGGCCAGAGAAGGATCTAGGAGAATTTTGTGGAGTCAGATGTGGAAGAGACGAGGCCGACTACAGGTGGTGGGAAGGTTCATGACAGCAACCTGACAGGACACACAGGACTTCCTTAACCAGCCATCCCAACTACCTTAGCCTTCCTCAGGAACATTTCCAGAAAACATCATGGCTGACAGACGTGGCTGGTCTCTTTGTTCTTGGGCAAGCTTTACCAAGAGTAACGTTTTCTCCTTGCATCATTAAGTGCTGAAAGAACCAGCACTGGCATTCAAACATTATATATTCCATACATTTAATTAGAGCTGAGCTGGAAACTGACATTTTTGGAAGCAACATTTTATCTCAGACAGAACTCTACCCTAAGCAAGGATTTGCTTTGGTAAGGTTTATTTTGCTAAGCCATTGTGTTGTGTCATTAACTTCAGATTCTTAGTAATTAAATTTGGGCTTGACTAAAACTTTCTTCTGAAGGAATGGCACAGTAGCTAGATGTTAACTGTTGTGCCTCAGGTGAGAATGAAGAAGTCAGGGGAGAGTGAACTTTCCAAAAGACAATGGCTAAGAACTCAAAGGCAGCCATCAAGTTCAGTGAAATAAATCAGTCCCACAAACACAAGCATGGTGTGCTTTAGTTTGCATATAGAAGCCTGGGGAGGGGACATCAAACTCAGAGGGGGATTAACTCTGAATGAGAAAGAGAAAGGGAGGAAGAGGAGAGGCAGAGGTAAACTGCTTAAAACATTTTATGCATGTATGAAGGTATCATAATAAAAATTCCCTGGTCTAATGAATATAATATAATATAATGATAAAATTTAAGGAGAATTAAAAAGCACACAGAGAAAAAAATGGTAAGTTTTTTCATTGTGAGGCTAATAGGCTCTGTGAAGAATTTGGACAAGTAGTTTCTGAGGCGAGCAGAGAACAGCCAGAAGTGTGGGAAATGGTAGGACTGGACTTCCTGGAGATTTGCCTTGCCTAGGAGAGGTACCTCATGAACATCTTTCCATTTAACACTTATTTTCATGAATTTCTTAAAAATGTAAACTCTTCTTATTAAAATATGAGGTTTTACTTTGTCACTGACTCCACAGAGCTTCCAGGTGCTGTGATACCTAGGATTCACCCAGGCTCTTGGAGATATTTTTACAGATAAATGAGATTGTCTACTGGTGTTGTGGACAAGAAGATGCTGGAGAAGGGAATTGTGTCAGTTGTGTCCTCTTTACTTAGCTCACTGGAGGCATGTCTTCACGACAGGACCATTCTTCCTTCCTCTGAAGCTGTAACAAGGGGTCTTCCCTCCTACGTGTTGATTCCACAGTGCCACCAGGCTGTTGTTACTTGGGTTTGATCTTCCTGCCTTCTACACCACAGGCACCATATCACAGGAGGGAAGCACAAGTAGCGCCTGGAATGGACTTCATGATAAAGAGAAGGAGCTGTTTCCATACAACCCTGTATTCAGAACAAACCTGTGACTTGCAAACAACTTGGTGCTTTGTGTTGACAGTCAAAGGAGCTAATGTTCATTGAGTGAATACTGTGGTTTGATAATACTTATGGTTTTTCTGACCTTAATTCATCTTTTATTTGTCACATAATCCTGTGGAATGGGAAAATTATCTCCATTTAACAAATAATAAAAGTAAGGCCCTGACTAGTTAGGAAACCTTCTGTAGGTCTTGAGATGAGTCAGGATAAATCGTGATAATGACAAGAATAAATTGACTTGCAACAGTGTATAAGAAAAGTATTAGAGTTTGGATTTTTAAAGTTGGGTGTTACCGCTCCTGCTGTAATCTTAGAGATGCAGAGACCACAGGATGGTCCTGTTAGCTTAGCTAATAAATGGTCAGCACCAGGCTCACACAAAGATTGTCTTAGTAAGGTAGAAAGCAATATAGGAAGGTACCTGGCATACTCCTCTGGCTTTCATTCATTTCCCTACATACATGCATATCTCACACACACACACACAGACACTCACACACACACACAAATGAATGAATGATGAATGAACGGACAAGGGTAGCTTACAATGTTTACAGATGAAAGTGCCAACATGAGCATCTAAACCTCAGCAAGTCTCTGATGAGTCTCTATCTTTAAATACACACAGAGACTAGTGAACATAAAGGCAGATTCCTAAGAGAAAGTATCTTCAAAGCACGATGCCACCAGCATCACTGGTGTCCTGGCATCACTTAAACCTGTTTCTGGCCCATTCATCCATACCATACAGGCTAGAAACACATTCAAACATAGTTTGGCTTTGAGTCCATATAGAAGCCACCAAACAAGGAAAGGATTTCTCACAGTGTTGGGAGGCTAGAGGTTAATCAGAGAGCCCAAGGAAACATTTGTTACCCATGCAGAAATAATTAATGGCTTAGCTACAATACCTCATTTATTTAGAGAGCCATGTATCTGACACTGCTTTCCTTGACCCTCTGCAAGGCCTATCAACAACCCATAGATTTCCTAGGCATTAATTATTTTCAGCAGTCAAAACACAAACAAATTAAGCCAAAATCAGTAGTGATCAGTGATAACCACTCCAAAAAGCAGTCTAATAGGCATGTGCTTTCCAGACAGGTTGCTTTCTTAGGAAATCATCAGTACACAAGAGAAATGGCCCAAAAATACTAACAGGAAAATGATTGCCACCAATAAAAAGGTCTAAAAGGAATCAACACACACAAGCACACACACACACACATACACATACACACATGCATTCATACATATGAACAGAGGCACGAATGGAAGCAAGCACACACACAGGCATACAAACACACATGCATGAGCGTATACATATATACACATGTGTACATATACGCACACACAGTGATTATCATCAGAGATTCTAAGAGTGATTGATGATCTTGGAATGTCAATAGAACAATCCAAAATTTAGTATTTCTCACACAGATAAAATAGCATAATCATGAAAAAACAACAAAATATTACAAATACAGGACAGTCTATGCCAAAAGAGGGCTTCTATGAGTTAAAAAAAATTAAGAGCAAAAATAGAAAGATAGAAAAAAACATGAAATTTCAAAAGACAGAAAACAACACAAAAAATGATTCACTGAATTCTGAGTAAGAATTCCAGAGCAAAAAGGAAAAAAAAACAATGAAAAAATCAAACTAATAATTCTTTTTAAATGTTCAGAAACTGAACCATATATATTTTCAGATTGAAAAATCCTCTGAGTTTCCCCAGTGCAAAAGGAAAGAGAAACCCAAAGGATGTCTTCCCCAGTGACAGTTTTGCTTTACTAGAAGATTTTGTGAAGTTTATTCTTTTAAATGAGGCTCTAGCCAGGGAAGAATTAGAATGGCCCCAGGCTACTCAATGCAACTCTGGACCACAGAACAATGATTTACATGTTTCCAAGAAAAATGATTCTCTACTTAAAGTTTTTCTAAGAAATGGAAGCTCCTAAGCAGTGAGCTAGCTCAGGGCACAAATGCAGAAATACCAGTGCAAGGAGAGCCCCAAACCAGAGCTGTGTGACCCAGGCCTGACTGGAAAACACCAAAGACGAAGATGCCAAGATGAGTTGAAGAGGATGAAAACATAAGGGGAAAGAACTCAGAGAAAGAAGTCAGCACAACAAAGGGTGTGGTCTTGGAACACTCAGTGTGGACTTTCACATTTCTAGCAGAGATTTTTGGGGGAATGGATTTGTAGTAAATGCCTGAAGGTTAAACAAACTAAAACACAATCATTTAAAGTACGGAAGAAAGTAATAATAGAATATTCTGTGGTCTGACTCAGAAACATGCCACAGTCATAACACAGAAGCTGACTATAGATCTATGTAAGCTTTCTGCATGAGAGAAAGTAAGTATATATGTATGGACTAAAGAAGCAAACGAGGGAATTATATTTCATACCCTACATTAGGCCTTTCAAAAGAAAAAATCCAGTTTCCTTTAGAACCAATTATTTCCCAATCTAGACAAATAGCAGAGACTGCTAAACCAGCTGAAAGTATCTAAACTGAGTAGGAAGAAATATAGAAAACCACAAGCCAGAAACTCCAGTTTTGATGAGGAGTCCCATGGAATCTTTGGACTTACGAAATTATAGCCATACACTACTTAATTAAAATAAAACTTCATGCTAAAGAAAGACTTTCAGATTTGTGCCTTGAATTTTGGAATTTGATTATTTTTCCCAACTTTTCATGTAGTCTTTGGTTTATTTCATCTTATGTGATTTGGGTTTAGAGTAAGACTAGAGGGAGCCATTCCTATTCCAGAGAGTAAAGTCTCCATTGCTTATGTCCGTCCTGCCTCAATAGCCCTTGGGTCCTACAACTGCTCATAACCCTACCCCAACAGCTCTAATGTTTATCTCTATGTAAAGTTTGCTAGTAACCATGATGCTTTTTTTAAACAGCATATATCATCTCTGTATGTCTAGTGCCTGGCCCAATATTCACAAACAAAATAAAGGCAATCAATATATGTTCATTATCTTAAGGAGGAAGGTGGGGGGAGAAAAACAGAAGAAAGGAGTAAATAAAAAAGAGGAGAGAGGGAGGGAAAGGGAGAAGGAAGGAGGGACAGAAAATAAAGATGATAATGGTCCAGGAGAGTTGATATTTATAGGCAATTATCTGAACTCTCACCACTCCTTAGGAGAAGATATCATGCTTGGTAATTCCCAACTTTAGTCCAGTACAAACAGAAAGCCAGGAGAAAGCAACCAGTGAGTTGAGAAAGGAGCAGGAGATTCACAGTCAGAGAAGGATCTGTGGTTAGAACGTTCACAAAGCAGGCCATGGTCTGTGCTGACTGTGAGGATGTCAGGCTGGGGAGGTCAGAGGCGGATCACCCGATGGCTTGGCTTGCTAAGATAGATGGGGTCCTTGACAAGAGCCATTTCTCGGGAAAGATAGTCGGAGATGCTTTACTGGGGTGAAATGTGTGACACAGCATCAACTGAGAGAGAAGTTAGAGGCTGAGGAAAGAGTGTGGTCACAGGGGCAGCGTGAGCAGGGAGAGATGTGCATTGATGTAACAGACAGGGAAGATTGCTGATGAAAGAGGAAGCAGAAAGATGAGCTCTGGGAAGGCTGATGGGAGCAAGCCGCCCTGGCTGAGAGAGATGATTCCCTTTTATAAAGGGAGAAGGCCCATTCTGAGATATCAGAAGGGGACCGTGGAAAAACTGGTGTTTGGAAGATGAAGCACTCCCCTGATTGCAACTATTTTTCTTTGAAATGTACAGTGTTTTCAGGCAGTGAAAGAAAACATTTTTCTTCTAAAAGTGATAAAATTGAGTTGTATCATCAGAACAGAAAATCCACATTCTTTTAGGATAAGATAAATATTTGTTGGGGGGAAATA
This sequence comes from Grammomys surdaster, assembly GCF_004785775.1. Taxonomy (NCBI): domain Eukaryota; kingdom Metazoa; phylum Chordata; class Mammalia; order Rodentia; family Muridae; genus Grammomys; species Grammomys surdaster. The sequence goes on along the minus strand of NW_021620801.1, from coordinate 3,102,745 downwards.
TCTCACTACGATGCCAAGCTGTGGTACATGGCTCTCAGGACCGCTAAAAGATCCTCTGTGTGGGTAAAGAAAGAAATACATAATTTGATTTAGGACAGAAATACTAAGAAATCATTGTAACATTTGAGCTCAAGACAACAAAACCAAACACAATACTTCAAGGTGTTTCTTAGGGAAGTTAGTAGTGTACAATTTCAAAGTGCCAAAATATAAATAATCATGTATATTAGGTATTTGTAAACTTCATTTTCTTTAATTCTCATAGTCATGTAAGTTAGTATGTGCCTTTAAAACATGAGAAAATGTCCTTGTTGTCAGATCTGAAGAGCACAGCTCCATCCAGAGCCCAGTGGGAGAGAACTGACACCCACATTTGTCCTCTGACCACTATACATGTATACAGTACACACGCACACACACAAATGAATACATAACTAAATGAAATAAGATTTTTTAAATGAGAACATATATTTAAAAGGTTAATTCAATCTATGTTGCACAGCCTCCCAACAGCTGGAAGGCTGAGGATGGAGGACTGTCTGATTCCTAAATCCATTTTTGTCTAAGTCTCTGATTTAATTTCTATGACTTCAGGAAAACTCTAATTTAAAAAAAATAATACACATTTTAGCTACTACTTCAAATTTTAAGAGAGTCAGACATTTAAAACTTCATTTTCCAGCTTACTGCTAATCAATTATCCATAATTCCTCCTAGACCAATGTGTGCTAAATTCCTCCATTTCTCTAAAACTACACACTAATAAACTCTGTTCAGGCTCACTTACTGAGGGCTGTGTGTTGGTTCCTAGTGGAGATTGGTCTTGTGCTCTTTATAATCAGATGCTGATTTCTATGCCCGACATTTTTGGCTATAGTCTGGACGATGGTATGGTCAAGCATCTCTAGTCTCAATGTTATGTAAAAATTATTTTCCATCATCAGTGATTGGTCAATAAAGAGCTGATTCAGCCTATCCCTGGGTAGAGGAAATAGGAAGACTGGACTCCCTATCCCAGCTTAGAGTCTCAGGAGAAGTGAGAGGAAATAGAGAAGGACCACAAAGAAAGAAGAGAAGGAGTAGCCATGAGACAGGAGGTCCAGGAGAGTTCTGGAAAGCAAGTTGCCAAAGGATTTGCCATGAGAATGCACATGGGGCAGAATCAAGCCAGGGCGAGACTCAAACTGTAAGTAACATGGGCCCTATGGCTGGGAGGTAAATAGCTTAAAGCATTAAAAGATATGAATACTTTCCAGTCATAGTGCTTAAAGCTTGTTAATAAACTTAATAGGTATCTATGTCAATTATTTGGGAGTTAGAACAGGAACAGAAAAGGTTCTCAATCTTAAATTACAGCCTAAAAGTCACTCTTTTCTCATTGCTATGGCCAAATGCCTGACCAAAAGCAACTTGAGGGAGAAAAGAGTTCTGTTGGCTTATGGTTGAAGAAGCAGAGACTAGCATGGTGCGAAGGAGACGGGGGTGAGTCCATGGCAACTGGAACATGTGCAGAGGACTGTTCATATCTCTTCCAAACCAACAGGCAGAGGAAGGAGAATTTTGATATTTATCTGGCTTCATTATTCTTTTCTCATTTATCCAGTAAAACACTCAGATTATGGGATGGTAATCACTCAGGTTTGTGAAGGTTTTTCTCATCACAGTTAATACTCCCTGGAAAGGACGCCACAGAAATGCCAAGAGCTATGTTTCCCAGGTGATTCACAGTCCATTCAAGTTGACAGTGAAGGATATCCATCATGAGTCCATGCAAACATATCACTTTTAAACCAAAATATTCTACCCATGGTCCCCGAAAATAGAGCCATCTCATAAAGCAAAATGCAATTAGTCTACCTAAGAGCCCCACAAGTCTCAACAGTTCTAAGCCTACAGCTTTAAGCTTTGCTAAATTCTCTTCTGGGATGTTAAACAACTTCTTATCTTCAATCTACTACAAATTCAAAGCACATGATACACATTTCCAATATATGATGGCTCAGAGTCAACATTCCCATGCCAAAGGAAAAAAGTCAGGGTACACAGAGAAAGACCAGAGCAAAGCAAGACTGATATCCAGTAGGGGAAACAATAAACCCTTTAGATCCATGTCTGGTATCTGTAGCTCCTGGTGGAGTCAACTGGGCTCTACAGCCACAGAAGTCCCTTTCCTCTGGTTCTGCCACCTTTAGCACAAACACTCTCCCTATTGGGCTGGCTATACTCAGTGTGTGCAGGTTCCATGGATGTCTATAGCTCTGAGAGAGCACTGAAACTCCAGCATTACATTCACAGCTTCATGCAATAGCCTCTTGGAAGTTCTGTGATGGGAATCTGCCCTGTCATGCATTACCTGACCCCAGAATCCTTCTGAAACTTCACAGTAGGCATTTTGCAGGTTTATAAAACTAGAAGTATGTGAAAAAATATTGCCAAGTTTTGTAGTAATCTAGGGGTGCATTCTGACACCCTTTTACCACAACATAGAACCTTGGTGGGTGTGCCTAAGAAAACAACTCCCTAAATGGTTGTTTTCCAATGAAGAACCACTTTGTGAGTGTGAGCATTAACTATCAACTTGACAAGAATCTGGAATCATTTAGGAAGCACCTCCAAGTCCACCAAGGAGGGATCATTTAACCCCTGAGGACAGCTACGAGAGAAATGTTGTTGAACATAGGTTTGTTTTCCTCACATAGTAATACATCTGAGTTGAGGTTTACTCTCCCTCTGTTTATCCCAGTTCCTTCCCTCTTCCCCTTCCAAACAAATCCACTCTCTTTCTGTCTCTCATTAGATAAAGGACTTCTAATGGATAAAACATAATAATATAAAATACAAGCTAACCCAAATAGGACAACACACACGCACACACACACCACACACCACACCACAAACACACACACACACACACACACACACACACACACACACACAAATGTGAAAAAGAGCCCAACAAAAGGCACAAGAGACAGATATAGTCGCAGAGATCCAATCATTCATACACTCAGGAATCTCAAAAAGAACACTAACCTGGAAGACATAATATATATATATACAAAAGACCTGTGGTATGAATAGAAAGAAAAATATATAAATAAGATAAGAATAAATATATGAAAATTAAAGAAAAGAAGAGAAGAGGAGAGGAGAGGAGAGGAGAGGAGAGGAGAGGAGAGGAGAGGAGAGGGAGCCCTGACATGACAAGGAACCTCCAGTGATACAATTGAATTCATTTTCAGCTGGCATCTACTGCTGGGCATGCAGTCTACCCTTAAGAGTAGTTTGTTTCCCTAGTCAGACTCTCCAGAAGAAAACTAAATGTCATTAGCAAGTGGTCATCCATCGTATATTGTTCTGAGTTAGATATAGAGGCATGTATCCACTTCTCTCAGCTCTCAGACCCCATCTCAGACCCTTGCAGGCTCTGTGCATGCTCCCTCGGTCTCTGTGACTTCATATGTATACCAACCACATTGATGTAGAGAACCTTGTTTTGTTGGTTTCCTTCACCCCGGCTCTTTCTGCCTTCTCTTCTTGAGGGTTTCTGAGCCCTGTGGAACTTGATGTAGACATCCCATTTAAGACTGAGTGTTCCAAGGTTTCTCATTCTCTGAATAATGTCTGGCTGTGGGTCTCTGTGTTTGTTCCAATCTGCTACAGGAGGAAGTGTCTCTGATGGTAGCTGAGTAAGGCATTAATTTATGATTATAGCAAAATGTCACTAAAAATCATTTAATTGCTTTTTTTGTTTTTTGTTTTTGTTATTGATGTTTGTTTGTTTATGTTTTGTTTAGTTTAAAACAGTAGCATTTGGTGTTTCCCTAGGTCCCTGGGTTAGCCAGTCTCAGGTTCTTCATCATCTAACCAGTGTTGTGTATGGGTTCTATCTAGTGGAGTGGGTCTTCAGTCATTGCACAAGCATGTCTTGGAGGCAAGACAGCACTGTAGATAGAAGAGTTTGATGGGTGTTTACATTTTCCTGTGGTATGAGGCAGTGTCTTCATGTACCAAAGATGCTAGCGTGTATGGGATTTTCTAAAGTAAGTTAGCTGAAAAGGAAAGACTCACACTAAAAGTAGACATCTTCTTCCCTGGGCTTGGGTCCTGGAGTGTATAAACAGGAGAAACCTAGCTAGGCCAAGCATTCCTTACTCTGCTTCTTGACTATGCATGCACTGTGACCAGATGCATTGTACTCTCAAACTGTGAGGCACCTTCTCCCTTAAGTTGCTTTTGTTCATTTGTCATTAAAGCAAGAGGAACAGTAACTAAAGACAGGAAAAGCTGTTAATGGCTTTTCTCAGTTTGTCTTTTCAAATGAATTTGCATTTTGCAAGCTAGAGCTTTCAATGAGTAGGGTTTTGCTCCTGAAGCAGCTTCCTGTATTGTTTCAATGAAAGTGAAAGATTCTCTAACTGCTATTTCCTTTAGCATTACAAATGTTTTTCTTTGAACTCTCCAATCTGAAACTTTAAAGTTGACCAGAACTAGAAAATCTGCAGAGCTATAGACTTCATTGATGTCTGTACTAAAATAGTACTTTCTGTTCAAGGTAGCTGACATAACAGGTGCACAGCAAGTGCTTAGTTGGGATTTTTTAAACTCTTTCCTGTATATCATGTTATACACAACAAGAAAACCATAATCATAGAAACAGTTTCCAATGTAAATCTTTGAAAATAATCTGCTAGTAATCTGGCACATGCCAGTTGAGGACAGACCACAGTGAGTTCCATGCTAACCTAGGCTGCATTCAAAGACCTTACATCAAAAATAAATGCATCAACAAACATCACAATAACAATAACCTATTATCCACATACTTAGGAAAGATGTCCCTGTCACTGATATCTTACTGCAATCAAAATATCTGTGAGATGTTGTGACCTCGACTTTATAGTTTCCATTTCTTACAACTTCATGAAAATAATGCAGAACACATAGTTCAGTTGGAAAAGATTTTTGAATATTTCATAATAAACACATTAACCACAATAGATTTCAAGGCTGTCTGAGGCACCTGCAACTATACTGAAAGATCTATCTCTTTGACACATGCCTCCTGATGGTCCAAAGTCTGTTCAGCTAACTCTGAATTAGTGGTCAGAGGACTACGTGGTGATACGTAGATATGACATTTCTTATCTGAGTGTCACAACCCACAAGAACTGACTAGAAAGTGCCCAGAAGCAATAAGAAAAGCAAAGTCTCAGAAACTAAGCATCAAAATGCCAGGTACAGGATATGAGATAGAATGATGACAGCTGTTGGGATGTGTTTAAGAGTGAACGACAAGCAGAACCTAGATTGATTAAAGGAGTGGAAAATGACTACATCTCTTTCCTAATAACCCAGGCATGCTACTATGTAAAATATGGGTAAGTTTTAGAGACAGGCTAAATGACAAAATTATTTGTCCTTCTGATGACAGAGAGCATCAACTTCAAACTTCCATTAAAAAACAAAAAACAAAAACCAGATGCTCTCCCATGATATGCCAACAATCACCAGTTGTCAGAACTTGGTCCAAGAAGAATTCTGTGAAGGAAATTCTGAGTACATGTGAGAAGACTCCACAAAAACAAGACAAAAGTCTGTGACTTTAGTTTCTTGAAAAACACAAAATTGTTCTTGGAATGTACCTTTGTACCCTTCGCAGGTATAACAGATAGCAGTGAGTTCACTTCAGATTATTTGATACAACTGGTTATTATGTTTTTATATGTCTATAGAAAAACATGTTTTTACACATGAAAAGTTTCCTTGTGACTGTGTGTATCTTGAACTCACGTGAACTTTACTCATGTGACCTTTCTTAACCCTCAGAATATTAATTATCTGATGCTCCGAATAAAGTTGGCTATTGCATAGGACTTTAGCCCAGTTCATTTTTAGGTTCCATTCTCCCAGGTTGGTCTACTGCCTTTAAAGCAGTAAATAGCCAATGGTAAAAAGAAATGTACCGTCTAAGGGGCTATCATTAATGCAGAGATCTCTATGTGTGAGTTAAAAGACTCAAAGATCCAAATCTGCTCTTTGTGTGTCATATTTGAGGAAGTTATAGGATGAATATAACCATGTACCTCAATCCTTCATCTCAGAACACTCAACTACACTTCATTTGCCTTAACTGATGCAGAGGGACCCAGAGAAACTAACAATAAAATGGCTCACAAATAGACAAACAACAAAAAAAAATAACTACATGATGTTTAGAATCCAAGCGCCATTAGGCTTATGATATCAGCAGAGGGTGTTGGAAGGCAGTGAAGTAGGATCTTCAAGTAACCAAATGCCTGTCTGTATATGTTCATGAAAAAAGACTATGAAGCAAATAAAGATTTATAGAAATCTAATTAATGCAAAAAGAATGTCAGGACTCTAAGCACAAGCACTGATGTTTTAAATTGTTATATAAACTATCTCCTGAAAAACTGTAAATTCAAAGCAACCCTTAAGAAAAAAATAGCACATGGATTATTTATGGAGCTTGACAAGCTATTTCTAAATTACATGTGGAAATGAAAATAAGCAAAACAAAAAAAAGGGGGACATGGCTAAGCAATTTGTTAAAGAAACTCTCATGTCATGTCAGTTTAGAAAAGCTATATACTTGTTAAATATCAAAATATTCTATAAATTTATAGCAAGTAAAATGTCATCCTGGCATCAGAATAAGCTTATAAAGCAGCAGAAAAAAACATTGGTGTCATATGAAAATGCCAGTCCAGTCCAAGACAAAAAGACAAATTTGTATTTAAATATTAGATTGCAAATGATTATTTGCTATGTATAAAGTTGTTAAGCCATTTCCTAACATAACAAGGCAATATCAGAATAAGTAAGAAATCTAAGTGCTGTTCACAGAGCAAAATAAGTCTTCACAATATCGTGATATGAACTAACCTCCCGCTTGAGGCAGGAAGTCTGGAAAACATGTACAGGACAGGGATTTAGCCTCATGAAAACTTAGTTTTTCTCTGTGGAAAAAATACTTTGATAAATAAAGACAAATAGTGAATAGAAAACAGAACATAATATTTTAACAAACAAACAAACAAACAAAAAAGATAACCAAGAGAGACCATCCTATGCCAACAACATGGAACTCTCTCCCAATAAAGATATCCATCAGCTACAAATACCTAAGAATAGAAACTTCTTCTTTCTGTTTTTCTGTTCTTCCCATATTAATATTGTTTTCAGAGATAAGTAAACCATTCAGAAAATACCTTTGAAATTGTTGTTGGACTCCATGTTAACCCCTGGGACACAAACATAACCAAAGACTGAGATTAAATACATTTCTTCTCTTTTTAAGATAAAAATCAGGGCTGGCAAGATATCTCAGTAGTTAAAGATATCTCCTACCAAGCCTGAAACCCTAAATTTCTTCCCTAGAATCTACATGCTGGAAAGAAAGAAAAACTGACGCCCAAAGATTGTCTCCTAACCACAGCATTAAATATATACGTGCCATTGAACATGCATGTACACACACAAAAATAAAACTAAAGTCTTAAACTATGTGTGTGTGTGTGTGTGTGTGCGTGTGTGTGTGTATGGAGAGAGGAGAGAGAGAGAGAGAGAGAGAGAGAGAGAGAGAGAGAGAGAGAGAGGGAGGGAGACTGAATAAAAACTCTCTCAGTTTGAATATGAGATGTGAGACACAGAAAGTGTCTTACCAATCGCAACCTGTCACCACTTGACCCATTGCACCCCCTGAGCCCAAATGGGGGATCAAAGGTTCTACCCTGAAAGCATTAAATCTAACATAAACTACAAGCATAGCAAAACGAAGCATATAATGTCTGCAAATCTAACAAGCTTCCTCAAAATATGGTTTCCCCCTCATCATCAAGCATGTATACTTCCACTGGCTCCAACGCCAACTTGGGGGTTAAGATGTGCTTTTCTTTCTCTGTGGTTAATTCTAAAACCACAGTGCAGACAGTAGCACTAGAATCTCTTATTATAAAACAAAAAACAATCTATTTTTTTTATCAGATCATCATAGGGGGATAAAAATCAAGCATAATAAAAAAGGGGGTAGGAGTGAGGTATAAAATGACCCTCCACTTTAGTTAGGCACAAACCTAGATGCTGTCTTGGCCCAAAATCAAAACCATAGAGAAATAAAGTTTTTGCTGATTAATTTTTTAGAAAGCATCAAAATGAAGAACCTTACTATCTTAGTTAGGTTTACTCTTGCTGCAACAGAATACCATGACCGAAAGCAACTTGAGGAGGAAAGAGTTTATTTGACTTACACTTCCACATCACAGTCTATCACTGAAGGAAGTCAGGAGAAACACAAGCAGGACAAGAACCTGGAGGCAGGAGCTGATGCAGAGGCTGTGAAGGAATGATGCTTACTAGCCTTTTTTATAGAACCCAGGACCACTAGTTCAGAAATGGCCCCACCAACAATGGGACCATCCATCGCTATTAATCACTAATTGAGAAATGTCCTAAATAATTACCTACAGCTCGATCTTATAGAGGCAATATCTTAGAGGTGCCCTCCTCTCAGATGACTTCAACTCGTGCCAAGTTTACTTAAAACTGTCCAGCACCCATAACAACACACTATATAGAATAGTAACTTTCAGACAGATGTGCACATTGGATTCACCTTGAGAGTTCTGTAAAAACACTGACTTCTGGGAATCTAATCCAGTTGGTCTTTTGGTCAGCATGGAATAGAGACTTTTTCTTTAAAGCCTCTGGTGATTCTAACATAGTCAAAGTTGAGGACCACTGCCTTAGATGATACAATGTAAATTCTTTGGTGTGTTTCAGAGGTTCTCGATGATGGGTTCTATAGATGAAACAGGGAGAAAACAAAAGAGTACAGATTCAAGGGCAGTGGACTATATGTAAACATTGTGAGCAGCATAAAAGGGATCCAACAAGGTCTAGAGATGACGATGATAAAAACATCACAGCCTATGTAAAAGACAATAACACATATGTGGAAATAAGAGACAATAACACACCCAGAATCTGTAGTCCATGTTTGAAACAGGCAGGAAGAAGAAGGGGGAGAAGGGGAGAAATGGGGAGGGGAGGAAGAGGAAGCAACAGTAACAACAGCTTCTGTGTCCCTGGAGTGCCTATAGCGTTGGGTTGGGCCTTTTATCCCTGTTCTCCTATTGCATCCCTAACTGCAGAGGCAGGTATAGCTATCGAAATCTCTGTTCCACAATGAGGAAGCGGGTTCAAAGACATAATACAACTTCACCAAGGTTACCAAGGGCCTATACTTGTACTAAAGTTCATATCTGTCCAAACCTCACACTATTTTGTCCAGATTATTAATGGAATTACTAAAAACAGACTTAAAATCCATCAATGTGACAACTGCTTCTTCCCATGAGATGGGCACTCACCCTTACCATTGCCAACCTCTTAGTGTCTGGAGGAGTCCAGGAAAATTATGCCAGTTTGATTACTAAAACCATACAGTTTCACGTTGAACTCAGAATCACCACTTTAAGAAAGCTAATTCAACTATAGAGAAGTATGCTAGATTTTCTTCATGCTCTGTAAGGATGTTAGAGTTATAGCTTAGCTTCCCTTGATCATACCATGGATGTTGACATTTTACTTTGCCATTTGCAGGTTTGGCTTCTTAACCACACTTGGATAAGTGATGTGTCCCCAAGGCTGTTTTCCCTCTGGGACAATGCCCCGTGCACTATGCTTCCTTGCCCTGAAGTTGTTCATACACCTAGGCTAGGTAAAACAATTTTGTCAACCCGAACATGAAGGTTGTTTCCTTCGTGTTCCTGTTGTCACTCAGTAGCTTTGGATTTATGTGACTTTAATCTAATCATTTTGTACCAGAAGCTTCCAAGCACTGCTCTAGAGCTTTCTATCAATACATATTTTATAAGTCCTTATGGTTTCCTGGCTTATAATCACATTCCTGAAATTAATTTGATGTCCAAGCCCCTTTGGTCATCATCCATCTTATTTGTAAATGTCACTTCTCAGCAGTTCTTTCCCTGGGAACTATAAATACAAATCCCATTCTTGGTATGCTCTCCTCTTTGATGAGTCACAGTTTATTCTGACCTTCTCTTCCTCTTATCTCTTTCTGCAAACCACGGACCTACAGTCTGAGCCATCCTGTTCCACGCCTGTTCTGCCTGATTCACCTATACTCTATCGGTTCAGCTCTTGGCTGGCTACCACGGGAGGTGGTGCTTGGAGGCCCTTTCATTCTTCTTCTTCTTCTTCAGAGAAATAGAAGCAATTTAACTGCCTTAGCCATGAATCAAAGTCACTTTCACCTGCTTGGGGCTTTTGATTCACCAACTAGCTGAACATTCCCAAATTTACTCCCCAGCCATCTAATTTCTTTGTCAGACTGAATGTCTGCTGTGCCTTTCAATATGTGACAGACACACAATTGCAAGTGGAACAGAAAGGGGGAGAAAAAAGGATGGAGTTCATACCTCCTCCCACGGTCTGTCTGTTTGATTAGTTGGCACTCAGAAAAAGGGTCCAGGTTTCGAGCTTTTAATGTCCCTGAGCCTAGAGCAAGAAATAACTGGCCAAAGAGATAATTTGTACTCTAGAAGAAATGTCAGGCATCAAGCCCAGGAAAAATGCCATCATGTTAATTGTTGAATCCACAATGAAAAGGAATAGGCTAGGGGAAGGTGGGCAAATGGCTGGAAAGTCAGTCCATAGCAGAATTCACATTTCACCAGCCTGGTAAGACAGTCTGAGGAAGAAGTCAACTCTATCCAAGGTTTAAGCTTGTTGATTTTGGGTTTAACCCTCGACATTCCACACCTTGTTTATCCAAATAAGACTACCAACATATACCCATTGCTCTGTGGGAGAAGATTCAGGTCCCAGAAAGCATCCATCTTTTTTTTTTTTTTTTAGTGCAAATAAAAGTCATTTATTTTTCTTTTTAGCCGTCCCCTAAGACTTTTTTTAAATTTCATTTAAAATAAAGTTTTTATCTCATTTAAAATAAAGCCAGATGCTTATCCTGTCTTTAAGAATAGAAAGAAAGAAAGAAAGAGAGGGAGAGAGAGAGAGAGAGAGAGAGAGAGAGAGAGAGAGAATACACATCAATGGAGTAAAATGGAGGGGAAACAATCAGAAGCATGAAAGTCAACAGAAGACACTGCTAAGGTCAGCATTTGCACAATATCAAATAGGAAAGGACTCTTGGACTTCTCAGTGCTGAGTTCCCCATGGATGCCAACAATGGCAATGTTCTTGCTTCTGCTGGGGATGATGAATGAGGCTATGGGAAGAGGAAGCACAGATTCAAGGGCACTGTATTCATGTATGCCCTCTCAAACTAATGAGCACAACTCATCTTGTAAAGCAAATAAAACACTCTACGTTTTTCCATGTAAGATGTGTTGTTCTGGAGGAAACAGCTAGCTTCACCCTTGTTGTCAGAACCTACAGCTGCCACAGCTTCAGAGCCTGAGCACCTCCAGAAGTTGCCAGAGATTGATCACTGAGAAAATTAAGAGCACAGAAAGCTTTTCTCTCAGGAGAAAGAGGCTGTCCATTGGGACAGCTACCATGTTAAATGTGAACCAATGTAAAGTATATGACAATTACTTTTGCTACCAGTAAATGACGACTCTACACTGCATTAGGTATATATAGTTAATAATAGAATATTCTGTGGACAGAGAGCAGCATATCAGCACAGAGAGATTCTTTTAACTGTGATTGAAGTGAACATTTCAGAAGCCAGAGAACTCCATTCACATCTAATAGAGAAACTGGAAGAACTCTGAAGTCATTCATTGCCCATTGATCCAAAATAAAAATCGATATTGGATGGTTCTCCTGAAGACAGAATGATATATTGCTTTGCCTGGCCTCCATAAATTTTTATGTGCATATATATCAAGTTGCTAAAAATCAGAGGACCTCCCAAAACTAGTTGTTTTCACTCCTGGAAAGGGTAGTAGTAGAGGCTTTTGTTTCTGTCTTCTTAGATACTCTTCACTTCTATTGATCACAGTGTGTGGCTCATAACATCATATGGCTGAAACCCTGAGAAAATTGGAGGTTGTTACATTTTGAAAGCAAGACTTCTGTTTTTGCCAGGAGTGTCCATTTTCTTCACTAGATTGAAGCTATCCCCTCTTATTTCACCTGATGCTAAACTACTTAGGCCATCTGTAAGAGATATTTAAGTCTGTGTTTGTCACTATTATATTAACAAGGGACCACGAGGGAGTGCTTAGTGATTTCTTTATTGTCTCAAGTGGCTATTAACCAAAGACACTTTCTAGTAGAATATGTTTAAGTGAATATATTTTGTGTCTATATTATGCATGTGCGTATATATTTTATACCTATATAACATATTACCAAATTGAAAAGATCTCTGGGTCTATGGTACTGATTAGGGGCTATGGTAGCAATGAACAGAAGGACAGACAATGTAAGATAAAATAAATGCCTGCTGATACTTCCACTTTTAATTCTCCAAGGAAAAATTCCACATGTCTTTACACAACTTCCCTCAATGGCAGCACACTGCAGTAACAAAATACAGAGGATGTTGAGATTAATACAGTGGACTGGGCTAATTTGGGATTTGTATTTTCTTTTGTATTTTCACCTGGAAATGGGAGTGTTTATTAATTTCTCCAAGTTTATCACAAGCATGGGCTCACATATCCACAACCACAGGAAAAACACAGAAAAACTGCATCCAGAAGGAGCACTTGTGTTATTCTTTTATACCCAGACCCAATAGCTCTTACTTCATTTCAAAACTGACCCATACCTCATCTTGGTAACTTATCAATACTATACAATAAAATCATCCAGTATATAACCTTTAGGGTTGAACCTTTTAATTGAATATGACTTCCTTGAGATTGTCTCAAATTGTTGGGCATATCAAGAATTGTTTCATTGCATTTCTTTGGAGAAAATACCCAAGAGTACAATTACTGGGTCCACAATAATTAAGTGTTTGGGTTTAGAAGAAACTGCCAGCTGATCTGCAGAGCCAGTATACTACTTTCCACTCTTACTTTCAATGGGCAAGCAAGCCTATGGTGGCTATTCAAACTTTCACAGAGAAGAAAGGGTTAATTTCATTTTACACTACCAGACAAGGCAGAAACCTGGAGGTAGAGACTGTAGTGGAATGTGGCTACCTGGCTTGTTCTTTGCAACTTGTTCAACCTGCTTTCTAATACAATTAATATAAATTCTGCTTCATAATCATGCCTATAAAGTTTTTTGTTTTGTTGTTGTTATCTTTGGTTTGTTACCGTTGCTGTTGTTGTTATGTGTGTTCCAAGCTTACCAGTCTCTTTCTCCTCCTCTTGTCCTTTTTCCTCTTCTTTTTTTCTCAGAACATTGGGGTTTTCTCTGTGGGCAGAACCTGTCTAGGATGACTGTTTCCATGTGATGAAACTGGTACATTGTGGCAGCCCATGACTACTCAAATAATTTCTGCTCTTTAAATGTCTTTGATAACAGATCCCTGCAGGGCCGTAGCATGTGATGGGTTGACCAAAGGATTTCTGAAGGTGAATTTATCTATTGTCCAGGCCACAGGGTCATTCTTGCTGTATGTGAAGAGAGATTTACCAGGAACAGGTATAGGGAGGGCTAGCCAGGAGCAATTCTCCACTGATAATGTTATCTTTTAAGATGGGAATTTTTTTTTAACTGCACTGAGTTCTTTGGTTTTATCCTATAATTTCTGCCCACCATATAGTTGCAAAAATATTCCTCTAAACTTTCTTCTAGAAATTTAATAATTAGATATCTAGACAGCCACATTTAGACCCACCTTAATTTATTTTTAAGCACCAAGCAAAATTAAACTGTGATTTTTTTTTCCTATGTCCAGCTGCTCCAGCATTTATTGAAGGTGTTTCTCCCACTGAATTAACTTGTTAAATATTACTAACTCCGTAATCTCTAATAATGTTGATTAATAGTTGTCTGCAGACTTGCAAGTCTACATCCAAGCTTCCTGTTTGGAACCATCCATGGATCTGTCTGTCCTTGGCCTAGCTCTCCACCGCTGTGCTTATCATGACTTTCCAGGAAGTTGTGAAATCAACTGGTGTAAGCATTTCAGTGTTGCTTTTTCACAAGTCTTTGAGGAGTATGCCACTTGAACTCCTTCCTAAGTACACAATTGTGCCCGTCCTGAGTACATTTTTTCCAACTCCTATACCTTTTGTATTTTATCTTCTTGCCTCCAATATGATACTAAACTACAGACATTTTTGTCTTATGTTAAGTCTTAGGAAGAAGCAAATAGTAGTAATTAGATATAATGTTAGTTCTAGAGTTTGAAGTTGCAGTATTCACAAGGAGCCCTTGTGAGATGGCGGGAACTTCCTCTGATGCCTCGTGCACTCAGCAGCATTGAGTTTTGTCAGGTGCTTCCTATGCATCGACTGAGATGATTCTATTACTTTCTCTTTTTTCCCTTTAATGCAGTACTTACGCTGATTCATTTTTTAATGGAAAATGTAACCTTGCTTTCCTGGAACTAATCCCACTTGATCATGATTTATTACCCTTTTAAAACATTACTAGATTTAATTTGCTAATATTTTTTAAAGATTTTTATGTCTGTTGTCATAAAGGATACCATTTTCTTGTTTTGTTTTGATTTTGACAGATTTTTAACATCCAAACCATACTTGTCCTTAAATTGGGAACTATCCCTTTCTGTGTAATTTTCCCATCAAGTATGTCCTCAGTAATAGTTTGGTCTGGGCCTGGGGATTTTCTTTATAGAATGGTTAATAATCACATATTCCATTTACTTAATGATAAAAGAATATCCTTTTTCTTTTTTTACTATTTTTGCAAAGTCTGCCAAATCATTTTTAAAGATTTTTTCCTTTTTGTCTATATTGAAATATTTACTGTTAAAAAAAAATCTTAAAGTCCCCTCTTATTGGTTGCATTAGGATCTGTAGTGATGCCTCTTTGCCTCAGTGTTCCAATCTTTCTCTCCTCATCTTTCAAGAGGTCTATCATTAATCTCCAAATGTCCAACTTTTACATTTCCAGAATTTTTCTCAATTACTCACCAATTTCCTATTTTTATGATTTCTCCTCTGTTTGGTTCATTTTTTGTTTTGTTTTTAGCTTTATGCAGGTTTAAGTTTTCATGTCCTTACAATTTCTACAGTAGGAGGTAAGGCCTATTTTAGAGTCTCTGTAGGAGCATAAGCATGTAAAGCCGTAAGTGACCTTCAAAGGATGCCTCTTGTTGCATCAGAAATTGTTACAGTGTTCTTACCATAGATACAGTCTGTATTTGGATGGATCCTTTAGTGAAATCTTACCATCTGCAAGTTCTCATGTGCCACTGAGGCTCTTGTGTTCTTCTGACATTATCCTGCACTTGCGTATGCTGAAAGCCCTGGCTTACATTCCTTTCTTGTTCCTTTGAACATCATTCCTTAAAATATAACCATGGTATATAAAATGAAGTTAAGGAGGCAGTTTCTGTATATCATCTTTTCTGTATGTTCATCTTTTCTAGTGCCTCTTTTCTTCCTGCAGATCTGGGTTCCATTTAGGCCTTTGTAAGTCATTTTCAGGAGTGTGAAACACCTTTGTGTTCCTCACAGTTCAACTCTGCTGGGAGTTAATTCCTTCAGAGTTCTCTACTAAACTCACAAATCCAAATGTTACTTTCACTGAAGACAATATTCTAGTCTGATTAGTGATGGTAGTATTTGTTTGGTTGGTTCAGGTTTTTTTTTTTCCTTCTTCTTTTATCTGTTTCTTCCTGGAGAGAGGCCAGTAGCAATTTTTCATCTGTATTCAAAGTCTCCCTAGGACTTCTCTAAAGTTCTTCCCTGTGATTCTGGTTTCCTGAAGTTTGTCTATGATGTACTCTGCTACTTTGTATCATTCTGCAACACTGGTCACATCATGAACTGCGTTGGAGTCCAGCTTCCAGCTCTCATTCCTCAGCCCACATTTGAACTAGTCACAGGGCTCCGGGAAAATGGGTGGCCAAGGCTGCTAGTGAATGGGGTCTTAATTCAGGGAGAGTGGGGGGAGGGAGGGAAGGAGGGAGTAAAGGAAGGAGAGGGGGAGGGGAGAGAGAGAGAGAGAGAGAGAGAGAGAGAGAGAGAGAGAGAGAGAGAGAGAGAGATATTGATTGGTGGTTTAACCAGCAGAGGGGTGGGGGTTCATTCACAGAGGGAGATGGTAGTTCAGTTATTAAAGAGGGAGGGTAGTTAAGGAAGGGAGTTTTAGTTAAGTGTTTTTAGTTAATGGTTGTTAAGGGAGAGAATTGTAGTTAAGGGAGGAAATAGTTAAGGGAAGGAAATAGTAGTGAATGTTGGAATGGTAATTAAGGGAGGGAGTGATACTTCAAGGAAGGAGTGTAGTTAAGAGAAGGAGTGGTAGTTAAAGGAGGGAGTGGTTAGTTAAAGAAAGAAGTAGTTAAGGAAGGGAAGGGTAGCTCAAGGAGTGAGTAGTCTTCCCTCTCATTCACAGTGTGAACTGTATCTTGATTCTAATCCAATGAGGTAACCAACATAAAGTCATCAAAGCATAGTTAGAGCTACTTTAGGATTTCTTGTTCTGAGGATGGCAGACCCTCTCTCCTTTCTCAGTCTCAGTGAGGAGAGGGAGGCACTGGGGATCACTCCCCCACATGAATGGTTTATCACTTACTGGAGTTGGATTTAAGTCCTGGCACTCTGGAAGCTGAGGCAAGTGAATTCAGAGTTCAAGGACAAACTGAGCTTACATTGTGAAATTCTCAAAAAACAAACAAACAGAAATCCAGGCCTGGATCTAGGCACTTGTTACTCTTCCACGGGATTCAAGTTAGTCCTCAGCAACCCAGGCAGGCAGTTTATAATGGCCTGTTATTTTTTTAAAAACTTCTTGTACACATAAAATAAAATATGGACAAATTCATATCCCCACTACTGTGACAGTCTATTAAAAACTGCCATCTCTAACCGTGGTTAGAGTCTTCACTGACAAACCTTACAGCATGAGCCAGGAGGATGAGCTTTGCAGCTGCACCGCCTACCTGAACATCCTGGCTCCTCTGCTATTGAAAGGGGTGACCTCTGCTGATGTGCTTAACTGTGCTTCCATTTTCTCCTGGTGACTCACAGTCGTTACTCATGTTTAAACATGCCGGACTTTCTGAAATGTTCCTGGCACCCCTGAGCAATCAATAAACCCTATGATTTTGTTAATCATGATGTATCTGCCTCCGTTGTCCCGTACCACCTTCAGACACATACTTAGGTGAGAAAGATGACAGGCAGCTGCCTGCTGACGGAGGCAAGCTTGAAACCCTTAAACAGCTCCCTGTGAGTACCTATGCTGAAGGAGAAGCTAGTTTCACTCAGCTCTTTGGCCATCCCTGGAGGCCAAACTCCATTCTTCACAGACAAAGGAGTGAGAAAGCAAGCAAAGGAAGACTTTCAGAGGCTGGTCCCCATCCCACCCTAGACCCACCTCTCATTGTTCCTGAGAGTAGAATTAAGGCATTAAGGATGAGACACTGCACACCTGTGAATGAGGTCACAGAAAAGCTTAACACTGGTCTGAGTTAGATCACATGTTATCAGCTTCAGCAAAATAGCCACCTGCAAGGATAAAAGGCGCTCTCAGATTATACTCGGAGGTGGTGAATTTCAGATGCCTGGCAATGACTGAAACTTTTTGTGAGGCGTTTATTTATTTATTTATTTATTTTCATTTTTGCTACACCACTGAGGTGCTTCTGTAGTAGCTCTGGGGAAAATGAAGCACGGAAGGGCTAGGACCTAAGTCTAACAGTGACAACAGAAATAGGAACTAGAGACTTTCTTCAGAATGTCCTGGACTTTCCTTAGAATGTCTGCTGCTGGGTTAACCCCATAGTCCTTTTCAACCCTTTTGTCTGTTACACAGTGAGACTTCATATGTGCTTGTCATTCACTTACTCAATACAACATCAGGGTCCTGAAGCAACCCCACCATGTCTAGGCAAGAACTTCAGGCTGGATATACTGGGCAGATGAAATTACACCTTTCCTACAGCTTCTGTGGTATAAGATAAGCCCAGTTTATCTCACAAGGACCTAAGATTTTTGTGTATGCATTGAACAGTCAGACTTGGAGACATCTATGTTGTTGATATTTTATTACTGGAGAATCTTTGTAAACTCACTGTGGGAGTATCTTAGTATTGTTCCATTTCACCATTTGATAAGCCATGTTGGGTGAGGTGATCACATTAATTTGTAAGAAAAGTGGAACCGAAGCCTATTTTCAGTACTGGCTATGTATCAGGCCAAGGTACTAATTAATATTAATTTCTGGCTTGAGAGACAAACTACCGTGTTTCACCAGCAGGTCAGGATACAGGAGCAGAGGTAGGAAACAGGTCAAAGTTTCAGAAACACGTACTGTAGGCTGTCCTGAGAAACAGCTGAGCTCTCCTGAATACAGGGTGGCACAGGGAGTGGCTCTGTCTTGCACATTTGTAATGATAATCATTAGGTTAAAAATGTGGTTAAATGAGGTGGTACGGAGGGGGTGGAGAAATGACTCAGCCAGGTGAGAGCACTGGGTTCATGGTTCCAGCACCCACATGACAACTCACAACTGTCTATAGCTCCAGTTTCAGACCTTCTGTCAGCCTCACACAGACATACAAGCAAGCAAAAGATTTAAAATGTACATAAAATAAAGATAAATTTTAAAACAGAAGAAAAAGAATAATTTGAAACTGAGCTGTCTTCTGAGTAACTGCAGCATTGTATACCTGACCAGCAGAAAAAAAAAAAAATGTGGTGGCACTGGGGAACATTCCCTAGAATCACTACTTTCCAAAAGCATGTTAAATATTAGGGCAATTCTGACCCACTTGAACCACAGATTTTCTTCAGTTTGGAGAAAACAGTTGAAGCAATTTCTCCCAACTAGACACAGTTTTCTTCATAAGAGAAGGCTTATTCATGGATCTTTCTACCTGCCCAGTGAAGCAAAGGCTTATTCCTGCCATGGCCAGGCTTGTCCCTTACGCAGTTCCATCTCCAAAGAACTAGGTAAATCTGGCTGCTTCTAGAGTTAATGTTAATCCCATCATGTAAGAATAAGACCACATGAAGGAAGCTTTTTTAAATACTGGCCAGGACAATAGATTCTGTCCTGGTCCATCCCCAAGATTCCCACCGAATGGCCAGTTAAGTCATCCAATGGTTTTAAAGGCAAAACTCAAAAGGCTACATACTTCCCACCTTTGTCTAAGAGGGGGAAAGCATACATCCTGATGTACTTTTTGCCTGTGTCCCTTTATGTGTGATCAAGCACACTCTGTACAATTGTTTACAAAAGTGAAAACTTGTGGCTTGTTATTTTACATGAACAGCTCCCAGCATCCCAGGAAGTTATCTGTCCTTGGGCAAGTGGGGCTTACAGGTTAGAGGTATTTTGTTTAACGGATCCCTTAAGTAGAGTAATTAAAACTTAAAACTTTTGCCCCTCGCACTATCCTCAAGCCCACTGACTTCTGAGTTGCGGAGATCATATAGGTTTAGAAACCACATGTTGAGTGGAAACCCGTGTATGATGGCCCCAGCTTTCATTTCACCTCTCTCTCCCGCCCTACCCCCCTCTCTCACATGCAGGTGTATGTGTGTGTGCATGCATACATTTGTGCATGTTTGTGTGTGTGTGCACGTGTGTGTGTGTGTGCATGTATGTGCACGTGTGTGTATACACATGTACATGCACATGTGTGTGTATAAGACACTTAGGTCAGAAGATGATTTTCAAGAATGGGTTAGCCCCCTCCACCTTGCTGACATGTCTCTCCTTGTTTCTCTTGCTGAGCTGTATACCCTACGCTATCTGGCCTGAAAACGTCCTGTCTCATCTCCTCCCACGTTTCACCAGAGGAATGCTGTGGCTTGGGATGTGCCATCACGTGCACCTTTTCACAGAGTCCAGGGTTCTAATTCTGACTGTCGGGCTTGCCTGGCTCTGCCACTTTCATCCTCAGATCCAAGTCCCCAGCCCTCCAATTCTCTTCATTCTGTTTTCTACTTAGTTCGAGCTTACAGTTGCATCCCATATTGTTTCAAAGCTCTTGCTTTCATCTCTTTATTCCCACTTATATCTCTTTTAGGGTCATCTAGAACATCCCTCTGTTTAGTTACTACACACTTGGTTTATCTTGTTTTCCATTCCTCAAGACTAGTGCAATAGCTTGTCCAACATAAATTAGTTTACTTCAGGGACAGTCTTTGTTTACAAGCATATGCTCGGTGCCTTGGCATGTTCCTGAAAAGTATTAAATCCTAGGAATACTGAGAATAACTGAAAAAATGGGTGTTCAGAAACCTAGTACTTCTGGCTTAGGAAGGACTCAGTCCTTAGTTCTATGACTCATATATTTGCCTTCAAGGTAACAAGGGGTTGATATATGTTAATCTATAGTAAAAATTAGTTACTCTCTCTTTCTAAAAATGTGTTGTGTGTGTGTCTATATGTTTGTGTGGTGTGTGTGTGTGAGAAAGTGTGAATGTGGTATAAGTGTATGTGATGTGAGTGTACGTGTGTGTGGTTTCTGGGTGAATGTGTGTGATCTGTGAGGTGTGTGTATGTGTGTGTGTTATGGTATGTTTGTATGTGTATGGTATGTGTGGTATGGTGTGTACACACATGTATTGTGGTGTATGTCTGGTATGTATATGTATGTGTTTTGTGTGCATGACTTAGGTGGTCTGTGGTATGTGTATGTATGCGTGTGTTTGTGTAGTGAATGTTTTCTGTTTGCGTATGTTTGTATGTGTGTATGTGGCTGTATGTGTATGATATATTGTGGCATGTATTCATGTGTGTATGTGTGTGTGTTATATGGTGTGTGTGTGTGTGTTTCTGAGTATGTGTGTGATGTGTTCATATGTGTCTTGTATGTGTGGCTTTGCATATATGTATGATGTGTGGTGTGTGTATGAGTGTGGTATGTGCATTCATGTGTATATGTGGTGTGTGTGCATGTGTGTGGTGTATATTTGTCTTTGCATGTTATGTATGTATAAATATGCAGTCTGTGTGTGTGTGTGTGTGTGTGTGTGTGTGTGTCTGTATGTGTGTGGTATGGATGTGGGACAGGGAGAGTGTTCCTTAAACCATAAATTTCTTGAGTCAGGACAGAATTCAGGTTACACTACTTATTGTAGCAAATGTGTTCGCTGATGAAAACATAACTTGTTAAGAGACTAAAACTGTGCGGTCTCCTTAAGCTTGTTCCTTATCTGGAACAAACGTACAGGACATGAGCAGCTCCCTTCTCTCTGCGCTGCCTGGGACAACACTGAACTAGGTCCTAAAGTCCTTGGTGAGATGAATATATTTTGCCTCTCCAATTTTAAAACAACTGTCACTTGGTAGACTCTAAACTCCTTATAAATGTTATCTGTAAACACCTAAGTGAATGACTGGCTAATTCTATAAAGAAGAAAGGAAGAAAGATAAACAGCTCTGAAAGCTGGCTAAAGGAAAAACATTGACTTTCAAACAGAAAAGAAAATGAGGTAAATAATAAAGTCACACTTTTTTTTCCTTTAATTTGGGCTGATAAGTTTGGAAATATAAATGATTGTGGGTGGGAGAGAACCAATGTGTCAACCTGTGAATGATAAGTAATCATCCAACAGATGGCTCTAGACAGATGCATGCTGTAAATATCTAATGCTTTATATACCTCTAGGAAAGTGCCCATAAAACTTTCTGATGACAGTGAAAGTCATCTAGGGTATGGGATGACAAAACCAAGAGCAACTACTGTCAAACTCAACTGCCATGAGCAGAAGTCTGAAGGAGAAAGCTGTGTTTGAGTCTCATTCTGACTAGACATCACCTGTTTCACTCCTCCAGGACCATGAGGATTATGATGGGTTTGGATCACTCCCCAGACCTTGTGTATATCAGAACTATGACAATCCAAGAGAAGGTAGACTCCAATCTGAACATTCACAGTCCCTGAGCAGGGACATGTTTGGGACATCTGTTGGGATCCTAACATGACTAGAATGTAAAAATTTGAAAATTAGCCAAGTTCAATGTTATCTTCCTTAGTCTATGGCAAAGGGGATTCCCATCTTGGGATCAAACCACATCCCTAGAAAATTTTCAAAGTCATCTGTTTCTCTGACTTTAAATAAAACATATAAAATATTAATTTCTATACAGTGATGAGAGAAGTATATAGAATTACTTACTATGCAGAGAGGGGGAAGTGGTACCGAGAATGAAGCAGGTAAAGTGAAGAGAGGGATGGGGTTCGGGTCAATTCCAAATGTCGGTGACATGAACATGGCAATGCTCCCTGTGCAGCATCACACAAAGACCTTGCATTATACCAAACTAATCCTCTCACTGTCACTGTGAGGTAGCTAGACCAGTGCTGAATTCCATGGAGGTACAAACTCTGAGTTAGAAGTCAAAACATAAGGAATCAGTCATATTCAAATGACCAGTAGATATGTCCTGTGTTGAAGAACATGACAAAACACCATCAACACAAATGCTGAATGACCTAAAACATGTAGCTCAAGATATCCCAGCAGAGATGACATTTGCACTGTACTTAAGCAGTGCAACTACATTTTCTCTCTCTCTCTCTCTCTCTCTCTCTCTCTCTCTCTCTCTCTCTCTCTCTCTCTCTCTCTCTCTCTCATGTTCTAAGAGACTTGTCCCTGGAACAGTGCTGCCTGCTTACTGTCAGACAATAACATGATAGCCTCATCAGTCAGATGACAAGCCCAGTTGAGAACTCCAATATATTTTCAAATTATGACCTAGCCAGGTTTCAATGACAAAGCCAATGGGTTAAAACCTCAGAAAATTAGCCTGGAAGATTCAGGAAGTACCGCTGGTCTTCAGACTACATCAGAGGTCAAAGAAGCTGGGTTCTGATGTCAGCAGGGGATGGCAGTAGCACTGCAGGAGTAGCAACAATGTAGTTGAACTCTAGAGTATGTTAAAGTTTTTCTTTTCAACCTTCTTATATTTGGGCTATTGCTGAAAGATGAAGGCTGTATTAAAAAAATGTCATCGTTCCACCTTGATATAATTGGGAAAACCCCTTATAGGGAGGTATGCCCAGAGGTTGTGTCTCATAGTCAATTCCAGATCCAATCAAGTTGACAGCCAAGATGAAACCCCACAGCACTGGTCTAATAAAAATTATTTCTATGTAGTTGAATCAAATTAAGAAAGTATCTTTCAAAACTCCTGTCACCAACATGGGAAAGGGAGTAAAAAGTGCCAAAGCAATGACCTAGCTTAGGTCACTCCATGGCTCTCCCTTTACTCTCATTTTAAATTTTGAAATAGAAAGCTATCCTACATGAAATACAGATTTCATAGAACTCTCAGGGAGAGATCTCCTGGCAGTCTTGCAATATTTGTCTCTTTGCTTTCAAGTATTAATCCACTGAAACCTGGAGTGCACTATTTAGTTAGACTACATAGCTAGCAAGTTTCCTGGCTCTATCTCCTGTGGCCTGGAACTAGAAGTGCATGGGGCATTTTGATGTGGGCCCAGGGAATCTGAACACAGGACCTTATGTTTGCTAAACTATCTCCCCATCCTTCTTATTCCTTATTTATAAATCAAGACTAGAAAGCCTTATTTTAATATTAGGACAAAAATGAACTTTAGGCAGAAATTGACCAGCTGACAGGATGTGAATTATAGTCCTTTAACATCACACTGAAACTCTAACCTCTAGTACCTCAGAGCGTGATTGTATTTAAGATGAGTTTCTTTTAAACAGAAAAAAAATTCTAATAATGTATTAATGTACATAAATTCAGGAGTCATGTAAAATATGAAACTCAAAGGGCCAGGGAATAAAACTTAAGCACTTTACTCATGCGATAAACAGAAACAAAGGCCTTTAAGGACACAACTGACTTAAAGTGGGGCCACTGGAACCTAATCCATGTGACTAGTGTCCTGATAAGAAGAGATGAGGTAAGACCAGACACAGAGTGGAGGTAGTGTGTCTTAGTCAGTATTCTATTGCTGTGAAGACACCATGACCAAGGGAAACCTTATAAAACAAAGCATTTAATTGGGGCTGACTTGCAGTCTCAGAGATCTAGTCCACTATCATCCTGGTAGGGAGCATGGTAACATGTAGCCAAACATGGTGCTGGATAAGTAACCAAGAGTTCTACATTCGAATCCACAGGCAACAGGAAGAGACAGAGAGAGCCACTGGGTCAAGCAAGCTTGGACTTTTAAAATCTCAAAACCCACACCTAGTAACACCTTCCCTCCAACATGGCCACACCTCAATATCCTTATCAAATAGAGCCACTCCTTGATGCTAAGCATTCAAATATATGAGCCTATGGGTGTCATTCTTAAACAAGGTACCACTGTGTAGAGAGGACAAGTCTAGGATGAAGTTTCTCGAAGAAACAAATCTGCTAATACTTTAGTCTCAAGGTTAGCCTCCAATACCCTGGCAAGGATCTGGGGGCAGGTGGTTAGGGAAGAAGGAAGAAGAAGGCTGCTAGGATACTATTGATGAGTGCTATGCACTTATATGAAACCACACTGAATATGAATATTCATATTAGTTCTGAATTTTAATGTCATTCTTAGCAAGAACTACGTTTTCTTTTCTATACACTGCAAACAACTCTCTTTATATTTACAAAACCTCACATTTTTTGAATCTAATGAATCCTTGTTTATGTAAGGTATTTCCCAACATCACCTTTAGGTGAACATAGAGTAACTATAATCCGAGGCTCTGCATTTCCACTCCTCTTTAATATCCCTTTCACATATAGATATTTCATGTTCAAGCCGCAA
This sequence comes from Grammomys surdaster, assembly GCF_004785775.1. NCBI lineage: Eukaryota > Metazoa > Chordata > Mammalia > Rodentia > Muridae > Grammomys > Grammomys surdaster. Next base: position 3,077,889 of record NW_021620801.1, on the reverse strand, counting down.
TGATCCAGGATGTAGATCAGAATACATATGACTTTTGGGTAGGTCCTCATTCATTTCCTCAGACAATGCCTAAAAACATCTCAAAACTGTTTGTAGTAAAGCTGCCTTACCTTTGAGTATCGCTGTGAGTTGAATTTTTACCTCTTCAGTTATAATCCTCTCAGGTGTCCCTCAGAAGCCATCAGTGGAAAGACACTAACTTTTAACCTGATCAATATCCTACATATATATGACAGTTGTAAAAACCATGATCCTAGGTCTAGCTTTGAGACGCCTACACCCATAGTCTTAGTATATCTTTTGGGACCTTTTCTACTTGTCCACAAGCTTCATCCTATATTCAAATATCTTTAATAAACTCTAACTTTGTCTCATAAACTGGATAGTCCTGAAATTCATTGCATCACTAAAGTCACATGTCCTAGTTTGTCCTGTGTGGATGATATTGGCATGCTTAGGGACACCTTGGGCTGCTGTGCTGCCCTTATCTGTACCCCGAAAAGCTGTCAGTGAAAGCCTCAAGCAAAATGGCAGTCATAGAAATGGGGGTGAAGACAGTGAAAGCATACGACAGTTACGGGGTCCTCTTAGATCCAACGCCACTCAAACACCAGACCAATGCAGATGACAAAAACTTATTATAATCAACCACTATGGATCAGTCAAGGCCATAGACCAGACTCAGAATCTAAACTGCAACTCTGAAGGGAAGTTGAACAGCATAGTTAAAGAATGGAAACCATAAACTGAGCGGGAGAAAGGCAGGTTGTAGCACTGTCCTATCATATTTTGACACAAGGGATTGAGCAAGGGAGTTTCTACCAATCAGGATAGAAGTTAGTTCCTCAGCCTGAGAACATGAACTTAGTTTGACCCTACCAGCAAGATGGAGAAGTTGTCCCTGAGATGTCTGGATTCAGAATACTGTCTCCTTACCACAGAAGCTGTTCTGCTACTGGGAAATTCCCATCTCTCCTAGGGCCTGGGACCTTGAACTTTGTCTCCCCTATGATTAAATGGAGTCTGAAAACAAAATGGCAGTACTTAGGACAAGTTTTGTTTGCTTGTTCCTAACACTACAGATGAGAAAAGAAGGGAAAATAAATCAGGTTCAATAGCAAATTAGAACAAAAGTACTAGTGAACGGAGAAAGAAAAAAAAAAAGCCAAAATGTAAGCCCGGCTGATTTGTCACCAGTCCTGATGGTAAACACTGTTTCTATTTTTCCACTTTAAATACCTAATTAAACTGTCACTTAAAAAATATGGAGCAACCATTTTCTGTTGTCGGATGTCTTCTTATTAAATGATTGGCTTTTGCAGAGATGTGAATATTATTTAGAGGACCCCTCTTTTCCCCAAAGAATGGTTTCTCGTTCAGTGAAATGTTAAATTACTCACAAAAACTTACTAATTAAACTGGCTGTAACTGCCACTATTAAAATGTGATGGCCAACATAATTGGCCCAAAAGCAACTGCTAATGTCTCATTCATAAAGGAAAGGCAAATTAATTTTATAGCTTCCTTTTCAAATTCACAGTGCCTTCCCCTCCCTTCTGCTCCCCATCTGTCAGGCCCAGCCTGCACTGGCTCTTTCTCTGCCACTATGCAACTCTCTTTCCTGGTTCTAGAATTAATGGTGGCCATGGCAGCCTCATCACAAACAGCTAGGGTTTCGAGACAATCACCCGCAACCCTAAGGAAGATGCAAAACTTTAAGTATGTTTGACTCCACCACTGGTATTAAGAAAAAAAAAAAACATTTTCTATTTTCCTGTTTAAAGTATTGGAGTCATTTAAGCTATGGAACAATCCTTTCTTGTTATTGAATGTCTGGTTACTATGATTTGATTTGGGAGAACTATAAAGGTAAAGACAGTGCTGCTTTACCCTGCATAATGATCTCTCATTCAATCAAAGTCATAAATTATGATTGTATCACTACTCATCTCCTCCTCTATCTTTATTTTCCTCTGCCAAATGTATACATGGCCACATATGTACACACAGGTATACATACACACTCCAAGCTATCACAGTGCATGGCCATAAACATCTTACTATGAATCCCCACCACACTCTTACCTCCAATCAAAACTTTTCTTTTCATTTGACTTTGTAACTCTACTGTAACTTCAGTCCATCTTCCTAGCTCCCATGCCTTTAAATCCTTGTGATAACTTCCTTAAAAGCTAGATCCTAGACTTTTGGACATTGATTGTGGTCACTTCAAGCATTCCTTTCCATCTGCTGAGGCTACCAGACTCTAACCAGCAGGTTAGACATTTCAAATATCAAAACCAAGCTGAGCAGAACAAACCTGTAGGAAGTAACTCACTTCCATATAAATCCAGCTTCCTCCTTGTGCAATGTGTTCCTTACAAAGAGGTCTCACAAAAGGGACCTACAGAGTCCACATGAGTTATACCAACTCCTCTTGGAATTCAGACACAGTAGTTTTCACTAACAGAAGGGAAACTTGACTACCACAATTCACAATCTAATATTCCCCCCCAAACAGCCACAAGATATGATTATGAACATGGAAAAACTAAGAAAATTAAATTCAGTAGTAACAATTCTGAGTGGTCAGCAATTCTAAAACCCATGAATGATCCACAAATTCAATATCTCCAGCATGCAATGAGAAACATGACAGATGTCACTTAACGGAAAAAGAAACGACTCAAATGTCTCATTGAGGAATTATGGAGACACAATATATCACTTTTACATTAACTCTTGAAGTCATAGTTCTCTAGTCTTGACTCTAGATATCAAAGTAAAACCTCCTGGGTGCAAAGAAAATTCTCAACACTACTTGTCACAAAGTGTCCCTATGCAATTTAGATGTTCATTTTACTTAATCCTTTTCAAACCTGATTGTTTCCTCCTTGAGAAGAAGTCAGAGCAAATCAGAGACACCAACATGATAGATTTTAAAAACCTCAACACACTGGCCAATTTTCAGTCAAATATGGTAAAAGAAATTATGGTTAGCTTAAGCAGGATGGGACTTTGTAAAGGACAGAATCATGTCACTGACAGAGTTCCTAGAGACCCCTATTTCCTTGATGCACAGCCAACCACAGTATAGACTGCCATAAAGCAATTAAACTAAGGACTTTAGCTAGCAGACCCCATTGATTTCACAGCTTGGCTTACACCAGGTCTTCAGGAGGGTATACAGGAGCCCTGTCACAACACCTTATGAACTCAGACACTTCCACAAATCCATGTGCTCCTCAGTCACAGCCATAAGTACCTCACATCTGCAATCTCTTTCATGGGTTTGCCAGAGCCTAAGACACTCACCTACATCAAAAACTGCAATGTCTAAATTAATGCTTAGGTCTGAATACTGGCTCTCCTCCAATCTGTAAGTCCAGTGCAAGTTCCGTAACAATAAAATGAGACCAGTAGAGTATGATTTTTTTAAAGATCAAAAACAGTATGTGAAATTACCTGGCTGGTTTTTAATGCATGTAAAATCAAAGGTAGCAAATAGCTTCCCAACATCTGTACAAAAGGAAGGGCTTACTATAAAAGATGCAAGTGGAATGAGCAAACCTACAGAGCCAGCCAAGGTCTGTTCCTTTAGAACATCACCCATGCCTTGCTTCTCCTAACTGAAGGTCCAATAAAACAATGCAGAACACACTAAGAGAATGGAAGTTGACCTTAAATGAATGTAAACACCTAGCTTCCTTCCACAAAAGATGTACCCAGGGGCTCATTACTTATTTCCCTGTTCCCATCACTGAGCACTATGCTCCTCCTCCAGTTCATATGTAACCTTGCCTTAAATCCTACACACTATCAGTTAATCATATGGCATGCTGTACAACTACAGAGGTACCTTCTAAGAAATGAATCATTTGGTGAGTTCATCATTGTGACAACGTCATGCCATGGATTTACACAAGTAGGATGGCTGTGACAACATCAATAGACAGTACTTGATGGGAAGTCATACATTCGGTTCACCAGTCCATGGTAGATGACTGCACTCATTCAGTACAGAACTAGAAGAAAGAATGATAGGAATTATGAAACTCTGAATTTGTATTCTCTTTCATTAAACTCTAGAAATTAGCCAGAAGCTTCCAGCCGACCAGTCAGTATTCCATGAGTATCCAGGCTAATAAATGGGTAGAAGGTTTGTTGGGGTGGGCTCCATGCCCACTCAAGATATCTTAATAAACATTTAATTTCATATGGCCATGGAAAATAATCATTTCAATGTGTCTAGCATTCAAAAACTAGGAATTCTCTCATTACCTTTAAACCTTTCAGAAAAGCAGTCTCAGATGCCCATTTACTGAAATTGCAATTACTAAATGCATACCTAGGTTTGGATGCTGGCTCTTCTATTCTCCAGCTCCATGAATGTGGTGTAAATTTCTCATCAATAAAGTGTGACCAGTACAATGTGGCTTTTTTGAAGAGAGAAAGAGAGAGAGAGAGAGAGAGAGAGAGAGAGAGAGAGAGAGAGAGAGGCACCTCATTGCACTTAATACTTGAAATTAAAATTATCAGATAGCTTAGCATCAAAATAAGTCCATTTGAGACATAAAATCACAGAATAATATGAGTAAGCTAAGACAGTTTTGTAGTAGAGATGGTAAATGAGCCTGAGGGCGTTTGTATGAAAAACCCACTGTGAAGGAATTCAACTGCTCAGGGAATCCAGGGATGAAGACACAAAGTCTCATTAACACAGCACCCCTCAGAGAACCCAACTCATAGCCCTGTGGCAGTAACTAAGAGCCTATGTCACAGGGCAATCAGGCAGACTCTGCAGTATATCTTCATCAGCAAAGGTTATGTGCTAACTGTGTGTCAGCATACAAAGAGGCCATACCTCACCTGGGGTATACACTCAACAAATAGCACATCTTATTACAAGACATGTGTTAAATTCTTTGGATTACTTATCTCATAAAATCCCAAGGTGATTCCTTGGCATGGTTTTGTTATTATTATGCCCATTTCACAAAGGAGAAGACTGAGGCATAAAAATTAAGTAACTTAACCCAAGTCTATATTAGTAAGTGGTGGACTCAAGATACCCATTGAGATGAGCTTGCATCTAGTGCCTATGCTTAGTGTGAATCTCTCTCTCCTCAGTAGAAAGACATCTGTGGAAAGTGGAATAGTTTCAAGATTTCATTCTCAAGCATAGCTTGAGTATGTACATTAGGTTAATAATTCTCTCGACAGTAGAATGGGAATTAAAAATCATTCTGTCTCTATTAGACATAATATAAATATTTCTAGGACAAAAGGCAAAACCTTTCTTACCTGGGAGACAAAAGTCATTAATCCAAAATGTTTAATTATTTAGAAAGACTAAAGAATGCATAAGAAAAGGAGACAAGATAATTACAAGGCGTGACATGACTACAGAGTAGTCCCTTAAGGAATCAACACTCTTCAAAGCTGACTAAAATTCAGCATAAGGACTTTCTAAGCCAAGAGATTAACAATAGAGAAAGAGTCTGGTCCTCAGAGCTCACCTCTGTTTTAAAAACACATTAAGAAGAGCAAGAGAGACAGGCTGATTGGAGATCCAGTGGGAGAACAAACCAGGAAGAAATAGCTCATAGCAAGTTGAACCATCCCAAGGATGTGATACTCAACACATAGGAGGGCCAGCGTGCAAGGGAGGTACTTTCTGCCTCCTCACATGGGAGAAGGAGCCATTCTTTTAATACAGCTTCTCAGATAGGGGCTCAGGAAATTTACCTCTCAACTGTGGCTCTCTAACCAATTAGTAATAAAATAGTGGGCAGGGAGCAGGACCTTTTTGCTTCAGTGGCTTAGTGGTTTCTGGTAGGGATGATCCAAATCACAAGAAAGAAGGCTATTGGGTTACTTTTCTGCTGCTGTGATAAAATACCATGACCAGAAGTAATTTACAGCAGGATTCATTTTGGGTTGTGGTTCTAGAAGGGGAGTCTGTAATGTAAGGTAGGCATGGCAGCAGGCTCTCAGCTCAAGAGATTACCTGAACATTTCATCCACACACAGGAAGACAGGAAGCAGAGAGGGTAAGCAGTAAGTGAGGTGAGGCCATAACCTCTCAAAGCCCACCTCAAGTGAATACCTCCTCCATCAAGGCTGTGCCTCCGTAAGATCTCATGGCCTTGCCAAACACTACCACCAACTGAGGACTAAGTGTTCAAATACTTGAGTCTACAGACAGACATATCTCATTCAGTTCACCGCAGCCATCTTGTTATAGAGTCGTCAAACTGAGCCTGTCCCTTTAAACCAGTCAGAGGAAACTGGCAAACTGCAGAAATCGTGAGGAAGATGACCTTCTCCTGGCTTCTGCCTGGAATTAATTTGTAGCCTGTAAGACTATAAATCAATTTTAAATGGGTTATGAATAGTCAGATTGGAAAGGGAAATCAAATGTTCTTGTATGAGAGTTTACTCTATTTTTGATCAAAGGGCAGGCATCAAAAATAGGAAGGAAGAAAAAACCCTGGAGGCGAAAAAGAAAAAAAATCACTTGCCAAAAATACTATCCTGGTAGAAAAATGTCATCCATATGTCTCACTCTTTGTATCCTATTATTCAAAGTCTAGGCTGAGCCCTACAGTATTTTCCACATCTGACCTTGAAGCCTTAGGCCTGGGCCCTACACACTCTGTCATGGGAACAAATCACTAGTTGGACTCAACAGACTACTTCCCAGTGTTGGCCCTACCACATGACACCAAAGCATAGTAGACATACAGATAAGCTTCAGCTCCATGTCCAGGAAGGACTTACTGGCCCACTGTCAACAGCCAGCTCTATCAGCCACAGATGTGGAATCCATCCAAGTGTGCCTACTCAGTGTGACTGACTCCATGTTATATTGAGATTAAGAAAGACAATGTCCACATGGCCTCCTCATGGAGTCCTTATAGGATATGCCCTTCATCTATTCCTCTAAGCCCTTGAATGACACCGTCCCTGACCTTCTTCACAGCATCCCTTGGCATACTCTCCTACATGGAAAGTAGCCCTTACTTCAGGCATCCTTAGGGGATTTTTTTCATAATTGCTAACCAGGTTCCATCTCTTATAAGCACCACAGTTCTGTGTATCCCCATCCCTGAGGTAGTAATTATAGTACATTATTTAATGACTTTTTGCCTCTTCTGTCTACTACAGAGGAGTTCATTTGGATTCATCCTTTATCCCAGCACCTATGTCAAACTGATGGGTGTATATAATTCATTTAATAAGCACTGAATCAATCAATGAATAGAAGCATTGGTAGTTTCTAGACAAAACCTGGAAGGCTATTGGGGTGACAGTTGTCAGCTTCATGCTGATCTCCTGCTCTCCCAAGCCTGGTCTGTAGTCTGAATCTTTGTGAACCTCTAAAGTTAGGTTACACAGTAACTCCCAACGTGATGCTAAGGAGGAGTGCTTTGGGAGTTTTTAGAACATCATGAAGATGAGTGCCTTATATAAAGAGAGAACAATTCCATTAAAGACACAGTAAGAACATGCCCAGTTTCAAGGCAGGAATCAGGAATTAACCAAGACTTGATCATATTGACACCTTAACCTTTGACCTTTTAGCCTCTAGAATTACAAGAAATAAATGCTTGTTGTTTCAACAAACAAGTGCATGGTGTTCATAATAGCAGCCAGGGCTGATTCAGACACCCTGAGCACTTGAAATGAAACTTCCTTGTTCCCTTTGTGGATTGCTGATGGCATGTAATTCGTTCTGGCCAATATATTGCAAATGGATAAAGTGCTTTAACTGTCAGTGGGAGACCAAGTGTTCTCTTCCATCTCCTGACTTCCGTGTTAAGTCTGGAACTGAATGTTAAAATGAGCTTTCTATGCCAGCATCTGTCCCCAAGGGAGGGCAGCAGCAGTGAGCACAGAGCCTCCTAGCCTTCCAACAATGAATCTGGAGCATGAGAGAAGACCAAGCCACAGCTCTCCAAACCAATAGGGTTAAGGGGTTGATTTTATTAGCAGCGTAAGACAGACTTATAAATGAGGCAGAAACTAGAACTAGGAAGATGGTTCCTCCCATTACACATGGTGATACAGTTGATAAATTACTTGCTTCAGGGGATGGATACCTTCAAGTTTCAACTTCGTTGGATTAGTAAATACCTAGAGCATTGATAGGTCATCCTTTTGGGTGTGTTTGTGAAGGTGCTTCCAGAGAGGTTTAATAGAGGAGGGAAGAATCAGACCTTACAGGGATGGCTCTACACACAGGCTGAGGTCCTGGGCTGAAGAAAATGGAGAAAAGGAGAAAGCCAGTCAGTATTCCTCTCTGTTCCTTGATTGCAAATGCATCATAAGCAGTTGCTAGAGGCTCCCACCACCAAGAGGCTAGCCATTACCATGACTCCTCCACCATGATGCACTGTATCCCCTGAACTGTGAGCCAGAGTAAACCCTTCCTTAGGTCCTTTCTATTCAATATTTTATTACAGTAACAAATCAATAACATCTCTATGATCATTTGATAAATCAGTAATATGTTCCATGTTGAGAGTCAGAACAGTAGTTTTACCTGTCATTGGCCTTGCTTGACAAAGAAACACATTTCTTAGAGTTTTCATACTAACGACACAGTGGGAAACTTGATCACAGTACTTTATTGTCTTGTAGTGTCTTAGTTAGGAATTTACTGCTGTGAACAGACACCATGACTAAGACAACTCTTACAAGGACAACATTTAATTGAGGCTGGCTTACAGGTTCAGAGGCTCAGTCTATTTTTAAGGCAGGAAGAATGACAGCATCCAGGCAGGCATACTGCCGGAGAGGGAGCTGAGAGTTCTACCTCTTGTTTCAAAGGCAAACAGAAGACTGGCATCCTCAGGAAGCTAGGAAAAAGCTCTCAAAGCCCACCCTGACAGTGACACACTTCCTCTAACAAGGACATTTACTCCAGTAAGGCCACACCTCTGAATAGCGCTACTCCCTGAGCCAAGCATATTCAAACCACTATACATGGCTAGTCAGAGAATCTGGGCATTGGCTACCCCTCAGGGCAGTTAGAGAGCCTGATCCTGGAGTCCCTGCTGCCCACAGTGGTCCACTGACCACCTTGGATGATCTTTAGTTTCTTACATGCATCTCCATCTCTACATTCACTTTCACATGACATTTTCATGAGGTCTGTGTTGTCTGTTCCCTGTATGAATTTACGCTTTTTAAAAGACAACAAACATAAGTTAGAGCCCATCCTAATGATTTCATTTCCAATTATCCCAATAAAGTTCTTTTTCTAAGTAAGGTCATAGTCTGACCTACCAGTGGTTAAGATTTCAATGTATTTTGAAGGGAGGACATGATTCAATCCATGACACTGAGCATAACAGAAAAGAGAAAATAGATTAAGTTAGATATATTAAAAGCTAAAGGAAAATGGAAGGAGACTGGATAAGATGGCTCAGTGGTTAAGAACACATTTTGCCCTTGCAGAAGACTTGAGTCTGGTTCCTAGTACCCCAGCCAAGTGGCTCATGCTGCCTATAACTCCAGATCCAAGCGATCCATCAACCTCTTCTGGCCTTCACAGACATTTTCATGCATGTGTGAATACACTCATGTGCATGCTACACACACACACACACACACACACAGAGAGAGAGAGGGGGGGGAAGGGAGAGAAAGAGAAGTTTTTTTTAAAAACTAAAAGACTCAGAAAGGAATAAAGAGCTCACAGACGTGAGATAATAGCAGCAGCTGCTTCTCACACTTTAGGGACAGTAAAGGTAAGAAGTGCCATGAGTAACGGGTGCTACTTAATGCTGTACACTGCAGGAAGATGCAAGGTCTGCCTCATTCATAGTTAGAAATCACTGCATACATTTGGAAGGCATTCAGAAATCTGTGCCAGAAAAATATGGCTATGCAAAAATTAGACTAAATAAATGGTTCTTCCACTGAAGTCTGCTAGATCCAGAGTTTCACAATTAATCTAAGGGAGAAGGGGATGGGAACGAAGGAGCAGAGCAGTATTGCAAACCTAGTAAGAAGTCTGTAAAAGCACTGTGGGCATTGACACTGGTACATATCTACCAGACGTTATAAAGGAACTAGATTGACTCAGAAATAGGAGTAATGAATCTACAAGCAAGGCATGAACTATCAAGGCTGCTCAGAGGACGCCAGGATGTATTGTCCAATTTCTTCTCACTGTGTCATCTGAAGAGGAGAGTTAGGAAAACAAGAACCCCACAGAAGGTAAAGGCAAGGTCACAGTGAGATACCTAGCCTGGAAGTTCACTTAGTAAGAGACTGCAACTCCAAAAGCACATTGAGTCTAAGGTACAGACCACCCCATCCTGACCTCTGGGGCCTAGAGCATGGTAGAATGCCTACATGGAACCTTCAGGTTGTGTCAGCATTGTTTCTATTGGCCAGAAGGGCATACCAAATATTCAATGAACATATGAGCAGAATGAAGTACTTACTAGAGCCGATGGCTGGTATCCAGTTGTCCATTTCTTCTGGATAATTAAAAAGCTGAATTTCTTGGCTCCTTGTTGTGGAGACAGGGCATCCTACCAGGGAACATGAGCAGGGTCATTTCCAGGTGACAGAACTGAATTTGTGATGCAAAACACTGCAGAGTTCTTTCTCCTTCTCTTTTGCTGATCTTATAATCCCGTGACAATCTAAAAGGTACTTATGAACTGGAGTCCTCCTGTTGGAATAACATAGAACAATATCCCCAAATCAACACAGAATGACTATGTAGCTTAGGTTAAAAAAAAACAGCATATTTTATTGTCAGAGATTTCACTCTTTCCATTTGTGGTAGTTTGAATGATAATATTTCCAATCGGCTCAGATATTTAGATATTTGGGGCTAGTTGGGGGCACTGTTTACAGATGTTCTAAAACATTTAAGAGGTGTGATCTTGTTGATGGAGGCAGATCCCAGGGGTGGGGGTGGGGCTTTTACAGTTTATAGCCTGGCCTGCTTCCAATTTTCCCTTTCTTGTATTTGTGGGTAAAGGAGTACCCTCTCAGCTCCAGGTTTCAGTTTCTTACTGGCATGCCTTCCCTGCCACTGTGAACTCTAACCCTCTGAAGCTGTCATTTCTGCCTTAAGCTGCTCTTGGTCTGAGTGCTTTTTCACATTAACAAACTGTGAAAGTAACTGATAGACTATATGACCCAGAATTGAAAATATACACTCACACAAAGTTGGGACTTCTGTTATTATTAAAAATTGGAAGCAACCAGAATAGTCTTCAATGGGTGAATGCATGAAAAAAAAAAAAGTGAGACATGCAGACAACCACAGGAGTCAGCTGAAAAACCAAGGCAACGCAAATACAGGTGCAGAACTTGGTTGTATGCTGGCACATGATAAGAGCAATTTCTTGTGTGATGGCAACTGGGATTCAGTCCAGAAATGGTAAGACACATTAAATAAATTCCATATGTTGGATAGAGAAAAGAGTAAATAGGACACAGGGGATTTGGGGGTCAGTAGGATTATCTGCCATAAGGTTGTCATGATGGGGTACATGGCATAGCTTACCCAGCCAAACTCATAGAATGTGTAGCATAAAATACTAAACCTAATACAATCTATAGTTTCTACTAATATTAAGGTACCAATATTGGTTCCTCACAAGCGGTTGAGTGTTGTTTGTTGCTGAAATAGAACCCACTCTGCATGGCATATATACTTTATCCTGTTGAGAGAATAATCTCATAACAAAAAGAGACACTTGTGAGTTAAATTGGAAATGAAATATCTCCCATAGAACCATATGTAAATACTTAGATCTCAGCCCATGGTTCTATGGGACCTCGGTGAGGTCTTTAAGAGATGGGACTTGGTAGAAGGAAGTTGAGTGATGGGGACTGTGCCTTGGAAGGCAATGCTGGTACCCAAACTTTTCTGCTTTTCTACACCTCCTAGCTACCAGAAAACCAGCTCCCACCATGACCTGCTCCTGCCATGGTATCCTGCCTTGGCACAAGTAATGATCCCAACTCACTGGAAACCCCCCACCCCATAACTTAGTTAAAACATGCCTTTTCTCCTTCCAAGCTGATTATCTCAAGTATTTGTCACAGCGGCCCAAAGCTGAGTAACGTAATACATGGTATAAGCTATGCAAAGTTCATGGGCAAAACGTTCTACTTCTGAAACCACACTATGTAGAAAAGAATGGGTAAATGGTATAAAAGCAGTCTTCTGAAAGATAAGGCTCTGAATATTAGGCACTATAGCTCATAGTAAGACAAATAATATTTCTACATAGCCAAACTTTACATGCTTGGAATAACATTAATTTCCAACCTTGGGGCATGAATAACCGGGAAACTAATCTTGGCACTGTAGTTCATGACGCCAGATTATGGATTTGATCTCTGTGTGCTGAGTAGATCTACGGTGTTCTCATCACATATTCACAGAAGTTACTAAAAGGAGTAATGGGAATGTTCGTTTACTTGCCTGTGATAATCATTTTGTGCTATATACATTCATCAACATATACATTCATTCATACACATTCAGCCATATATATTCACTCATCATATTGTATAACTCAAGTATACATAATTTTAATATTTCCCAATTATACATAAATAAAGCTGGAAAATAAAAGTAGAAACAAATCCAATCATCAAAGTATCACAAAATATGAGTTTAATTAGCCCCTATAAATCATAATTTGTGTTCATATAAATTATGATGAATCAATTCAATCCTCAAAATGTGAATGAGTCTGGATCACAGGAATCCAAATGTTCTACAGTGCTGGCTAGAAACACAAACGTCCACGCTTCATCTCAGGTCTTGGAATCAGGACTTGGAATCTTCCTGAAATCATTTATTTTGTTTATTCTTTGACAGCTTCATAATGCATACAAGAAATTTTGGTTATTTCTACTCCACATTGTCTTCACATCCCTTTCCTTCTCACTGAACCCCCCCCCCGTCTCCCAATGCTAACTCAGAATTCTTAAAAATTAAGACTGAGAATCTCAAGTTTGCCATGTGTCCAGGCTCAGGATCACTGAATGGGGATCTTGAAAACATATAACAAACCTTCACTTAAGATGCTGGCTTCTTCAGACTTAATGAACACATAGCACATCATAGTCTGTAACAGAATTCCTGCTCAGAATCACATAAATGAGCTCTGTAGTCCTTCTAACCCTGGAGCCAGGAGGAGTTATGTGACAACAGTACAATAAACAGGCCCAGGCTCGAGCTGAGCAAGAGAAAGAAAACTATTAAAAACAGAAATCATAAATGAACTCTCATTTTTCTGCAGCGAAATCTTCCCTAAGAAATGGATGGTGCCACTCGAGGCAATGCACCCTCAGAGCAAAGAAACTGATGGAGAAAATGTAAGAGATTTTGAGAACCTTAAGTGCTTCTTTGGAGGAGAATCCAGCAACACTGCAAAGGTAAAGAGACACAGGATGTAACACAATGAATCCAGGTGCAACCGTTCATCTGCTTGTTCCTAAGGGCAGACATTATTAGTTGGTGTCTGGGGGAGTGATCTCATTCCATGAGTGTATATCTCTGGTTTTCTAAGTGACTCATAGGCACGACATGTTCCATATTCAGACAGCCTATGAATAGCCACGGTCATTCTTACAAATGGAAAATGAGTGACAGAAAACACCAATAACATGGAGGTTCATATATTTATGAAAAAGCCAACCAGGGGTGTGAATAGGCTGGATGGCACGGAGAATTATTCCATTTATGCAGACCTTTCTCTCTTATTATATTTAAATTTAGCCACATCTCTATTTAATAGTTCTCTGAGAAACGTGCATTAATAGTTTTATTTTTCAGTGTAAGCTTTCTGAGAGCAGAGACCATATTTAAACAAGATTATAAGTCGTGAAAACATTTGATGACTTTTAAAACAAGGAAACTCCTGGGATTAACCCTGTCATTTGTATCTTATTATCCAACAGCGGAGGGAAGGGAACAGGGGAAGCTACACTTAATGAACAAATGTGTTTTTCTCCAAAGACCATCTAAATATTAAAGCTAGTTTCATACTTATTAAATCAAACCCATAAGCTAGTATTAGCTTCAACTTTAATTAGGCTTTCCACTTATGGTCACCAAGAAAAATTATGAGAAGTTATAGAAATGAAATTATTTAAGTGTCAAAAAGGATTTAGGTATCAAGTGACAACAAACAGCTGGACCGATTTCTAAGCTAACTTCTTGGTGTTATTTTTTTTTTTATTATCCTCAGGGGAAAGTCAAGTCTTTTAAAAATATTTTTAATTTTAAAATGTGAGTGACTCTTGCTGACAGGAACCTAGTGTGACTGTTCTTTGGGAGGTCCGGCCAGCAACTGACCAATGCAGACACAGATGCTTGGAGTCAACCATCAGACTGAGTAGAGGGAACCTGGTAGCGGAGCTGGCGAAAGGATTGGAGGAGCAGAGGGAGATTGCAACCCCATTGAAAGAACAACATAGGCTGGCCTGTCCACCCAGTTCTCCCAGAGTCTAGAACACCTGGAGGGATCCGTAGCTCCAGATACACATGTAGCAGAGGATGGCCTTGCCTGACGGCAACGGGAGGTGAGGCCCTTGGTCCTGGGGAGGTTTGATGCCCCAGCAGAAGAGGATGCTGGAGCAGTGGGGCAGGAGAGTGTGGGAGGGTGCAGGAGCGCTCTCTTACAGGCAAAGGGGAGGGGAAGGGCAGATGTGGGATGGGGGATTGGTGGAGGGGTAACTGGGAAGTAGGATATCATTTGAGATGTAAACGAATGAAATAATTAATTTTAAAACAGGAATAAAATAAAATGTGTGTGTGCGCGCACATGCAAATGTCAGGGGCGGCCAGAAGTGTGTTAGGTCGATTCCTGGAGTTGAAGTTACAGGCCTGATGTGGATGCTAAGAACTGAACTTGGCTCTTCTGAAAGAGCAGCAATTGTTATTAATCACTGAGCCATTGCTCCAGCTTCCAAAGTCAACTCTTCCAAGATTCAAACTACGGAAAGTATATTTAACAGGAAAAAAATAGCATCCCCATGACAGTAATCTCCATGCCTGAGAATGTACCCAGTAAGTAAACATTTCCCGGCTGGTGACTAGCAGTCTGGATTCCTGCACCACAAGGGAAGGCCCTTTCTTCAACAGGAAGACCCTCCTAGCAATAAATATCGATGCACATCAAACCGTGGAACGAAACTGACAATAACAAAAAACAACCTCAAGTAGAAGTGATGGACAGCAGAGATGTATGAGAAAGAGGCGGGACTCTGGATCTTGAAGGTAGAAATGGGTAGTAGAGAGTCTTCCATAAGGGTATTTGAATGAAGCCTCGGATAGTAGGAGAATCAATGAGCATGCAGTTTAGTAGCCAAAAGGAAGGACTGAGTGTGGGGAACAGGACCTCTCATGACTGCTTTCCTTGCAGTATGTTCTTGCTAAGCATTTATTTGGCTTTGGTTTTAAGTGTTACTTTTCTAGTACATAGAATTAGAGAGCTCAAGTTTCTGGAAAACTTTGTATAAATGGTCCCTCTGTCCTACAGTAGCAAAATGTTCAGGAAGGACTTATTGATGTTATTCAGAAGGGTCACTGAAATGAACAGATTTTTACCCTGTGGAGAACAGTGGGAAAGAGTCCTTTTCTTCAATAAGCTTGCATAGTCTTCCCTGCAGAAGGCCTCTTTTGATGCAATGCTCCCTAGGATGTGCTATCACCCCAGACACATGTTCAAGTTAGAAATATTGAACAGAGGGGCAAACTTGGGAATGTGTGTCTAATTCTGTATCTCAGTCTGGTGGCTTCTCATCCCAGAGAGCCTGTGTCGCCTGCTCTCTCTGCATGACAATGTGAAGCATCAAGCAGCTGCCCACAATTCATTCGTCTTTTGTTTCTCCATCTATTCTGTACACAGCTTGACCCCTTTTAAATAGCTTAAGTAAAAGCCAGCAATAGATGAGTGCTTGTGGTCAAATATAAGCTGTAACTCTCAGAGAACAAATTATGTTTCCTTTGCTACCACTATCCTAAAAGGAGAAGCTGCGAAAGTAATTCATCAGCCAAAGTACACTTTCTCACATGACTCCTTCGGTTTCTCCTATTAAAATAAAATATTCCAGTTTAAAACATTTAGCAGAAGGTGAGGGAAGGGTCCTAGTTATAAAATGCCTACAGACTTTAACAAAAGTAGGCATGCCAACTAAATCTGAGCTGGGATCTGAGGGGGTCAAAAAGGAGCCCGTCATCATAGGGTAAAACACTTCCAAAAACAGAAGCATAGGTCGGTAGTAAGGTTCCAGTTGCCATCCCTTATGAAAGGTAGGCATGGAAACCTAGGTAAAGAGAACCATAGAAGATGAAACCAGAGGAAGATAGGGCTAACTCAAGAAAGCCACAAGGAACTTGGCAAGGAGCTTCATTCTAAGAGAAATGCAGAGCCACTGGAGGATTTTAAGTATGAGAATGATGTGATCTGGTAGTTACAGTGAAATGGTCCAGGTATTATATGGACAAAGGGATAATAGGTCTGCGTGTGGCAGTAGAAAATAGGACTTTGTCATAGTTTCACAGGCAGAAAATGAAGGTGGCTTGGGTAATGGAAGTGGTTGTCAGAGAGTAAAGATTTGAACCAAGTTTTGAAGATCCTGTGACTAGGATGTGTTGATGACTTAGAAAATGTGAAGGGAAAGAGGGAATGAGAAGGAATCCTAGATTTTCAGTGCTGCCAGAAGAAACAGAACAGAAAATGTAGACGCTTGATATTTGTAAGGTAAGTTCTCTTAAAATTTGATTTAGAATTCTGTACATAATTGACGAAAATGCAAAAGACACTTGAGTTAATACAAATATGCAGGGAACAAATTGGGCTGACTTCAGTCAGCCCAGTGCCTATAAAACTCCAGACGGGCAGATGTCTTTTTGGAGTCTAATAATTGAGCAGACCTCTGGCCTGCAACAACTCCCAAGCTAAGAATGTCACCTGTCACATCTCAGCCTATAGACCAGCTCTTCTCGCCCCATCTTGCTGTGCCTACCTCTCCGGTGTACCCACCAGTGTATTTTGAACTTGCCTTGATTTATGACTTTCTTTGTTCTGTAAAATGATAAACCTTCATGAAACTGCTTCCACATCAAAATATGGAATTTTGGTTGCCTAAATTTGTGTTCTCAGGCTATGGTCATTCAAAATGATTCCATAATACACAATTTTATGTTCCGTTTAAGATGAGAGCTGTGGGGTTTTTGTTTTTTGGTTTGTTTTTGTTTTGTTTTCTTTTTTGCATCAAAACAGAAATATCCTTAAATATTGGCAGATCCTGTTAGCTTTGTTTGTAGAGAACCCAAACTCCAAATGTGCTTTTTTCAAGGTGGAGGAAGGGCCAAATAACGTTAAAATTGTCCTAAATAAATTAGTATATTTATTAGAAAGAAGTTTACATTTAGGTATGATTAATTTTTTCTTTTTTTTTTTTTGCTGTTTATAGTGTTTTGAAATTGACATGACCTTATTAAAAATATTTAAAAATAAAGAAAACAAAGGTAGCAAACCTTGACACACTATTTTTATGTTGCTGTATCTTTTTATATATTTTATACTTAAATCAACATAGCTTGTATATAACAACTTAGCTATGTACTATAAACATGTATGTTATCACACAGTTATCATAACCCTAACTTTAGTAACCACTTAATATTCTAATGTTAAATATATAAAACTTACATAAAACATTTCCTGTAATCTGTTGGTTATACCTGACCTACATAAGCTTTGATTTATGAGAGTGGCTCTCACCAAACACATCACCTCTTCACTGTTTGGACTTCCTTACTCTTAGAAAAGGGGTCATATTGCTTGACTATAACATACTGCATACTTGAGTCATGCAAGTAAGTAAATACCCACTGCTTGTTACTTCCATTCCCTGTCATCAGAACCTCTCTCTAGAATGCCTGTGAACTCTGCAGGATCCCAGAATTAAAGGGATAAACTAATGACTAAGTATCTCTGAGATCTGTTCTGATACTATGACAGAGTTCCGTTGGGTTTCATTGGTTCTGTTGTTATGATATTGTTGATGATATTTGTATTAGTTTCAACATCTCATTTAATTTGAATCATTGGGATTTGTGTTCTCTTGATAGTTCTAGACTCAGAAAAATCTAGATGCCTCAGAAATCTGTCTACATTCTGATTAGATTTCCTCTCTACATGTTGGTGCTATACATTTCCCTGGATGCTATCACTGACAGGAAGACTCTTCTTTGTCACATCACTTCTGGACTCCACTTGCGTCCATGATAGTCCTTATGGATAGCCTCCCTTTTTATATCAGGAATGAGGAAAGAGGACCTACAAACATTTGTTTCATTAATGATAATGTATATGTACATATATACATATATATGTATATATATGAGATTTGTCTATACATTTGTATGTGTATATACGTGTGTGTGTGTGTTGTGTCTTTGAAAGCTCAGAAAACATAATTTTTTTGAATAGCACTGTTAGAACTGATGAAAAATCTGGCAATTCAACTCAATAAGAAAGCATTCTCTCTCTCTCTCTCTCTCTCTCTCTCTCTCTCTCTCTCTCTCTCACTCTCTCTCTCTCTCTCTTTCTCTCTCTCAAATAAATACTTGAAGACATCCAATTTTGACAAAAGAAGTAATCATTCTTCGTAATGTAGCGAACAAATATGCAGGTGGGGACTTTCCACTGAATATGGTTTTCCAGATCATGGCTCAGCCAGAGAAGTCCATCATATCAGGCTATTGTTCAGGGTTATTCTGCTCACTTAGCTGTTACAATATACACTCTAGATTCAGTGTTCATCTAGCTCAGTGCTAGAGTTCTTCCCACAGCTCATCCTCCTTCCTTGTAATATACCAATTAGTTTCAAGAATCGTTCTTTAAAAAGCAAAAAAGCATGACAGAATTAATTAAATCATTTAAAGAGTCAGTGAGCTCAGTTGAAAATAACTAGGAAATTGATCCACAGAGAAGACGTGTAGAAGAAACTCAAGGTGGCATGTTGATGACTATTCTAGGATATATTCCTCTGTGAAGATTATCATCACTGTACTGAATAAAGAAATGGTATGATTCCTGAGAACCAAGTGCTTCCTTGGTACCTCCATTGCTGTACCTCATCTTCAATGAGGTAATAGACTAGACCTGATTCTAAGATCTCTCTGCTTTATCTAAGTCCAGAAATTGTATACTCTTGAAAAGAAGCTCAAGGTGTCTACCTACTACTGGCCAATAGATTACACTGATACTCTAATAGTAACCCTTTGCTTCCTACCACTAGTGTCCAACCATCATTAATGATTCTTTCAGCATCAACTCTACTGTAGTAGCATTGAAGACTAAGCTATACAATGGTTTTGGATATCCAAGCTACTTTCAATAAGACAATGTCATCCTTCTAACAACAAAACATAAACAGTAGAAAAATGGACATCATATCTGATAGAAATCTCAGATTTGTATGGTCTCAAGACTACTAGCGTCATGAAGCATAATGAGACATAATGGTATTTAAATAGTTTACTGAAAAGGGACTGCAGGATAGAATATGCTGCCATAATTGTGGATTAGCATCATACGCAGACAGTAAGCATAGGGAATGTCGCTGCTCTGAAGAAGGGAAGATGTACTGCTTGGAGAAATCAGGACAGAAGAGGCAGAGAGCAGGATAGAGATGTCACATCTGAATATCTTTGATTCTAACAATCTGACAATATACAACCTGTTTTCCTGTCTAGGAATAGTCTACATTGTCTAGAATAACTTCCTAGTTTGGTGCAGGAAGCTCCAACCTATTGCTTGGACTACACTTAACACCAGTTACTGGGCAAAGAACCACATAGATCATTAGAATGAGCTACCTGTAGAATTTTTGGATCTCATAGTCCCCACAGTGACCTAATAAAATAGTTACAGGATCACCTGTGTCACCACATTTGCCATAATTGGCCTCTAATTCCGTAAGCTGGGAAAAGGGAGAAGTGACTGTAAAGGAAGAAAAATAACTCTAGTATCTAAGGAGATGGGTCAGTTTCTTACAAGTGCTGAGAGATATGTTCACTACTTTTACAACAGTATGACTCAGTATTTAACCAAAAAAAAAAATTGGGGGGAGAAAATGCTATCTGGGTTCATGGCTTCAGACATCACAGGCCATTATGTTGGAGAAGTCATGGCAGATTATCTTCATTCATAGTGGTGACAGTGTGCAACAGAAATATTCATCTGATAGGGAGTTCAGGAAACAGAGAAAGCTAGACTAGAACCAGGGAAAAGTATAACAGGCAAAGGCCATCTATAGAAACCCATTTCTGGCCAACAGAACCCACCTCCTAAAGTGTTTCAATACAACACTTAATGTGTTCAAAACATGGACTGTGGGGAATTTTCAGATTCCAAGCATTATCTAGATGTTCAAAGAAATACATCTTTTTTCTCCTAGATTTTGTCCCAGAGCTTGGCAAAGCAGTCACATGTCCTCCCTGAGTCAATTGGCTGATATAAAATGACTCACTACTGAATTTATCATCCTTATCCAGATGTGATGCCAACAAGGCTGTCTGTGAGTCATTTTGTTGGCTTGAGAATATTGTCAACAGTTCCTAGTGTGGTTCTGCCTCCCCCCATACACAGACAGCCCCACAGGGACTAACAAATTTTCCATAACAGTGACTCATTCATATGTATCTTGTGAGGTCTAAGCAATGTGGGTTTCACTATGTATAGCAATTGAGTCTCTGTTTGACATTATGCACAAGGCTTAAACAAACCCACATTTATCATAGCTAAAGTGAAGTTTATCATGGAATACTCAGCTGGAGAACCATTGCCATTTTAGTCATAGGTGTAGATGTGAAGGACAGTATGATGTAGAACATCTTGCTCCGGATGAAGGTTGGTGTTTGGCCCACTTGCTATTCACTGCAACTGCTAGAAGTGACACCAATGTTTTCTATAATAGAAGCACCAGGTAAATGAGGATATTCTATCAGTATTACACTGACTCCTGGTTCCATATTAAAGTTCAGAGATATAACAGTCATGAACCCTTCCTTAAACTTAGCATTCTAGAGACAATGAGAGAGAAATCTAGATATCAGCAGGCTAGTGGCAACTTAAATAGACCATAAAAGACAGTAGACAGATATTAAACTGCTTTATGACTGACTGTGGAAGACTGTGTATGGCTAATTTCACCCCATGTTATAGTTACATTGACACTATCAGTCACAACTCTCTACTTTGTTTTAGGAAAATAACCTAAACAACTATCTGAGGTAAACATTACTAGATCTCTCTAGACGTAATTCAGCAGGTTGAGTCAAGGATGCTTGTGCACATGGCTCAGACTAATACTGAAGACTGGCTTCATCAGAGTGATCATAATCTTACTGACACCATTCTTAAGTATTACACAAAACAAATTGAATTAATGGGTCCTAATTCCTGTGTTATATCATTGGAGCTATGAGATCAGCATATGATATTGGCAATATGAAATATGGGTTTAGTTAAGACTGTTGTACAACGGGCAGACTACTGAGAGAATGTGTCCACTATGAGTCCTGTGGATTCCTGAACATCCTTGTTGGGTGTGTCAAAGCTTGGCTTCCCTTTATTGTTAAGCAACTTCCTTAGCTATTCACAGGAAAATAAAAATCAAGATGATTTCAAAGTGAATGCACTGTGACTGTTGCTTCCCAGGGTGGAGGAGAAGCTGGCTTAGTTCCTATTTCTATGTAAACAGCTGAACTCTCTGCCCTATGTTCTTTTTCTATTGTACAACCTAGTACATACTGGGACCATTGAATTGCTTCTAAGGCTTGAGGACCAAAAATAATTAATGGTAACATCAATGTTCTTATTATGTTATTATTTGTTGTGTTGTAAATAACAAATTCTCTCACTAAAACTCTACCTTTAAGTCTTACACACTTGTTGAAGTCTCACTACTTATTGTCTATTACTAGCCCACTATTCTTTAATAATAAATAAATCATTAAACAAAATGTATTTATAATAAAACAAGTAAAGTGTGCTAAACAGAGTATAAGATTCACTGAAGAAAACATGGGCTATAAGCAGTAAGTTTAAAACTAATTATAAAAAAATAGTCAGGGAAAGTAAATACCATCTAGCCATGACTTAAAACATGTTCTTGAGACAGGGCATAGTAAATGGAAACACAGATACACCCAAATTTATCAAAACAAAATTTTAGAAAAAAATTATGTAAAACTCCTATAACTGTCATTGGTAGTATCTGAAATTATCCCTGGCATACCATGTATTCTAGAAGCCTTGGTCCTCCCTAAAGTAGCATTCAGAAGTGGTGTACTAGTCTGAATGTAATTGGTCCCCATAGGCCCATAGGCAGTAGTGCTATTAGGAGGTGTAGTCTTGCTGAAGGAAGTGTGTCACTGTGGAGGCAAACTTTGAGGTCTTCTATACTCAAGCTATGCTCAGTGTGACACATAATCTCCTTTTGTTGCCTACAGATTAAGATGTAGAACTCTCAGCTCCTTTTCTAGCACAGTGTCTGCCAGTATGCTGCCATGCTTCCCACCATGATGATAATGAACTGAACCTCTGAAACTGTAAGCCAGCCATAATTAAATGTTTTCCTTTATAAGTGTTGCCACAATCATGGTAGACACTTAGCAATAAAGCCTTAACTAAGGCAGGTGGCAACTTAGGATATAATAGAATGGTGAGTATTCTTTATGAGTTTATTTATTGATATTCTTACCCACTGGTGCATTCACAATTTAACAATGTTATTGGGAGGTGGTGGAAAGTAGGCACTTCCCTGAGTTGAAGGAAAATGTCATGGATGTATGCCCAGGAAGATTATCGATTGTCCCCAACCCTCCCCCAACTGTCTCTCTGCTTCCCAACCACCATGAGGTGGGGCTTCTGTCTTGCCAGAAATCCAGAGAAGTAAACTAGCCAATGATGGACTGAAACTATAAGCCAAATTAAATCTTTCCTCCTTTAAGTTGATTTTGTCAGGCACTTTGTTACAGTGATGGAACACTAACTTAGTAATGAATGAGGGTGATTTATAAATACATTTTAACAAAAATCATAATGAACTGGTGCTTAAAGAGAAAATCGGGCTCCTGGTAGACATTTTAACAAATTTATTCTCATAAAAGCTTGTATAATGTATAAAGGCATATATTAATTCATAAAATAAGTGTTCAGGTATCGGACCAACAACAACAACAATAAAAGTGTAGGTGAGTTGTAGTAGAACCAAATGTTATGAAAGTGGAAAGAGGAATATTGCAGGCAGGGTTATGTGGGGAGTTTGATAGGAAGATAGAGAGAGGAGGGATTCGGGGGAAGAGTCAACCAAACCTAATGATGTATGAAAAAGCCATACTGGAACATGATAAGTAATATGCTAGCTAAAATACAGTAATTTTTAAATGTTTGAATAAAAGTATCCTTTGTGGGTGGAGAAAGCTGCTTCTAGAAGCTGTAGGTTGTTAAGTAAACATCCCAGTCCTGGTTGTTAGCTATCTCCCTACAAGCTATTGATCAGAGAAGTCCCCGAAGCTCCTAAAATAATACAGGCAATTTCTACAGCTGTTGATTGTCAGCAAAACTAGATGGTGAGACCCTATTGCAGAAGATGCCAAATGCCGTTGTTACAGGACAAAGAGAAATCAAGCTTACCGGTTTCTTCCACTATACTGGCTAGCCCTCATTATTTCAGAAGGTACTATGCAGGCTTCTGGGAGAGAGTTATCACAGACAGTCTCACTCAGCTATGAACCATGAGTACACCAATCTAAAGAAGCACACAAAATGGACCCACTGGTACACTAGTGTATCAAGTCTGCTTTCTGGTTAGATTATACCCACTCCACAGGAAGGAATTACAATCTGCTCCAAACCAAGACAGAAACCTTTGGCTAGTAATGTTACAAGCCTTAATGGGGAAACGACTACTGTTTCCTTAAGTCAATGTGATGTCCCTGTTAAATTGTCTTCTACAAAATTTCTATGCCCAGAGAATAGCTCTACTATCAGCTTTGATCCAAGAAGCTTCCTTTTTGCCATAGTCCATGCAACAATGACTACAGAGACTCATAAGTAGTCAAAATAAAGATAATAAATGACCTTTGAATACACAGCTTTAGGTGGGACATATTTACCATGCATTTCAAAGCAGAGGAAACCCTGTATAAGAAGCAGCAGAAAGAACAGGAAAGCCAGAGAAATGAGGTGTTGTGGAAAACGCTGACTTCTGATTGTGGCATGGCTGTAGACGTCATGAACTCAGAGCATTTGTAATTATCTACACGCAATCTCCTTATGATTGGGTCCATCATAATTTGTCGAGGAAAGGGGAGAGGCTCATGGGACCCAACCCATCTCTGAGAGTTTATATGCAGGGTATAGATATCAGGAGAGGGAAAGAAAATTTCTTCAGTTATTTAGCCACAAGCAAGATGTTCCTGTTCCTGTTCCTGTAAACAATCCTAATAAAGCTTGTAGCCTAATGAGTAACGAAAAAATACATGGAAGTAGAACTATGTGTGATTGGAAAGAAGAAAGGGGTTAGCAGGGGTCTGAGGGGCAAAGGAATGGGAGTTGGGTCAAATATGATCAAAATATCTCATGTACATGTATAAAAATGTCACAATGAAAGCCATTACATCTAATTCATACATGGTAATAGAAACACTAAAATAAAACAAGAAGTGCTTTAATTTATAGGAAAGCAACATGTGAGGAAACCATATTGCTTCACTACACAAAAAATCCTGGAGTTTAGAGGAATGATGTGCAGGTATATATTTAACGACAGGTTTTACAGAAGAGCAAGCAGATTTGTAGCATTTGGTGATACCCAGGGGTGAATATTAATGCTAGAGTCAGTCTTCAGCTGCCATCACAACCTTACTGGTCATGAAGTTGGGCAAAGTTATGTACAATGTGCTCTTATGAGTGCATACAAAGGAGCTTCAGCTCATCACCGATTTAAGGGAGAGTATGGTTTGGACATGACTGGTTCCCCAGGGGATCGTGTGCTAGAAGTTCATTCCTCAGTATAACAGTAGTAGAATACCAAAGGGTGGTGCCCAGTGCAAAGTGACTGCATATACTGTCCACAAAAGAAATTGTTGTATTTCTTTTGGAGCCCTGGTTAGTTTTAAAAGGGTGGGTACATAAGAGAATGACTTGCTTCCTCTTTGGCTTCCTATATGGCTACGTAATGACTCAACTTGCATGTTTTCACACCATGACACTATCCACTAAGAGACATAGCTAGGGGGCTCTCATTAGAGGCCAAATAGGCAAGGCTGCACAGTCAGACTTTCAACAGAAAAACCAAATGCTAAATAGATTTTTCTTTATATACTATCCGGACTTGGGTATTAGTTATAGCAAAAACAAAAAACAAAAAAACAAAATTGATGTGACCAGTACAACAGTAACAGACAATGTATCATATGAGTTTTGTCATTAAAAATAGTTATAATAAGCATTTATCAATGGAGGTAGCACACCTTAGTGGCAAAAAGTCAGGCTTTGATACCAGAAGTATATTTGAGTACAGACTCCTTTACCATTTACTACTGTTACTTCATTTCTTTTAAGTTTCCTTCCCTGTGTGCACAAAGGGAGTAACAAGAATATTCACCCTTCACTGTGGTCCTAAGAACAGAGAGAAGAAACTATACCTACACATAGAATCACTCAATCTGTGCAGTCAAATATCAAATCCATCAAAAGAGTTATCAAGTTATCAAAAGAGAAATACAATGTCTGCACAGGGTACAGTTAGAGGAGAGAGTAAGCCACCAGCATATTGAATTGAGGGTTTGTGCTCTGCAAACCAGGAGAGCCCTAAGCCACCCCAATATTGCCAACATCCTTCTTCCCAGTTCCCATCAAACTTCTCTCCAGGCATCTCCCTCAGCCCACCTCTTGAACATCAAGCTTTTTCATGGGTTAGTAATGATTGACTTTCTCACCTCCCAGGCCAATGCCTGTCAATCAGCAAGATGAAATTTAAGTTGGAGACTGAGTGGGAGTCTTATCCAGATCCTCTGTGTACAGATTCTAACACAGTCTGACTCGGGCTCTTCTTCAGTAGGTTTACGTAGCCAAGAGGGTACAGAACACGCTACCTCAATAAGGGAGAAATCAACAGGTGTAATAGCAGTCACAAAGAAGTATTGAGTGATATGAAGAAGGAAGAGTTCCCCAACAGAAGGGGCAAAAGGGACAAAAATGAATACCCTTGCCAACATTTCAGTGTCCTTGCATGTGTTGCTCTATTAGCCAGGGCCAGAGCAGAGAGGTAGAGATCTAGAGAACTAATGCTCAAGAAACAGCACACCTTCTGCAAAACCCATCCTCACTCAGCTTGATATCTGCTTCCAAGTCAGCAGTGACTCAAACAAGACTGGTGGTGGATGCAGGCACATCCTGGTGGGGTGAGTCGCAGAGTAGCTTGTGCTTCTCAGCCATGTCTTAAAGGCACAGAAAGGCAGATGAAAGTTTCATATGGATGAGCATGATGGCTTTAAACTTTAAATCTGCTGATCAAAGAACAAAGAACGTTTATGCCCAAGAATTTTTCATTTAAGGAAAGGTGTGTGTATGTGTGCACATGTGCACATGCAAGTGTGTATGTGCATGTGTGCATGCATGTGTGTGTGTGAATGCTCGAGTGTGTGTACCCACTTATGCATGTGCTCTGTTGTTGTTAGTTTAATATTAACTCACATTTCTTATAGTTTATTTGAAGACAAACTTTATTCAGCATTTAGACATAGGTATAGATTTGACTGAATTTCCTTACTTTAACTGAACTACAAATTTAATAAGCTGTCTTACCTTTACCAAGCGTCACTGATAGTGAACCACTTACACTACAATAATTATGAAGCCTATGTCATTTATGTAAAGGCAGTTATTAAAAATTTTTAAGTGTGAAGATCTTTTGTTTCTCATGATCCAGATTTTGACACATTGCTATTACTCCTATTTGGAGAATTCTCATAGTTTTGTTAATCTTACCAAACCCAAACATAAAACAAACTTCAGACAAGATAAGCCCACAGATTCTGAGTTCTTGGGTAAGAGACCTTGAGGTGAAATGTGGAGTGTGATTATGTTGCTTTGAAGTAAATCATCAGGTGACTCTGGGAATTGTAAGGTATCTTCTTTTACACATTTATGGTTTTAAGTTTCAAGGTTCTTTAATTTCTATTTTTGAAAACTTCATATGCAAGGGCTCCATCTACATTACTTTTGTTCTTCTGTCTTTCCTTCCAAGCTCCCTGCTTTCTGAAGAGGACTGAGTCCTAATCTCTAATCTACTGTCCTGTCACTATGATATATGGGTCTAGTCTACTGACATTTCTCAATATATGTTTCTTAGCAAACGCTTTGTTTAGCTATTGGAGCCAGCTAGACTTAATGTCTATCAATAGGGAGATTGCTTAGGAGATTAATTCATTTCATTGCAAACAAATCTCTTGAGATCACTATCATGGCCAACAGATTTCATTAATGTCTGTTTCCAATTTACTAGCTTCTTTCATATGGCAGACAATGCTTATTGGTATCTTCTACTCTTCACAGAGTCCCTACTTTATACAAGATTTCCCTCCTGCTTACACAACAGTATATACCTTATTTTAAAATATAATTTGTAAATGTATTCAAATGCTACATGCAGTAATATACTTTTGTAAAAAATAATGTGATATCATTATCCAAGTACACTTAAGCTTATTATGTACGCTTATGATAATGACCACCCCTTACATACAATATTAGCCACTCTACTGCTATTATGGATTCGTGGCCTTTTCCATGGATATATTTTAAAATGTCTTGTCAACATTTGGTACCTAAAAAAAGCCAGATTGGCATCACTGACTCATCTATTTTTTGCCCCGTTTAAATATTCTTGCTCTAGCAATAGTTTAAACCACAATTTTAAATTTAAAATTAAAATCTCCACCATAAGGCAAGCAAGCAAATACCCACCCCTGACCTGTGAGATCTATTCCCTGTTATATAGGGAATAAATTTGGAGATCAAACAAAAATTGTTTCTTAAGAGTATGCTAAGTAAAGGATGCGTGCAGGACGAAAGGCAGAAACATGCTGCTGGATGTTTTAACCACATCTGAACTAGAAAGCCATGCATTTAAAACTAGAACTTTCACCTACTTGTTCAAATTTACAATTTACTATATTTTGTTCCCCTTTTCTATAATACATTTAACAAACCACTAGGGTTTTCTCCTATACTGACATTAAGATCCCAGTCATTCAGAAAAGAGACCTTCAAATGAGAATAAAAGTTGAGGACACCATATAGCTTATACAGCCAAGGAATAGTTATAGATGGCAAACTCAAAGTTGTGTTAGGATAATTTCTTTTTAAAAATAAAAAATATATTGCAGAAGTAAAAAGAATCTGGAACTAGAACATGGTTCGTGATTTTTGAAAAGAAAGATTTCTGTAATTGCAGAGCATCAAAGTGTGCGATCTGGTGTGAAAAACTGGCACATTCACTTCTTTAAAAACTCCAAAGGCTAGCTGTTGGGCGGGTCTGCTGACAAGAAAGACAGCAAATAGTGTTCTTATGCAGGTGTCTCATAGATCAGTCCCACCAGAAAGAAATGCTCACGTACTCATGTACTCTAATAATAACTATTATGAAACCATCTGTTGGCTAAAACAAGTCCCATGAAAGACTCACTGCTACTTCCCATACCTATTTTTTTAATTTTTAAATATTTGTCAATATTGCACATGTCCATAAAAGTACACATGCCATGGCACATTTGAGGAAGTCAGAGGACAAATCATCCAGTCAGTTCTCTCCTTCCAACACAGGAGTACCAGGAACTGCAATCAGGTCATCTTGCTTGAGGGCAAGCACCTTTTTCCCACTGAGCTATGTCACCAGGTTCAATATATATTTTTGAGCAAAATAATATTTTACATGGGGATGATGAAGATTAAAGACAGCTTAACTTTCAAATCTCCTTAATTCTTGTCATTAATTTTTTTTTTTAAAAAAAGGCAGATAGACAACTAGAAGAACAAGCTAAAACAGACTGTCAACATCCTCAGCCACCTTCAGAGACAAGTTCATGCACCCCAGAAGGTGGATGAAGCTCTAGTGGTTACAACTTGCACAGCATCTACCAGGGGAAGCACAGTGCAGCACAAACCCTGCAGTAGTTCTAAGACTCCTAAAAGAGTCCGTAGGAATGTGCTGGAAATCTCACAGGGGCAATGCGACAAGAGAACCCACTGGGTGGGGATTTGCATAGTCACTCTGGAGCAAATGCTGAAGAGCCCTAAGGGATCTTTGCTCCCAAGACACTGGACACTCTATCGCTTCTTTCCTGGATGAAGTATGACCCTGAGGCAAAATGCCAGGGATGAAATGTAAAAAATAAAAGAGAAGGGCCACATAAATTTAGGATTATTAGGGATGACAACAGAGCAGAAAAAAATCATAGAAAGTAAAACCACACTTTTAATGATATATGAAACAGTAGAATTGGCTTTGGGTTATGATGCAGACACATCTTAATCCCATCCTCCTTAAGAATGGTCTTATATAGAAATACAGATAAGAAATAAGCCAACTTTACATCAAGCTAATGTTTTTAAAATGGAAAGAATTGAGCAATCTGCCTAATCATAGGGTGAAGGTCAACATAACCAGAAATCAGGTTTTGAGCATTTGTCAGGCGATCTGGGGAGCATGGGGAGATGCTGGGCTGACAGACTCTGAGACCACAGAAACAGTTCTGTTAGCTTCATACAGTGGTTTGCACAGCCACAAAAGTTAACATTTATTCTGACATTTGGAGTCAGGTCTTAGAAAGATCAGAACTACTTTCCTCATTTTAGAATGGGGCCATGTAGACCACACGGCTTCTTTGTGATGAAATTGTTAGAAAGTGTATACCAGAGCACCATGCTAAAAAAAAAAAAAAAAAGTATAAGAACTATTTTGAAATGAGTTAAGCATGTTATAAAGATGATGAGAAGCGAGGCATGAAAGAGCAACAGCAATCAGAACAAGAACTCAGAAATGAGTGTGAAGTAGCAGGGCTAGGCTGGCACTAGAAAGCTGTGCCCCTTTCAAACGAATGTTCTCCTTCCTACACACAATCTGTCACAGGACCATAGGAGACAATCAACTCTAGAGGAAATTCCACTGACTAGTGTCATTACTATCTAAATTGCTTGACAAGAAGTCATTCTTTTGATCTAGTATGTATACACACAAATTTAAGTCAATGGAACCTCCTTATCCTAGATGCACAGTATTAAAATTCTAGAAACCTTTAATTAAAGGGAAGGTTAGAACACTCAGCAAATGTCTGTGTGACCTCCCTACCGCCACACATACTGAGAGCTCTTAAATTTTTGATTTACCTTCTTTTTTCCTATGCAAAGATTGCATGGTGCATATTAAATTTTTGTCCAAAGCATGCAATTCTCTAATTTTATGATTCCAGGGTTTCTTCTTTAAAAAGCAGCCAGAAATTGCCACAGGCACAGACCTCAGCAGCCTGAAAACTGCATTCAAGAGGAACGCTACTATTATCAAATAAAGACATAAGTCATTAACCAGATTGCATTTTATGTCAAGCCAAGAATTTGAAGAGGGATAAGACAAAATCAAAATGACTCTTTCATCTTAGGACTGTCTCCACTAAGGAATTTAGCAAGATTTGGGAGTGTTGGGTTTTTTATTTGAGGCTTGTTTGGGTATTTTTATCATTTTAAGAGCTGACGGTTTGCTAAATAATCAAATCTTCAGTTTCTTTTATGTATAGGGTCGTCTTTCCCAAGGATACATACATAGTAGGTGTTTGAAGTAGTGATGATTCATGGATAATTATTGTCAACAGGTCACACTTCCTAAAGGATCCCATGACTAGCTGGTTTTTGTTGTTTTCATCGTACTTGAAGGATATAAATGGACCATACATTCATTCATAGGAAGTACTACATCACAAGAATTATAGAAAGAAAGTCAATAAAAAGTCACAAACCTTGGATGACTCAGTAATGGATGAAATGTGAAACGGGTTCCTTCCCCCTAGCTTTTTCATTCTACATTTGCTCTCTAGATTTTCTGTAGATTGCCTGCAGGAGCCTCTCCACACACCCATCTCCACTCCTTATGTATTAGTACAGACCCCTAGAGCCCCCTAGCTGTTTCCTACCCTACCCTCCATCTCAGCCTTTCCTTCTAGCCCTCAATCCCTTTCTTTTTTTTACTTTTCTTTTTTATTGAATATTTTACGTATTTACATTTCAGATGTTATCCCCTTTCTCCATTCCTCCCCAGACATCCCATCCTGTCCCCCTTCATCCTGCTTCTATGAGGGTGCTTCCCACCCACCCCCACCTCCCCACCCTTGAATTCCTCCACACTGGGACATTCAGCCTTCATGGGACCAAAGACCTCCTCTCCCACCCATGCCTGACAAGGCCATCCTCCACTACATATACAGCTGGAGCCATGAGTCTATGTGTTCCCAGGCTGGTGGTTTAGACCCTGAGAGCTCTGGTTGGTTGATATTGTTGCTCTCCCCATGAGGTCACAAACCCCTTCATCTCCTCAGTCTTCTCTCTAACTCCTCCATTGGGAACCCCCTGATCAGATCAATGGCTATCTGTGAGCATCCACCTCTGTATGTCAGGCTCTGGCAGAGCCTCTCAGGAGACAGCTATATCAGACTCCTGTCAGCATGTGCTTCCTGGCATCCACAACACAGGCTGTCTTTGGTGATTGCACAAGGGATGGATACCCAGGTGGGGCAGTCTCCAGAAGGCCCCTCCTTCAGTCTCTGCTCCACACTTTGTCTCCATATTTGCTCCCATGAGTATTTTGTTACTCCTTCTAAGAAGGGCTGAAGCACCCACACTTTGGTCTTCCATTTTCATGAGCTTCTTGTGGTCTGTGAGTTGTATCTTGGGTATTGTGAGCTTTTGGACTAATATCCACTTATCAGTAAGTGCATACCATGTGTGCTCTTTTACTCTATTCCTTTCTGTCAGCTTCTTAAGCTCAGAAACCTTTCTACCAGGGACCTTCAGTGGCCACACTGGACTGAGACACAGGTAGATGATTTTCACTATCCTTCCTCTCCCCCATTCTAATCTCTCAAGACTAAGTCTTAGTCCTGCTGTAGCCTGCCTGTAGGAGCCCCCTCCCACCTCCACTTTCAGTCCCTAGTGACTCCATATTTTAGTACAGACCCTGGCTCCCCTGGCTTTTTCCTTCTGCCCCTCTCAGCCTCTCTTTCTAGTTCATCTCTCTTTCTTTGTGTCACTTGTTAACCTACAGAAGCACTCTCTACCAGGGATTCCACAGTCACCACAGTTGGCTAGGAACCAGTGTGGGCAACATCAACCAAAGAACAGAACAAATAAATAAAACCAAGACCAGGTATATACACCAAGAAACACCATGACTTCAAATACCAAGAACATAAACAAGAAAACATAAACATGAATATTTAAGACAACAGGCCTCCTCCTCACACCAGCAACCCTACTGCAAATAGGCACTGGGAACTGCAATATAGCTGAAGCACAAGACAATAATTTAAAATTCCAATTGTGAATGTGTTCAAGGAATTTAAGGAAGATATAAATAAAAGTTTGATGAAAAAAGGGAAAACATAAACAGTTGAAAGAAATAATGAAATATTTTCAAAACATAAAAGTAAAAACAGAATAAAGAAAACTCAAACTGAAATAAAAATGGAAAACTTAGGATATAAAAAATTAATTTTTAAAAAAAGTCAGAGAATTATCTCACCAACATATTATAAGACATGACAAGGAGAATTTCAAGTCTTGAAGACAAGCTAAAAAATATAGATAACTCAGTCAAAGAAAATGTTATTCTAAAAAAAATTCCAGGCACAAAACATTCAGGCTGTCTGTGATACAATGTAAAGAAAAAATGTATGAATAATAGGTACAGAGAAGGGAGAAACAATCCAAGTAAAAAGCACAGAAAAAGTATTTGACAAAATCATAGAAGGAAATTTCTTCTACCTAAAGGAGATATCTATCAAGATATAAGAAGCATCCAGAACACCAAACAGACAGAACCAAAAAAAGAAATTCCTCATAACACAAACTAATCAGAACAAAAAAGGCATATTAAAATCTCCAAGGGTGAAGACTAAATCCTATATAAAGGCAAGCCTACTAGGATAGCAACTAGCTTCTAGATAGAGGCTCTTAAAACCAAAGGGGCCTATACAATATCCTATAAACTCTGAGAAACTACAGATGACATCTGAGACTACTATAGCCAGCTAAACTATCAATCAAAATCAATATAGAAAGAAAAACTTTCTCCCTCTAAAACTAAATTTAAGCAGATCTATAGAAGGCTCTAGAAGGAAAACTTTTTAGTCTAAAGAAGTTATGACACAAAAACTCAATAATCCAAAAGCAGTTTTTTAAAAAAGAGGTTAAAAACTCACACCATAACACAAAGTAACAGAAATCAACTAATAAACACTATTCATTCATTACTTGTCTCAATTACCCAATAAAAAGACACATACTAACAATTTGTTTTAGAAAATTTGATTTATCTTTTTTTCTTTTATTGAATATTTTCTTTATTTTCATTTCAAATGTTATCCCCTCTCCTGGTCTCCTTTCTAGAAACCCCCTATCCCATCTCCTTCCCCTTTCCTTTATGAGGGTGGTCCCCCACCCATTCCTGCCTTCCTGCCCTGGCATTCCCCTACACTAGGGCACTGAACCCCCACAGGATCAAGGGCCACTCCTCCCACTGATGTCCAACAAGTCCATCCCTCTGCCACATACCTGGCTGGAGCCCTGCATTTGTATTCTTTGGTTGGTGGTCTAGTCCCCAGGGAGCTCTAAGTGGTCTGGCCTATTGACATTGTCACTCCTCCCATAGGGCTGCAAACCCCCTCACTTCCTTCAGTCCCTTCTCCAACTCCTCCTTCAGGGACTCTGTGCTCAGCCATTTGTCAGGCTCTGGCAGAGCCTCTCAGGAGACACCCATATCAGGCTACCATCAGCAAGCACTCCCTAGCATCCACAATAGATCTGGGTTTGTTGATTGTATATTGGATGGATCCCCAGGTGGGGCAGTCTCTGGATGGCCTGTCCTTCAGTCTCTGCTCCACACTTTGTCTCCATATTTCCTCCTGTGAGTATTTTGTTCCCCCTTCTAAAATCACTGAAGCAGCCACACTTTGGATTTTACCTTTCTTCAGTATCCACAAAACACATTTCACCCCCAAGGATAGACATATGTTTAAAAATTACAATGGAAATGGCTATTCCAAGCAAATTATCCAAGACACAAGCAGGTAGAGCTATTTTAATATCTGGAAAAATAGACTTCAAAGCAAAACTAATCAGAAAAGATAGGAAAGGACATGACATACACGTTAAAGAAATAATCCATCAAGAAGATATTGTGATTCTCAAAATGCACCAAGCAAAAGGATACCCAAGTTCATAAAAGAAATTCTACTACAGCTAACATCGTATATTGTTCTTCACACAATATGGTGAATGACTCCAATACACCATTTTTGCCAATAGATAGGTCATCCAGACAAAAACTAAACAGTGATATGCTGTAATTAAATATCAACCCAAATCAAATGTACCTAGCAAACATCTACAAAATATTTCACCCAAACACTAAAGAATATACTTGCGTCTTAACAACTCATAGAACTTATTGCATATTTGATCACATGCTTGGGAACATAGTAAATTTCAGTAGATATAAGAAAATTGAAATAACATCCTGAGTCCTATCTGACTATGGATTAAAGATGTATGTCAACAGCATTCGAAACAGCAGAGATCTTACAAACTCATGGAAAATGAACAACTCATTAACGAACAACAAATGAGTCAAAAGACAAAAATCAAGAAGGAATTTTAAATGTTTTAGAATTGAATAAAAATGAAAACATGCCATACCCACACCCATGGGACAAAACAGACAGTTCTAAGAGGTAGGTTCATAGAAGTGCTTACATCAAAATCTGAAGCAAACTCACATTAGTAACTTAACAACACATCTCACAGATCTAAAATAACAAGAAGAAATAACAACCAAAA
Source organism: Grammomys surdaster (assembly GCF_004785775.1). Classification (NCBI taxonomy): domain Eukaryota; kingdom Metazoa; phylum Chordata; class Mammalia; order Rodentia; family Muridae; genus Grammomys; species Grammomys surdaster. Next base: position 3,042,703 of record NW_021620801.1, on the reverse strand, counting down.
GGAGTCAATGGCAAGAAATAATCAAACTCAGGCATGGAATCAATAAACTAGAAACAAACAAGTATAATGAAGAAATGGGCTGAAGAGTTGATTCCCTCAGGAAACCAATATGATTGATAAATCCTTAGCCAAAGTAGCAAAGAGACAGAAAGAACAATTCAAATTAATGACATTAGAGATGAAAAGAGGTAAGTTACAAAAGAATCCAAAGAAATTCAGAGAATCATAAGGATATACTTTAAAAATCTGTGTTCTACTCAACTGGGAAGCCTAAAAGAAATGGATGCAATTCTTGACATATGAGACCTACAAAATATAAACCAAGTTCAGATAAACAATTCAAACAGAGTCATAACTTCTAATGAAATAGAAACAGTAATTAAAATTATACCAACCAAAAAAGCCCAGGGCCACATGGACTCAACTCAGAATTCTACCAGATCTTCAAAGAATTAACTTTAATACTTCTCAAATTATTCCCAAAAAAGAAACTGAATGAACATTTTCTAATTTGTTTTACAAAGCCACTATTAATGTGATATCAAAACAATAAATTCAACAACATAATTATAGATCAATATTTTTATAAACAAAAATGCAAAAATTATCATTAAAATACTTGCAAAGAAAAATCAAGAACACATAAAAAATATTACCTACCAAGATCAAGTGGCTTCATGCCAGAGATGCATGGATGGTTCAATATATGGAAAACAAAAAACATAATCCATAATTCATTCACAGACTGACAGACAAACTACAGGATCATCTTATTGGAAGAAGAAAAGGCCTTTGACAAAATCAAACACATCTTCATAATAAAAGTTCCTGAGAGACTAGAAATTTGCATAATTTGATAAATACCTCAATACAACAAAAGTAATATACAGCAAACCAATATCAAACTAAACAGAGAGAAACTCAAAAAAGTCCTACTAATATCAGAAACAAGACAAAGATGTCTACTTTCCTCATATTTATTCAATATACTTGAAGTCTTAGTTAAAGCAATGAGAAAAATCAGTGGGATACAAATGGGAAAAAAGAAGTCAAAGTATCCTTTGCAGATGATATGACTTTACACATAAATGACCCTAAAAGCTCTACCAGAAAACTTCCCCAAATGATAAATACTTGCAGCACAATAGCAGCCTACAAAATTAACATTCAAAATCACTATTTTCTTTAACATGCAAATGAAAAAATGAGAAAGAAATCAGGGCAACAATGCATTTCAGAATAACTTCAAATGTATACATCTTGAAACAACTGTAAACAAGCTAGTGACAAACTTGTATCATAAAATCTTAAAAGACTCTGAAGAAAGAACTGAAGATAATAGCAGAAGGTGGAACGCTTTCCCATGTTCCTGGATCAGTAGGACTAATATAATAAAAATGCCCACGCCGCCAAAAACTATCTATAGATTCACCATAATCTCCATAAAATTTTCAACACAATTCTTCACAGAAATTGTAAAAACAACTGTCAACTTTATATGGAAACACAAAAAGTCAGGTTAGCTAAAATAGTCCTAAGTCCTACATACTAATACCACTACTACTACTAATATAATAATAAATAATAATAATAATAATAATAATAATATTGTTGGAGGTTCACAAGGATCACTATTCTTGATCTCAAATTGTGCAAGGCTTAACAATTTAAAAAAAAACATGGCATTGGTATAAAAGTAGAAATGTCAATCAACAGACTCAAACTGAAATTAATGCCTATAGATATAGCCCCACACATCTAACGGACACCTGATTTTGGACAAAGAAGTCAAAAAATATATACTGTAGAAAACACTTACAACAAATGGTGCTGGTCATACTGGATGGCTACATGTAGAAGAATACAAATAGATTCATACTTATCATCCCACAGAAAACACAACTCCAAATAGATTAAGAACTTCAGTGTAAGACTGAATAGTCTGAATCTGGTATAGGAGAAAGTAGGGGATAGGCTTTAACCCATTGATCCAGAAGAGGATTCCTGAACTAAGACCACCAGTTAATAACCAGGACCTCACAAAGCTGAAACGTTTATGCACTACAAAAGTCACCATCATTTGGACAAAACAGCAGACTAAAGAATGAAAAGATCTTTACCAATTATTCATCCAACAGAGGTTAATATCCAAAATATATAAAGAATGAAAAAAGCTGTACTTTAAGAAAACAACTCATTTTAAAATTGTGGCACAAAACTAAGCAGAAAGTTCTCAAAAGATAAAACACAAATGGTTGTGAAGCACTTAAAAAATGTTCAACATTCTTTCTTATTTTTAGGGGAAATGCATACCAAATCAACTTATATTTCATCTTATAACAGTCAGTATGGCCAAGATCAATAAAATAAATGACAGCTTATGCCAGCAAGAATATATGCTATGGGAAACACATTGCTGATGGAAATGTAAACTATACAGCCACTGTGGAAATCAGTGTGGTGGCTCCTCAGGAAACTAGGACTCAATCTACCATAATATTCAGCTATACCACACTTGGGCATATATCCAAAAAACTCCACACCCTACTGTGGAGGCACTTGCTCATCTGTATTCATTGCTGTACTATTCATAATAGTCGGAAAGTGGAAACATCCTACTTGCCAATCATGGATAATGGATATGCCCATAATGGATAATGAAAATGTGTTAAATGGAATATTATTCAACTGTTAAGAAAATAAAATTTGCAGTTAAATTGATGGATCTAGGAAAAGAATCGTCCCTGGTGAGGTAACTCAAACACAAAACGATTAATATTATATGGTTTCTCTTATGTGTTCGTGTAAGCTTTTAAGATTTCAAAATATGTGCTACAATAGGAATAACCACACAGGTTAAATACCTACAAAGGAGCCAAAGGGGAGGAGAGACTTTGACAAGGGAACAGGAATAAAATATAGTGTTATGGGGAAGTGTCCCGGTGCGAGCTGCTGCTCCGGTCGGTCTGCAGGTCAGGGTCTAGCAAGAGAGACAATGGGGATGGAGGGGCAAGAGACACGAAGAATGGAGACAAGACAGAAAGTCTGATCAAGTCCCACTTATTGAAAGGAAATCATGGGTGTATATGAGCACAAGCAGGGGAATGCAGCTGAAGACACTTTACCATGTGCACCTTGCAGCTGGGGGCAGTAAACAACAAAACAAGATATGTGAGAAAAATAAGATGTTTATCAGAGTGCACTCAGCTGTTGTAGACTGTTGAAAACAAGTCTCTTGTCAGGGTATATGGCCTGAGATGGCTGCAAAGATGATAGCTGCTTTTGGCTAGGAATCGGTTCCCAACAGGGAGGGTGCTTGGAGAAAGGGGTAAAAGGTGAAAATGAGAGGGGACAACTCACACTAAAACCCATTTGAAAAAGTCCCCAAATAATAGGGGAGACAATGTCTCAACTAAACATCTTTTGCTGCCATGTAACATTTTCAGTACCAGGAATGGGTGCACCTTGCTGAGTCACTAGCCCACAGAGCTTCATGGAAATGCCCAAACATTACAAAGCTATTCCCAAAGCTATTAGCCACTCTTCACAACCTGGTGGTAAGGCCTGTGATAAAGACAACATTATCAATATCAGCCAGATACAAATCCTGAGACATAAAACACTAACCTGCCTACAAGATACACTGTTGTAGTACTGGCAAAAATGTTATGGGAGTACACAACCACTCCATGAGATGGACGCTGTCCCTGACACTGCTGAAGTAGCCAAGAGCCTGAGGCTAGATAGGTCATGGACTTAGGGGAAACTTAATACTACTGTCCTGCTAAAGGACCACAGCAATAAAATGACTCCTAATGACATGCTGCTGTATCCACAGATCAGTGCCAGGCTCATCCCACATAAGAGTGACCCACAACTGGACAGCGCGTAGAGCATAAAAGAGGTGAAGTGTTCAGTCCTAAATGGAATGTCTTCATCAAACCCCGCTCCTCAGGGGTCGATGCAAAGAGGAGGCAGAAAGATTGTAAGAGATGATGGATGCTTTCAAGGAGCGAGTGTCTCCCAAGCACAACAGAATTCACTTATGAACTCATTGTGGAAACACTCAAGACCTGCACAAGTTCAAGCCAGATGGGGGTCTCAGTGCTGAGAAGGGGAAATTACACTGGTTCCTACCCCATGAAGCTATCCACAATTATTAACTATTGGCAAAGGGAAAATCAGGTTTCTCCAAATGAGCGTTTGACCCACACTCGAGGGCTATCCATGCCTAGGCGTAGATGTCCAACACCAAATGAACTCAATGGTGTTTGCATTGCTCTATTGTTTGATTTTGTCATTGTTATCGTTGTTGCTGTTCTTGTTGTTGCTTTTATTGGTCTTTTACTTATTTGTTCTGATTTTCATCTTTGTGTTCATGGATTCTTTTTGAATGTGTTTCTTGTTTTATAAGGAGTTTTATTTTATTTTTTCTTCTTTTTTTGGAGGATTTGTTTGGTTTTGGTTTTTGAGAGAGAAAGAACATAAAGTTGGGTGGGTAGGGACATAGGGAGGATCAGAGAGAATCTGGGGGAAGGTAGAATGATTAAAATACATCATATGAATTTTGTAAGATAAAAATAAATAATGGGTCCTGAAGAAAGGCTTATTTCTAAAATGGACAGTGCTGTGTAATATCTCAGAATTTAAACTCCATCTCAGTGGCATAATGCACATTTTAAAATAGACTATGCATCAGGACGCTTCAGCACAAAGATATTTCTAATAGCAGTACTCAGATATCTGGAATCGGAGTTTCACTCCTACAATGGACCCCAGAAGGGAATGTTAACTCTGGCCTTGCTCAGGGTACCAGGCATCTCTAGGAAGACTTTTAAAGACCTGATCTCTCTCCTATTCTGTCTCTTTCAGAAGGATTATATTAGTGAGAAAATTTAAATCATTCATGAAGAGAAATACATCACAAAATGCAGGACAGTTCTGAGTCACTGTACATTACAAGTCTCTTTGACTCTAAAATTTAATCTCCTTTTTACACGTTTGTAACAGGTTCTGTCACTTTTCAATTTTAAAAAGTTCTTAATTCTCTCCAGTTCTTCATTTGTTTCATTGTTAATTCAGTATCTCTTCTATTTTGCTGTATAATATGGGATCTGAAATCTAGATCTCTATCTAGCTTTTCTCTATTTTTAAAAACCAATATATTTTTACAACACGAATGAAAAATGAATAATTAGCATAAATGTGGAGAACTGAGCCCAACAGTCATTGCTGGCTCAGTCTGGGATCCTCACCACTTCTTAGAATAATGTCAAATAGCAGTGATTTCCTTCCTTTTAATAATTGGACGAAGCAAGCACACACCTTGAACAATCAAACCTCTGAGAGACTATCAGGGACCCTGTGTGACCCTCAAAGAGAGTCAACTCCCTTGACAATAAGTGTGGATCTTATTCCCACAGTACTTCTCTTCTGATTGACTGGCCAGTTCATAATTCTCTGTCACCAACTGAGTACCCAAAATTCATACTGAAACTCTGACAGAAGTTCCTGGGGTTAGCAAACACACAAATTAAGGGTTCTGTCAGTCAAGAATCTCATCGCTTCAGACATTACTTGTGAAAGGTGATCAGACTACTCAAAGGCTGCTCAGAAAGCTACAAATGAAGCATCTTCCCATCAGAAAAGAGGGAATCCACAGGACTCAAGCAGGTGACTCACTTAATATTGCTTCTTTATTATAAAGCACAACTTAGAGAGATGCATAGGGCAAGGCATGGAAGAAAACACAACTTCTCAAGTATTGCCACTATAACTTCAACATGTACACCTCTTGGAAGCTTCTCCTACCTGTGCTTTTAACCCAAGGTATGTGGAGGTATCACTACATGGGCCAGATTACTTACAAACACTGATCACTGATGACAGAACTCAATACCCATCTACTCTCACCTCCATGGAGGCTGAAGTGTTGAACTTTGAACTCCAAGCTTCTAATCAAACACCCTCAAGTAGAGAAATTTCAGCTTAAGACAGAAGCCACCTAAAGCTCTGTCAGAGAAATCACCCTATCAGTGTAAACTCAGTATGTATTAAAAGATTATACTATGAATAACAAAAGATACTCTACAATAAAAGAGAATATGCCTTAAGTGGGTCAAAGTCCATGCCAACTGACAATATATTGCAACCTTGTGCTCTTAGGCACCAGCATGGCCTAAGATTACACATAGCTCCTTAATATTGCTCATTAGAGCCCATTATGTACTATCCTGGATCCTTATGTGACCTTTTAAGTACAATTTTCCCTGGAAGATCCTCACAGAAACCCTACATCATTTTCCACATCTCCTGTCATCCCAGAAAACTATATAAACCAGATTTATAAATTGACTATATGTTGCCTTTCAAAAACGCTTTCCCTATCTTTGGATACCTTTCTCTTTAGGATACTCAGAAGGCTGCCCACACACTTAACATATCATGTTTTTCAGATAGGTAAAATAAATATTTAGTATATGTTATATATTATATCCACTGTTTATTAATTAACACCTAAAACTATGTAAGATATGTATATAGGAAAGGTTATGACTGAGAGACCAGAAAGGAAATGAATCTCCAATGAAAGCTTAGTCCAGAAAGCACCTTCAAGGGAAATCCTGAAGAAGGGAAAATCTTGAAGGGAAATCTTCAAGAGAAGCCAAACTCAGCCTCTATCTAAAACCCTTTCTTCTTCACTGAAAAGTGGCTCTCGCTGCTTCCTATCATACAGTATATTTATAGTTTTTCTCCATCCTGTACCCATCCTGAAGAAAAGCTTTGCAATTAGTCACTGGCTAAGCAATGGCCTGACAGGCTGAAAACCAAGTGAAGCCCCTCTGAGAAAGATAAAGTTTCTTTAAAAGACCTAGGCAGCCCTATTAGAATACAGATTTTGGGAAGGGTACCATGATTACATATTCACATGATAAATAAAATGTGTGAAAATAGCAGTAATCAAATATGTTTGTTACATCAAACTAAGAGAGATAATTCAAAGTTCCATTCAAAGTCCAGCTCTGTAACACCCAGACTGCCTGAAGCTATCTATCATAGACTACCCAACTTGCATCCAAAGAAGGTTTACCATTCTCAGAGTCTATTTCATGAGCCAGGCCTTTCAATACCTCAACCAAAACAAAAGCTAAACAAGAGACCCAAATCTCTTTCCACTTTACAAGACATAGACTTTGAAGCTCACTAAACCAAGAGGAGCTCTCAAAGACAAAGAAGGAAAACAAAGAATGAGGCATGCAAAGCAAAGGACTAGATAGGTGGCAGCTGCCACAGCTGATTCCCCATGCTAGAGCACCCTTGGGTACCTCTCTTTGTGATACAGCCCAAGGTTCCATATCTTAGATGAGGAGACCAAGGTCAAATAAGGGCCTCTCCTCGATTCCACAGAGACCCTGTGTATGCTCCATTTGTAGCCAACAAAGGCACTGCCATAACTGTCAAACCCCCTCACCCATCAGCTGGCATGTGCCCACTTTGCAAACTCAAAAATGACACTAGAATCAAAGCTGTCCTTCACTTTCTCAAATGGGAAAGTTATCCCATTACCAAAAGTCCAAAGGACACTCTACTCATGGGGCTCAACAGTTACCTGAGACTCTATTCCTGGTTTATGATGATTCCATGGAGAATTGAGCCATGCCCAGCTCAGAGGGAAGCCAGGGAATCTGTTCAGGCTCCTGTATTTCCTGTCTCTATGGAAGAATCCTAGGTTAGATGTTTAGGAACTATCATTCAATATTTAATCAATACAGAGGCCACTTATTCTGCTTTAATCAGCTTCCCTGAACTGACCTTTTGGTTCTCAATTCTCCTTGTTGGGAGTCAGGATTGACAGGTGATGCTACAAAGTTGCTTCACATCCCTCTAGAATATGCCTTACAAAACATATCTATTCCTTCATTCCTAGTATTACCTAGATGTCTGACTCCACTTCTAGGAAAAGATAACTTACAAGAACTAATTCCTAACATTTCTGTTCAAATCACAAGCTCAACATCCCTATAAGCACTCCTTGATTCCCACATTCATGTATGCGAGAGTCTAGGATAAGCCCTTCTACTACCCAACAAATTTCCCTGAAATCTGGTATTTCCTTTCCTGTATGGTCTGAAAGCCCTGTAAAAATGTTCTCAAAAACCTTTTTTTCTTTTTTATAAAAAGCTGGTAGCAGCTCCTTTCTCAGGTACTCCAAATATTTTAGGAGCTTCACTTATCCCTTCAGTGAGTTCTTTGTGAGATGAAAGCTGGGTTATTATCTAACCACAGAAGGAAAAGGGGACCAAAGCAAGCTATTGTTTGTGAAATTTCTCTGTACCCTCTGAGGCCTTTTCAGTCTAACTAGGAAAAGTGTCTGTAAAGATAATGAATGGGGAGATGTGAGGGAAATCTGCTAGTCCCCCAGTGGCAAGGTACCTCATCTTAGGGTAGACCAGAAGAATGGAGGAGTTTGGTGTAGCCCTTTGGATTTACATGGCAGACTATTGAACAAGATCAAGAAATTGACTACTGAATTTGGGAATAGTCCTCTGCCTATAAATAAAGACTGGACCAAAATCTGCAGAAGCATCCACAATCATGAGGAAGGGTAAAAAGAGCCAGTCAGATGTTAACAAGGCCCTTACTAAATTAGCCCAGGGATCACAACAGACCTGGATAACACGATTCTCAGGGGCACTCTTGCAGTCTTGTGTCATTCCCTGAGTGTCAAGCCTGAAACACATTTCAGGGCATCCAAGGTCCTATGCTGAAAATCATTCAGGTAGGTCTTTGACTAGACTCTGCCCAGTTTATCACATGTCTAATCTCAATGATTATCAAGTTCATTGTGGCCTTAAAACAGATCCCTCCTCACTCAAGCAAAATAGCTTACCCTTTGCCCCTGAAAGTTGGGTCTGACATAAAGTTCTCCCTGGTCTAGCCTCACCACGTTCTAACAACTCCCACCACAGTTAAGCATCAGTGCCTTTCTCCTTGAGTCTGCTCCTCCCATGTTTACTCACTCCTCTACCAGTACAAGTTTCACCAGCCTTCTACACTGTTTTAGTCACTGGCATATTGCTGTGAAGAGACATGATCACAGCAACCTTTACAAAAGAAAATGTTTAATTGTGGCTGGCTTACAGTTTCAGATGTTTAGCTTCTCATAAGCATGGTAGGAAGCATGGTGGCACAGGCAGACATGGTCCTGAATAAAGAGATGAGAGTGCTACATTCAGATCCATAGGTAGCAGTAAGAGAGAACCATTGGGCCTAGCTTGAGCTTTTGAAACCTCAAAGTCCACCCCCAGTGACACACTTCCTCCAACAAGGCCACACCTCCAAATTTGTTCAATGGTCCCACTCCCTATGGGGGGTTAGTGCCTAACCTATGGGGGCCTTTCTCATTCAAACCACCTCACACATTTATTAAACCTGTGTGTCATCTCTGCTTGATGTGCAAGAAGATCTCCTGATCTCCACGACTCAGACACAGAGACCCAACATTATTTAAGTTCTCCTTATTAGCTTAACATACTGATAATCCTTCCCTCTTAGTGTCTACCTACCATTTGAGATCTCTAGCTCCAAACTTCAAGAATTCCTCCTTGACCCATTTCTCCATAGTGATTCATGGATGCTCCAATGTATGCTTGTAGAGACTGAATGGTAAATTATCTGTGACAGTCCTAAACCACTCATTTTACAATCAATTTGGTTATTTGTTTCCAATTCCTTCTCTCCTGTTCTTCATTCTTTTTCTCCCTTGTTTTCCTACCAGTTCCTACAAAGATAAGATCATGGACAAGCACATTTCTTTTCAGTGACAGCTTCAGAAAACATTGTTGAGGAAGGTTCATTGGAGATATGAACAAGAGCTTCAGAAAACAGCCTCTTTCAGCTCACAACAGATGTGAAATCTTAGGAGGTCACGTATCCTCCAGGGCTTTGCACAGGAAGAACCATACTTCACAGTACAATATGAAGTTACCGATTCCACTTGAAATCAAGACAATACATATCTTCCAATTTTTTTCCTTCTTGCAGTTTCCAAGAATGCTGTTTCTTTGTGTTTCTATGAAGCAAAGAAATTAAATCACTAGAATATAGCTAGGCCCTGAATGCTCCCCCAGGTCAATTCACCAAATGCATTTGTTTCGACACTCAGAGTCTTTAATAAGACATACTTCTAATTGATCTGTGTGGCCTGGGGACAATGTGAAAGAGAATGCTTCTGTTTACCCTGGACTAATAGCAGCAACCTTTCCTATGATAAATAGCCAATATTCCATTCCTGTGCCCACATGAGTCACTTAGAAATGTCAGCCTTCCATTATTAATGCAGCCTCTTTATCCGTCATCTTCTTGGATGACACCTAAAGAGAAGGCAGCACTTTCAAGTATGTTTATGCATCCAGGCTGGATAATGAGCCAGGTAGCTTTTCCTCCTGAGTCCTGTCAAAAATGCAACACTGAAAAAGATATAGGTGATAAAGTGTTAGTTAAAGGAGTGTTGTCACATAAGAATAAAGCAAAATACTAATCAGCAGAAAAAGTGAAAAACTACGACGGCCTCCAATTTAGAAAGTAAATCCATGCTGCTTAAATGCCAAGTGGAGTGTAATTGGAAGACGCATCACAGCGCTTGTCCTAAGAAACTGGTAGTCCTCCGGTGTTCTAGGCCCCTGCTGCATTTCCACAGCAAGCCTTTGCCAATTCCCTGCTATCTTTCCACATCCCTGCTTCTTCCCTGCCTTAAACAGGCTTGCAAACTCTTCTCCATAGGCCAGCCACCTGTTTTCCAAAACAAATGTGCCTTTATTTATATACTACCAACACCTGCTCTCAAACTAAAACAGTAGAGTTGAGTAATTTCATCAGAAACCATCAAACCCACAATTGTAAAATATTTACTATCCCGATCTTCATGGGGAAAAGAAAGCCAGCCTGTGATTTATAGTTTAAGCCAGTTTCTAATTGTAGGCGGATAATCGTAAACATATTTCTTGCTATCGCCACCATTCAATTTAATTAAAAAACATGGACAGAATATGTGTAGAAACTATTGGATTATTCTGAAGAATGAATGATGGCAGAAAAATTAGGAATAAGGAATCCAACTATCTCCCCCCGCCTTCCCCTTGTATCTCAGCCTGGCTTCAAACTCCCAGTGATCCTCCTGCATCAGCCTCCTGGATGCATGCAGGGGTTACATGTACAACATGCCTGGAGGTGCCAGGGCTGATTTTACTGGTTTTCCCCTCTATTAGAAGGAAGTAGACTCAGATACTTTGGTCATCCTGATAAGCCCTTAGAAACAGTGATGACAGGAGTGGTCATGTAACTGAGTTTAATGCCTTGCTTTTTCTTTGACTATTTGTGTTTATTGTAGTGCTTGTTCCTTGACTATTTGCAACTATTGTATTTCTAGACCCTCAACTTAGAACTGAACCTAATACATACATGTAATCAAAATGGTATAAAACCATAAAGGAGGAGGGGGATGGAATAGGAGGGTTCTATGGAGGGGAAATGGGGAAAGGGGATGACACCTGTATTGTAAATAAATGAAATATCCAACAGAAAAAAAAACAACTATTATTCAACCCAACACAGGGCTACTGCTGCAGGAGACCAGAGCACAACAGGGTGTCAAAGCCTTGTGTTACTAGTCAAAGGGGAAAAGGAGAAATAAAGGGACCCAAAGAAAGTTGTAAGAAACTGAAGAGTTTTTAGAGATAGAGAAGCCTGTAAAAGCCACCTCCATGTTGTTATTAAATTTTGGATTTACCTGTGTGATCCAAGCATGTGAACAAGATCTTAATCAGAACTTACTAGTACTTAAAAGATTTGGGAAGTAAACTGCTCTTTCCTATGCATTAAAATCAACTCAAAATTAGTCAAGATTTACAACCAACTCAGGAGTCCGATTCCTACAGGAAAACATAGAATGGAAGTTCCATGATATTTACTTTGAAAGGAAGTTGCGTTATATTAGCACACATAGAATGAAAGTTCTGTGATACTAACTTAGAAAGGAAGTTCAGTATTAACAGTGTGGTAGCTCCATAATATTAACATAGAATGGAAACTCCATGGTATTAACATAGAAAGCTCCATGATACTGGCAATGATTGCATGATTGTGACATCAAAAACTACATAGGTCAAACTGAAAAGCTTCTTAAAAACAAAAGAAAAAATAATCAATAGAGTGAAAAGCAGTACAACAAATGGGTAAAGCATTTGTAAACTGTACATCTTATAAAAGGTTAATAGTCCATTTAAAAAGGGTTAGTAGTCAAAATACCAAAGGAACTCCTACTCCAAAGCAAAAATATCAATAACCCTCCTTTTAAATGGGCTAAGAACTTGAATAGGCACTGCTCTAATGAAGTCATTCAAAAGACCTAATAGTATATTCACTGAGGAAATGTGAATTAAGATCATAATGGGGTCAGTAGCATAGACCATATCTCTAGCAAGAAGAAAATGTTACCACACAGATACAGGAGGCTTATAGAACCCCAACTAGGCAAGAAAAAAAAAGACACAAGCATATCATAGTTAAAAATACTAAATATACAGAACAAAGAAAAACTACTGAAAGCTGAAATAGAAAAAATATACTGGGTCATGGTGGTGCATACCTTTTATCCCAGCACTTGGGAGGCAGGCTGATTTCTGAGTTCAAGGCCAGCCTGGTCTACAGAGTGAGTTCCAGGACAGCTAGAGATACACAGAGAAACCCTGTCTTGAAAAACCAAAAAGAAAGAAAAAGGAAAAAAAGAAGAAATACAAATTAAACATAAAATAAAATATCATAACTAACATTTCTCAGTGAAAACTCTGAAATCTAGACGAACCTAGAGCAATACACTTGACATTATAAAAGGCTACAACTGCCAACTTAGACTGCTGTACCTAGAGCCTGACCAATACAGATGTGGATGCACACAGCCACCCATTGGACTGAGCATGGGGTCCCCAATGGAGGAGTTAAGGGAAGGACTGAAGAAGCTAACAGGGTTTGCAACCCCATAGGAAGAACAACAATATCAACCAACCAGACCCCTCAGAGCTCCCAGGGGCTAAACCACCAACAAAAGAGTGCACATGGAAGGACCCATGGCTCCAGCTGCATATGTAGCAGAAGATGGCCTTGTTGGACATCAGTGGGAGGAGAAGTCTTTGGCCCTGGGAAGGCTGGATGCCCCAGTGTAGGGGAATGACAGGGCAGGGAGGAAGGAATGGGTGGATGGGTCTAGGAGCACCCTCATAGAGGCGGGGAAGAGGGAGGGGACAAGGAGTTTGTGGAGGGGAAACTGGGAAGGAGGATAACATTTGAAATGTAAACAAATAAAAAAAACAATTAAAAAATCTTAACATAATCCTAGAAGCAATACTCAAACTGAAGAGAGGAATAAGCACAGCCAAGGGACTCTAGAAATAAAACATATGAAGGCATAATTTAATGAAAATAAACCACAGCTAAGAACACAAGCCAGCCAAAAAATACAACTGTGATCTTTCATTAATATAAATGGCCTCAATGCTCCAATTAGAATTCCTAGACTAGCAGAATGGATTAAGAAAGAAAACCATCCATCTGCTATCTACCAAGAACTAATCTTAGCTTTAGGGAATAGGCACCACCTTAAAGTGAAAAGATGGAAAGAGGTAATCCAAGAAAATGGGATGATAAAGGAAGCAGGTGTTGCCTTCCTACCATCTGACTAAATAGACTTAGATAAACCTAATCAGAAGAGACAAAGGGTATACTGCATTCTAATCAAGGGAGCCATTAATAAGGAAAATATCCCGATAGTAAACATAGGGGCACCACACTCCTGTCCACCTAATTTCATGAAACGCTTTCTAATAGAATTAAAAACTTAGACGAACACAGATCCAGCAATTGTAGGTGATTTCAACAACCAAGTTTCTCCAATAGACAGATCATCTAGACAAAAGAAATAAACAGAAACCTTAGAATTAAGTAACACCGTACATCAAATGGACCTAATAATTATGTGCAGAATAGCCTATCCAGGCACAAAGAATATACATTTGACTCCACAGCACATGTAAGTTTCTCTAAAATAGACCATATTCTGGATCAGGAAACAATCCTTAATAAACGCTGTAAACAAAGATCATCACAGAAAGCCCAAGCCAATGCAGAAACCAATGGATTGTGGGAAGCCTAGCTTCAATGGATATGCCTACATCATTGCTCTTGAGGGTGTGTCTCAGGGAACATCAGGGAAGAGCAAGGAAGTCTACTGGGGAAAAGTCCTCCAAGAAGTGGCTACAAAAACAAGACCAGAACAATGACAATACCAACAAATGTCTATGAGGTCTCACCACTAAACAAAGAACGTAGGCTCCATTCGGACCTTGAAACCCAGCACAGAGACATCAGCACCTGAAACAATAAAAACAAAGAGCCAGTCCACCTACAAAAATGGGAACAAAAGCTAAGCCAGTGGTTCTGGAATGTAGCTGAGAACGCCTCTGAGTGAAATGTTCCTAAGTGTACTAACCTCAATTTTTGGATTCTGTAGTTCTTCTTCTTATTAACTGAAATTTGCCAACCAGGATATGACTTTTATCCATAAAAGGCAAAGAATTATAAGGCTCAGGATTGCATGATTTGGGAAAGTTCTGCATGCAGCTGCTGGCCAGCAATAAAGATTTCTATTTGGGTTTGAAAGTGTCCATGTGGCAATCTCTAGTGTGCTTACCTCACAAGAAAAGGTCAACAGAAATCCAGAATCAAGACACCTACCCAACAAAGACAGTACCAGATATTAGCACCTAGAATTCCAATCATCCCAAACCCAGATGCCTAGATGTAACAGCCTGAGCTGCCCCACATTTGGCACTACTTTGCCCCGGCTGAGCTGCTGCTCCAGTCCGAGGGTCAGGGTCTAGCAAGAGAGAGAGTGGGGATGGAGGGGCAAGAGACTCAAAGAATGGAAACAAGACAGAGTCTGATAAAGTCTTCCTCTATTGAAAGGAAATCCTGGGTATTTATCCGCTTTACCACATGCCTTGCCCTCATGGACAAGCAGGGGAACACAGCTGAAGGCACTATGTCATGTGCCTTGTAGCGTGTATACCATGTGTGCCTTGCAGCTGGGGGCACTAAACAGAAAAACAAGATATGTGAGAAAAACAAGATGTTTATCAGAGTGTGCTCAGCTGTTGTGGGCTGTTGAAAACAAGTCTCTTGTCAGGGTATATGGCCTGAGATGGCTGCAAAGATGATAGCCGCTTTCGGCTAGGAGTCGGTTGCCAACACCTAGACACTAGCATAAAAACATAATCAGTATCAACCAGGACAAAATATCTCCACTAGAGCCCAGCAACCCTACTATGTTAGACTCTAATAAATGCAACATAGCTGGAGCATTCAAAATAGTCTGGATGAAGATGATAGAAGTCCTTAAAGAGGAAATTACTAAATCCTTCATCGACAAAATAAGGGATCTGTGGAAACCTAAACAGCAGTAGGAAGAAATGAATAAAACAGTTCAATACCTAAAAATGGAAATAGAATCAATGAATCAAGCCCAGACTGAGGTAAATCTTGAGCAGGAACCTCATCACCAACAAACTACAAGAAATGGAAAGAGAATCTCGAGCATTTAAGACTTCAGTCAAGGAAAGAAATATTAAATCTCCAGGTACAAAACATCCTAAGTGAGGTAGGTAACCCAGACCCAGAACATTAAATATGGTAGTTATTTGCTTGTATTTGGATATTAGCTGTTAAGTCAATTATAAGCAAGCTACAATCCATAGAACTACAGGGGTTAGATATAGAGCAAGGGACTGGAAGGGGATAGTTATGGATAGGTGAGGGGATGAATCAGGAGCATTAGTTAGAGAGAAGAGAAGAGGATGATGATAAGGGAGGGAATATGGGACAGAAAGCTAAAACTGAAGGCCAATTTAGGCATAGAATGGAAACTTAATACATTAGAAGTTTCTTAAAATATATATATGAAGGTGATCTAAATGAAATGGCCAAATAATGTAGAAAACAGAACCTCAACTGGGTATCTTTTGTCAGCAAATGAAGCTTCCAGTATTGGAAACAGGATATATCCTAGCCAAAGGCGTTCCATGGGAAATCCATAGACAAGCCAGGATGTTGCTTTCCTCAAACTGAAAGCAGGACTCTATTGCTAAAGATAATACCTACATAATTCATTGAATGTGGAGAGCTGGTGCCTACCTAGAACTTCTACCCTTACTGGTTAGTGTCCTTGGTACTAGAAGGTATACTGCATGCAAACAAAGGAAAAACATAAACATCATCCCTTCTACAATGCAATAGTGGCAGAAAACTTGTGGAAATAGCCAAACAATATCTAAATCACTTAAGGTCTGCTCCACACAATGTAATAATCCATATCCACCACTATTTGTGTGACCATGAACTTGAGACTGGATAGCAAAGGGTAAAATACAATACTGTTCTACTAAAGTAATGCAGCAACAAAATATCTCCCAATGACTTTCTGCTATACTTACAGAGTAGTGCCTTGCTCAGCCATCTTCAGAGAAGCTTCCTCCTGCAGCAGATGGGAACAAATACAGAGACCCACAGAAAGACAATAAGCAGAGAGTGAAAGACCTTGGAACACTCTACCCTAAACAGGATGTCTCTATCAAATCCCTCCCTTCAGGTCTCAGGGAACCCTATGAAAGAGCAGGAAGAAAGATTATAAAAGCCAGACCGTATGGAGGACAGGAAGGCAATAAGGTCTTCTAAAGGTAACAGGACCAATACAGGTATGAACTCAGACTGAGGAGGCATGCACAGGGCCTGCATGCGCCTGCACCAGATGGGGTCCTAGAGCTAAAAGGAGAAGTAGACAATGCTCCCAACCGTAATCCAGAAACAACCGCAAATTGACAAACACTTTCTCCAAGAGAGTCTCACTGGGGAAACAAAGTACTGTTAAGTGCAGGCCACATGCCCAGCAGTAATGGCCAACAGAAAAACAAAGCCTTTTGTTTTTAATATATATTTTTATTTTATATTTTCCCTTTTTTTGATCATACAGGCCGCATATATATATATATATATATATACTGGATTCTGGTTTTGTGTTTTTATGAGATTCCCGAATCTGAGAATGAGTGGGTCTCTTTATCTATTTTTATTTCTATTTCTTGTGCCTTTTCTTAGACTCTTCTTTCTGTTTGTGTGTTTTGTCCTATAACAATGTGTTTGGTTTTGTTTTATATAATTATATTATATTGTATATATTACATAATATTATATTGTATTGTATTTATTATTATCATTTACAAACCTGCTTGTTTTCTAGTGAGAGGCAAGCGATATGGACCTGGATAGACGGGGATGCAGGGAGGAACTAGGAGATGCAGAGGGAGAGGAGACTGAAGACAAAACACATGAAATGAAAAAAATCTATTTTCAGTAAAAGAAAAAATTAACTACACCATTAAAAAATTACTCACCAAAGGAATTGGAATCAGAGGTTGCTGATGAGATTAAGGGTCAGGATGACCTACAAGGACTTTAGCTGTTATGAAAATGTGATCTACCTTTTGTAAACCCTCTTCAAAAGAATAAAAGGGACACAAGTATTTATACACACACACAAAAAAATGGGATGTATGAGAAGAACAAAATAGAGATTTTACACCTGAAAGAAGTCTCTCAGTGTGGGCTGTGTTATCCAGTTACCGTGGGTCGCATAGCTTAAAGAAGAGATTGCTGCTTCTAGCTCTAGAGACCAAGATATCCACAGCCAGGGAATTAATGGGCAGACACAATGTCTGGCAAGACACAATTTCACCTCAGTGTCAACATCTTTAGCTGTCTATTCCCACAATAAATGAGAAACGCCTGGCCCTTTGAATGGCAAGTAATTTGGGATAAGTCTGAGACATCTAAAGCTTCCTGTGTTGTGGATCTCTGCCTTTCCACTGTATCTACACCAGGAGGAGAGTGAGGTTCACTTCCTTCTTCTTATTCTCTTACTTGTAAGGGCTTAAGACCTAATGACACACCAAGGTCCTCCTTCCAAATGTCACCATATTGAAGCTTTCTCTTCAGCACATGAACACTCGGGGGACACAAACATTCAGTCCATAGCAAGTGTAATAATAAAAATGAAATGAAATTCAAGACAAAGTGCTCATGGTTGGAATTCTTTAAGAGGTGCCAAGACAGAATTTGTATATACAGTTACTAAAATAGTATAATTTATAATTTCTGAGCTTTAGATTAAACAAACATTTTCTAGTACTCAATTACTGTCCTTTTAAATTACCTCAAAGACATATTTATTAACCACAAAAAAACATTATTCGTTGCACAGTATGATTATGTTCTGAGCTTGTCTGCTTGCTTTCTTTAAACAAAATGAGTATCACCAAACTCAGCCCACCACCATAGACAAGGAAGCTTTCTGAAACACATCTCTAATTTAATTTCCCATATGCACTGGGGCAGTATGTACCAGTCTGGAGAAGTTCATCAAAGACAATCAAGAGGGTAGAAGCATTCATCAAAGAGTTAGTATGTCTGACCAAAACAATATTTTAACACCCACGAATACTGTTAATTACAAAAGAGAAAACAAAGGAAACACATCCTTGGAAAGCCTTGGAAGTAAACAAGATATAAATCTATTCTGGAAGTTACTGACTAAAAACAAGGAATACAAAGTTAAATGTCCATCCTGACTCCTCTTCTAAGTAAATCTTTAAAATCAAATGTGTATCAGCTAATCCGTGGAGAAAGAAGAATAGATTAGAAATGGGTGATTAAGAAGCCCCTAAGTGAAATAATTGATTCAGGTACCAAATAACAACAGCTCATTTGACAAGATAGTAATGGGGAGGTTTAGAGAGGAGATATTTAATTTTCAGTATCCTAAGGACTAAAATAACAGCACCAGAATAAAATCAGTTATCAATGTTCATATCCAATTATTAATGTTCATATCCAAGACACATGTAACATACTCTCTCTCTTTCTCTCTCTCATGCACACACACACACATTATAAGATATCACAAGAAAGTAAAGAAACCCTGATAAAATTAGTACCTTCTACAGGTTTCCACACAAATGCTTCAGTATGTTAAAATGTCATTTAAAACAGGGGAGAAAGACAGTAAAGATAAAAGAATCTTAGGAAACACAGCTATAGAACCAGGGTGAAAGAATTGTTTGGTTTGTGACTTGAAAGATAAAGAGAGACAAGAGACAATTCTTTGAAATTATCAGGTATTAGGCATTATTAAATAATTATCTGTCATTTTGTTGTGTATTATAATGTCTTTGTAGTCACAGAAAAAGCAAGAGACCCACAATGGCATGTGAACATATAAAATGACACGATGCCTCAGATTTTTTTTGAACACTTCAAAACTTATAAACATGAGAAAATCCTAACATAAAAATCCTAATGTTGAGTATGTAAAACTGATTTTAGATTTCTCTACTCCTGCGTCACTCATAATACAGGCTAACATGTAGTCTAGCCTAATACTTTAGCCTATATATGTAAAATTTATAGGATATATCACTGTGTCACAAACACACTATTTTTTAAACATTCCATTAAAAATGTCATGAAGATATTACATAATCTGTCAGCTAAATTCCAAATGAAGTTATGTATAAGAAATGGGAAAAAAGATTTGAGCTTGTTTATAATTTCTCTCAAATGTGTAATTGCCTTTTTAATGTGAATATTATTAGAAGAATCATTTTTTAGGTATATGATCTGAATTATTAATGTATGTCTACTGTGCAGTCTGGAAAGATTGCTCAACAGTGAAGAGCGCAGGGTGCTCTTGCAGAAGACCCATCTTCTTTCTTTTCACCCACATGGTGTCTCATAAACATCTCTAACTCTAGTTCCAAGGATTCAATGACTTCTGCAAGTCACCAGGCATGCACGTGGTATACAAGCAAACACCAGACAGATATGCATAATTCTCTGTAAAGTCACTTTTATTTATAGTCTTAAATGCCAATGTTTATTATAAGGCACAGCCATTACGTCTCTTAAAATCAAACTGCAGTCCCTCACTGCTAAAGCAGAAAAGCAAGGGGGAAGGGAGAAAGTTATCAATTTCTTAACTACCTCTTATCCAGAAATTGGCCTTTCTAATATGTACAACTGCTTCCTGTCACATCCCGTTCCTCTTACAGCCTAGTCTTGGCTGGAGCACAGGATCTTACTCTCTCTTCTCCAAGAAAAACTGAGGCAAGGCTAAAAAAATTGCCCAAGAGTTACATTTAAAACATTGGGAACAAGAAGAAAATGCACAGATAGGATCATCCCAGAGGCCAGAACCAGCAGCAGCAGCTGTAGTATCTGTCAGGAATCAAACACTAACACAAAATTCCTGGCGCCAACTCCAACATTACTGAGTCAGAACAAGCCTGGTTTGGGGCCCAGGACCCACATTTTAAGCCCTTTTAATTGCTAAATAATTTTAAATCCTAAGCTTGAGAATCTTCTTCAGATTCTAATTCATTTGATTTCATTTTATGAAAATGATTCCCAAACTGGATAAGATATTAGTATCATGAAAGGAAGTGGTTTAAAGAAAGCAACTAGATGTAGTTTTTATTTGCCTTTATTAAAAAATATTCAGGTAATACATTTTAAGCATGTTTTTCTTCCCCCAACTCCTCCTGGATCCTCCCCACCTCACCTCCCATCCAATTTTATGTTTTTTCTTTCCCTTTCTCTCTCTTACACTATAAAAATAGAAGAAATGAAAATGAAAATGGGGAGAAAACCAACAAGACAAAATATAGCAAAACCAAACAAAATTTCCACAAGAAATACCATTGAGTTCTTTTTTTTTTTCTTTTTCTTTTTTTCTTTTTTTTTGCCAACTAATCTGGCATGGGACCTGCCCTGGAGCGTCTCTGATATACTCAATCACACTCTGTTGCAGAAGGTTGATTTTTTTTCTTTTGCCAGCAGGTATCAGTAGTCAATAGCTTCCAGGTTAAGGTGGGATCCCGTGCCTTCCTCTCACTCTCAGTGATGGAATTCCATCTGGCTTGAACAATATCTTTAGCTCATGACTGCTGCTACAGGATCTGAGTTCTTTAAGTGTAAGAGTCCTGTGGGGTCTGGAAGTCAGCCGTCACCTGTGTCTCTTACAATCCTCTGCATGGGCATTTGATGAAAGCATCCCATTTAGGACTAAGTTCCCCAAAGGATCTGTCGGCACAATGCCCAGCTGTGCGTCTCTGTGTTATCTCCCATTTACTACAAGAAGAAGCTCCTCTGCTGTGGGGTTGAGTGATGTAGGCACTGATCTATCTCATTAGGAATCATCATTTGTTTCTACCTCCCTTTTGCAGAATTATGATATTAGATTTTCCCTGAAGCCCATGATCTATCTAGTCTCTCTGGTTCTTGGATGCTTTAGCAGCATCAAGTATGGGTTCTATCTCATAGAGTGAGCACTAAGTCTCATAACCTTTGTGGCACTATTGCACCAGCATATCTTATAGGCCCATTGCTGCTGTAGGTCACAGTGTTTGTAGCTGGGTTGATGAGTACCTTTTTCCTCTGGTAGCAAGCAGAGTACCTTTCAGCACCATGAATTCTAGTCACTAGAAGTAAAGCTTCTAGTTAGGCACAAGCTTAACTTCTCTGTGTTCTGTGATATATATAAGGCCCCCAGCAATAAGACCTTATCATCAGGTTGTGGAAAGCAACTAATAGCTTGACAATAGACTGTGATGTTTGAGAGGTGCCATGGGACCCCTTTGTCCAATGATTCAATGAGATATAACCCATTCCTGCCAATGGATATCTTACTTGGTGGCTCTTAAAAAAAATAAGATTCAAACAAACAAATTCCATATCCCATAAATATGTAAAGCTTTTAAACTTCTCAGATATTCCAATGTACAGTCTCACATACCCAGGCAGCTGGATTTTACAAGAACTCCTCAGATGATGCTTAGCTCCAGGCTAAGAACTAATGTTCAATATAGGTTAAATGCAAGATTCCTCACATTTATCTTCATCCAGGGGCTTTCGAACCCACCTCATATCTGTTTCCACATGCTATGAATTGTTTGTCCCTGAACACACTGGGAATTTCTACAGATATGCCTTGAAGTAATAAAATCCAAGAAAAGAAAAAGAGAGGGATCATAAACTCTTTCATTTCTTACTTAGTGTACACCTTCCAACCTCTTATTTTCAGTTTGATAATCCTTCTCTTCTGCAGTGGGCATTTACCAGGACTATCCCTGGCCTCCTACCCATAGAGAGTGATATCAGTAAAAAACTCAATAGGCAGTCATCCCAAAATCCACCACAACAACTCAACAGGCAGTCATCCCCAAATCCACCACAATGCAATTACTTTGATATCTGAACATGAGATACCAACTAAAGAAACCGACAAAAAAAATCATTTCATTCTCTCTACAGACAGCAAAATAATGCAAGTATCTGCATACCCAATAGCATAGAATTAGCTAATGGTGTGCATATATAGTACACACATATGAACTACTTAGTGGTTTATAGTGGACTGACTAAAAATATGTGGTTATGGAACACTTTAGATACAGGTTCTGAGCTCTCTGAGGTTCTTGGGTTCAGGAGAATAAATCAGTTGCTAACTACTATCATCATCGTTGACTCCTAATAGAGAACAGACAGGAACCTGATAAAGCTGTCTCCTTAGAGGTCTGCCAGAGCCTGAAATATACAGAGGCAGATGCTCACAGTTAACCATTGAACTGATCATGGGGTTCCCAATGGAAGAGTGAGAGAGAAGACTGAAGGAGCTGAAAGGGTTTGTGGCCCCATGGGGAGAGCAACAATACCAACCAACCAGAGCTCCCAGAGTCTAAACCACCAGCCTGGGATCATTTCTTCCAGAATACATACCCTGTCATTCATGCTTCTAATGGTCTTACCATTTCATCTTCCTGGGATGCCTTTATGTTCTGTCAACCTGGTTTGTTCATTCATCCAGCAATTATTAAATACCTTCTATGCATTGGTCCTTTCTTAGGCATGAGGATAGAATAATAAACAAAACATATAATTCCTTCAAGGAAATATGGCTCACTGATAAATGCCTTAATGGACAGGCATGGAATGAAATTAAAATGTGTAAGGAGAGACATCTAATCTTAGAGATGTAATATCAAACAGGAATACATATTCACTAGTCAAGTGACCTTGGACAGACTATTTCAGCATCTGTGTTTCTGTGGTACCTAGCACATAGTGTTGTCAGAAAACTTAAATGCCTTGAAATAAAGATGCTGTATGGGTCCTGGAAAGGACATAAAAGATCTCTAACCTAGAAAAAACATTTTTTAGAGTTATTGTCTACAAAGATTCTCCTACTCTCATTGTTGGGCAATAGTGAGGCAGTCAGGCAGAAGAAATAGTTCAGAAAGCTGAGACTCCAGTGTATTGGACTATACATATATCCCTTTTCTAACAATGTACTTGTCAGCCCAGGGTCCTCATCTGTATGTGTTACACACACACACACACACACACACACACACACACTCACCACTAAAACAATGGGGTAACAGTCTCCTCCCAGAATGACCATCACGAACTCTCCTTTCACAGATAGTATCTGTTCAAGACATTCCTGGATATAGAAAGGTACTGGAGTGAAGGAGTAGTTTGAGGTACATGTATAATAAGTATAACTATGTTCTCCAAGTGAGAACTTTTGGGAGAATTTCCCTATGTGTAATTGGAAGTATATGTGTTTAAAATCAAATGCATGATTGAAAGGAGTAAATGCAGTAGAAAAAAAAGATTATACAATCTAAACCTGTTAATCAAAATAGAGAACTACCCAAATTATCCCCCTCAGTTACCAACCCCTCTTTCTTCAAGATTCTATAACAAAAAAACCCAAACAATAATCACTGAGTACTCTCAGATACCCATTGCTGAATAGAGATATATCCGACCTGCATCTCTTGCAGTCTGTGTGACCTTCTTTTTCAATTCTTTGAGTAAGATGCCAGAAACTTGCACACACTCCATTTAGACAGTGACCATAGGTAATGCTAGTAGATTATGTATTGGTTGAGAGAACAAAATGTTCACATGCTGCAAGACAGATGTATCAGACTTGCCTCAGTTTTATTCAGCTTAACATGACATTTATTTGCCATGAAACCTAATATCTTCATCTGACTTCCAGATAGTAACTGATACTGTGCTTTCCCAGAATTCTCTCTAAAAGCTTCAAAAGGAAACCAATTTAGCCAATAAAATAGATGTGATTGTTAAATAGCCTTTCTAAGCAAGGTCTTGCTTGACCATTTAGTCTCTTTCCATAACAAACTATATTGTGTTTTGATTATTAAATGATAGCAATATTTATTTTATTTTATGTATGGATGTTATTATAATATTCACTTTATGGAAGAAACACTTCATGGGCTAGTATGTTTATATCCATGGCTAAACATAGGCTCCAAACTCAACTATCTTTGTATTTTATTTCATTAAGAAAATGACTTACATTTAGGTCTTATGGAGGCATTTTCTCAATTGAGATAACTTTCTTTCAGAAAAGTCTATTTTGTGTCAAGGTGACTTAAAACTATCTAGCACACTGGCCTCTTGCCAACTTGACCTACAAACATATCATTGTCAAGCCATCTTTTCTTTCTTACTCATCCCCAAGATCAGGCATTAATAACATCACAATATAAAATATTTTACAAACTTAAAAATTCCCAGTCTTTACAAATTTGAGCATCCTTAAACTGAATCATTTTAATAGTCCAACGTTTCTTTTAAAACCTAAAATCTTTTTTAAAATTAAGTCTCCAATCTGTGTGCTCTTGTAAAATAAAAAATAAGCTGAAGACGTCCTTACTTCAAGAGGGAAACACCAGAGCACAGTCACAATCAGATCAAAGCAATGTTCAACATCTAAGATTTACTCACAATCTTCTGGGCTCCTCCTAAGGGCTTGGGTCACTTTCCCAGCTCAACCCTCTGTAGCACACACACCTTGTCTTCTAGGCTCAGACTGGCTCCACTTCTACTGCTGCTTTTCTTGGTGATCATTCCATGATACTTCCATCTCCAAAACTGCTGGAATCTTCCCCTGTAAGTGAGCTACACCTTTACCAATAGCCTCTCCTGGGCTTTCTTCATGGTGCTAATTCAATGACTTATTCATGCCTTAAAAACCAGGACAGCTGCCCTGATTCTTATACTACCAAGTTCAGCTGCCAGCATAAAATACAACCTTGGTTACCTCTGGAACCAGCATCTGTATGCTGTCTTTCAGGAAAAACTTCCCAGAAGCTCCTCATCAATGCTGGTCTCTTCTTAATCACACCCAAAATCTTCAGCTCCAACTAACCATCATCAAATGTCCCAACAAAACTTATTTTAGTGTTTCTAGTCTCTTGTTAATTGCAGCCAATTCTTCAGCCCCTGCTGACCAGACACGGCAGATTCTTCACACAAATGACCTGATAGAGTCTTTACTCCCTCTGCAACTTTACAAGTCAGACAGCCTCACATCCAGCTCTCAACATCCTCATCTTCCAAGCTCCTACAAAACATTCAATGGCTTTTCTAACCCAAACTTCCGAAGTTCTTCCACAATCCTCCCAAAAACGATGTGGTCAGGTTGGCCACAGCAATACCCCACTATCCTGCTAGATCAGGACCCAAAGGCAACTTGGGGAGGAAGAAGTTTATTGAGCTTATACTTACTTCCACATCACAGTTCATCAGGACAGGGAACATGTGCCAGGCACTATGCAAAGTCCTCAACACTTGTTATCTCACTTAACTCTAACACTAAAGCCTAGAAGCCTAAAGCCTAAAAAGACTCAGTAACAGAGTTAAATTTCTGCTACATAGCTACATAACTTGAAAAGCTTATGTTTTCAGCTTTTAGCCTATTAACTTTCTGTTTCTATAGCAAAACAAATGAAATAACTTACAAAGAAGAAAGTTTATTTTGGCTCACAATTTGGAAGCATCAATCCTTAACTGATTAGTTTTATTGACATGAGATTTGGAGAAGCTCAGAAATTGGTGGCTGGAGTCCATTATGAAGGAAGCCCGTTCAGTTCACAATTACTAAAGAAAAAGAAAGGGCCAGGTCTGGCATTCTGACATTCATTTCAAGGGCACACCCTCAATGACCAGAAGACATCACACTAGGTTCCTCCTCTTAAATATCCCACCACCTCCCAAAAGCATGCTGGAGAGGGAGATCAAGCTTTCTCATTAGTCTTTTGGGGATGCTTTTCTAAGCCACGGGCAGCCCGCCTGTACTTCCAGTTGTGGAAAGAGCAACATCTGAGAATTCCCTGTGCTGCGTTCTCTTTTCTTGAAACTACATTTACACACAGTCTAAGCTTCTTCTCTGTCCCTAAATTTTATGTCTCTCCTCTTCAGAGAGTTTTCTCCTCTGGAAGATTCCCCGGGCTGTCTCTCAGATTCTTTGTGTTGGGTCTGTCAGTTCTTATTCCTAAGAACATTGTTTTCTATCATGGAACTGGCCAAGGATCAGTAAGATATGATCTAGGCAGATCTGACTTAGCCAAAAATAAATTTCCAATATCATTGCCAAACATATAAACCAGAACACTCAGAAATTAACTTAATCTCAAGTCATGATGACTCCTGGAATGTCACTTCCAAGTCAGATGGAACTTGTGAGACTAACCATCAGCATTAAAACTGTGATCAATATGCTATGATGATTAATATTTAAGTATTCCAGATACAAAGTCAGATGATGGTAAAATACGTAAGTCATCATATTGGCAACATCTAGAAGACTCCTTGTGAATCTCTATGTAACCCAATTTCAACTGACACTGATATCTTGGTTGAATCATAGTTCCTAGCACTTTAGCCCAGCAAAGATGGAATTTCCCAAAGAGAAAGCTATTGTAGAATGTGGTAGTTTGATTAAGAAATATCCACACACACAGGCTTTGAGTGTTATAGTCTTGTCCTGATTCCTCTGTGTTCACTCAACTGCCTCTTCCTGCCATTGGCTGCTATGCCTCCCTATCAGGATGGACTTCTATCCCTCTGCAACCACAAGCCAAAATCAACTCCTTCTTGTATAAGTTGCCTTACTAATGGCATGTTATCACACAAACAGAAGAGTAACTGAGACACAGAGGCTCATAAAAAAAAAAAAAAAAACACTGGCAAATAAGTGAGCATTCAGAAGCTATATCAGAGCTGCCTGTTGTATAGTGCACCTGTAATTCTAGCACTAGGGTGTCAGAGGCAGAAGGACTGAAAGTCTGAGCTACTGAGAAAGACATTATACCCCTAAAAATACTAATAAATTGGATCATCTCAGCATAAACATAGCCAGAAATAACAAAGAAAGCTGAGCCTCATGTGTGCTGTTCCCTCATTATTAGAGGGTTACAATTTAGATATTAGAAACTAAAAGCTGTCTCATGCCCATAAAACATCTGTGTCTCTAGTAAGGAGACAAAAGGTATGTGAAAGAGTTCTTTGACGATGTCAAGATTTTCCTTAGGCTTCATGAAAGAGAAAGGTACTCAAGAACCGAGTCTATAGAATATGGAAGGACACAGGAGCACACTTGTAAAGGCATACTGGAAGCTCTCAGAACCACAGAGGGAAGATCTGGTTGTCCTCAGTAAACCATGCAAGATGGATGCAGTCTTAGAGAGCCAGAGATGCAGAATTACTCAATTCTTTATTACCAACTCTAGCAGCAAAAGCCCTCGAGACCTACATAGAGTCAGAGAAGATATGAGGCTCCATAATATACCTCACTGTGCCATGGTTGGTGGCAAATAACAAATGTGGTCAACTTAGTGACAACGTAAGCTCCCTCAGATTTAGTTAATGTTCGACAAACTGTGACTCAATGCTGGAATTCTCCAGCATGCTGGAAGGTGGAAAGATCTGTAAGAAGGAGTATAATGGGACCATCACTATAAAGAATCCAGTCAGTTAACTAATGGGTCATTTCCCTGGTAGAAAGTTGTGGGTGGACCACTGGAGTTGGTTTAGTGGGCACTGTAATGGTTACATGATTGTCAACTTGATGGGGTGTGGAATTAAGTAAGAGACATGACTCTAAGCAGGTCTATGTGGCCATGCCCAGGCAGGGTACTGTTCATGTACTAGTTCAAACGAATTCAACCTAACAACACTTATTTACTTATTTACTTATTAAATCACTCATCTTTCAAGCATCCTAGGATATTGGCTTACCCAAGGACACTGGTCTGCTTAAGCTGTTCTAAGAGGTCTCAGAGTCAAGGGCATATCAACATCTACACTGAGAAAGGAATCACCTAAGAGATTGCCTTAGCTTAACCATGTTTGACCCTGGAGGAGCCAGGGACATGGGTGGAAAGGCATAATCAAAACCCTAAGACTCTAAGTCAAAAAGGAAGTGGGGGGGGACGCAGTAGATGTTGCATAGTTGTTCACTAAACAATCCCCTTTCCTCCTATTCTCCTGAAAGGTATATGGTAAGACACAGTCATTTTCCTGGGAGCCCTGGTTCAGAGTCCAGGGGAACAGCTGAACTCCTTTGGGTAAATCAAGGATTGTAGAAAGATGGTGGACATGGTGGGTGGATGAGAAAGACAGAGAACAGAGTCCTACAGGAAACTGGCTAGCTGGAGCCATGCTAGGCATGATGTGGTTCTCTCATTCAGTTCTCTCTCCCCTAAAAAATATACTCATAGGAAATGTGGGATTAAGGGTTATTCTGGGGGCTGGGGGAGGTTGGTGTGAGGAAGTGACAAAGACAGCACTTTGCTGAAAGACAGCAGCAGGAAGCAGAACAGGGGCCAGCACATCATACTTCTAGAAGCGAGTTTGCAGTAAAAGTGGGGGCCACATTCTCTGTTCCCAGCCTCTCTCCTGCCTCCTAACTAACACAGGCTCAAGCTGTGAAACATGTCTCCCTACTACCCGCCTCCACACACACCAGACTTCTTTAGCTGGCCTTAGAAAAGATCTAGACTCTGTCCTATAGGTTCTGATTCCTCTCCTCAGTGTTTCTTCTAAGCTGTCTATCCATCCACAGCTTTAAACTCATCTCCAACAATCTGTCTCTGTCCTTTTCAACCTACATTGAATGCCTTTCAGTATGCAACTAACTTCAGGCACCTGCACAAGATGGCAGGGACACTAACAGAGGAGCCTTCGAAAAAACCCTACTCACAATGAAAACCAAAGGGTCTCAAGAGGAGAGTAATTTCTTCTAAGACATCAGAGTTATTTACTTCCCTACCAACTGCTGGGTAGCAACTATACCTAACACAGAGAGGTTTTTAAATGGCTTCTTGATGACATTTTACTCTTGACTGCTAGTTTTATCTTTTAAGAGAAATTTTTAATGAGATGTTATGATAAGCAGCCGAAGTTTAAAAAGAGAATGATTGTAGGTCGCACTGTGTGAGCCTTGTCTAGGCTTGAACTCATGGTAATCCTCCTGTGTCCACCTTCTGTGTGCTAATATTGCAGACGCACACCACTACACTCAGCCTCTTGGGCATTTCTGTATGCTCCATGCTTTCCTGCATGTGATCCTGCAGTCTCATTTAGCTGCTGGTCTGATTCGGTATGAACTTCCCAAATGTCTATACTCAGCTTCCTGCAGCTTTGGTGAGGGTGGCTAGAAAGCTGAATGCAGTTGGGACTGTCAGTTTCTCTACATAATCTAAGAGCCTCTCTCTCTCTCTCTCTCTCTCTCTCTCTCTCTCTCTCTCTCTCTCTCTCTCTCTTTCTCTCTCTCTCTTTCTCTCTCTCTCTTTCCCTCCCTCCCTCCCTCCCCCCTCCCCCCCTCTCATCCTCCCAGTAGGACAGTGAGGCGCTGCATGGTTACACTCAGGCTCCAAGACAAGGTTAGACTGCCTACAGTGGTTCTCAACCTGTGGATTGCACCCCCAAAAAGACTATCTGAAAACATAGATATTTACATCACGATTCGTAAATGTAGCAAAGTTACAGTTATGAAGTAACAACAAAAATAATTTCATGGCTTGGTGGTGGTGGTGGGGGGGGGTGTTTCACCACAACATGAGGAACTATATTGACGGGTCTATGGCATCAGGAAGGTTGAGAACTACTGATTACAAGAGACAATCAGCAGGAGCTGCAGCCCCCTAGTGGCCAGACCC
Organism: Grammomys surdaster; assembly: GCF_004785775.1. NCBI lineage: Eukaryota > Metazoa > Chordata > Mammalia > Rodentia > Muridae > Grammomys > Grammomys surdaster. Next base: position 3,012,503 of record NW_021620801.1, on the reverse strand, counting down.
AGAACTGGCTTAGCATCCCTTCTCAGACTATATCTGATCAATCCAGTTTCAATGACGTCGCTTTAATTGGCCATAGAAACAAATTTATTCTCAAGGACAATTACTTGTTTTTGAGAAGAAAGATAAACATGTGCATACTATTGAAACTGTCCTAGATCCTGGCCACATAGACAGGTTTTCAGAAAGAGAAGGATTGCAATGGAAAACAAACAGAAATTCAGCATGTTGAGAGGGAAAAGACAGTTTGATTTAAGGCACAGTTTACACTGGGTGGGTTGTCTTGTTACTGCTCCATGTAGAGTTTGGGAGCAATCTAGGCTCTGAGCTTCCATCCTGCATTGCAGTAGCAGACAAGGGCTTCCCCACAGCCATGGAGAGGCTGACAATACTCTCACTTCACATGGCTACCACAGCCTGTGTAAGATCTCCCAAACCCCAAGGTCTCCAGGAGAAAATTCTGGAGCTCTCATAATTCTGTGGGTGGAAAACAGAATTGGAGAGTATATGTCTCCACTTCTGTTCTATGGATGCTCTCGTTCTCCAGAGAAAAGGTACCAAGGCTCAGAACCATGTGACCATGTGATCTTCTCTTGTGGAGAAGGCAAAAGGAAAATTAGTCCTTATGTGTATTGTATGTTCATACTGCTGATGGTGTGTGCATTCTAACACTACCATCCAATGTTGAGGATAAAGAATTTCTATTTCCCTTTAGTTTCATGAGAAAGTATCAGGGTGGGTTGCTAAGATGAACACTGGCACACTCAGCCAGCAGACACGGGCTGAATGTGTAGTCCCACAGACCCAATTATTTCACATACATTCAAACAGTAAGACGGAAATGTGAGCACCAGAAGACAGCAAGCATGACTGTGTAGCCTTTTATTGGATATGGGCAGATAGAGCAATCTGATGGAGAAAAAGTCAGATAGTTTAGAGGCAACCAACATATTTCATTACTAATCTCCATTTGCGGTCTTTGCACCCCGACTCCATGCAGACATGAAAATCCATCAGAAAGCCCAACGTTTTTCCTTATGAGCATTGTGTTACATTGTCACTCCTTTAACTCTAACTTTGTCAGCTGTGTGTTACAAAATCATGTCAGGACCCTCCAGGCACAGTTAATAGATGCCCAAAGCAAAGAGAAGTAGCTCAGACAATTAGCAACTCCAAGGAGAAATGTTTGTCAAGAATAAATAGTCAAAGAACCTGAACGTCGCTCTCTGTCTTGGCACGGCAGTCTTCTGTCTTTGTTTCTCTTCCTGCATTTGCCCCATTTTTTTATTGGATGTTTTATTTACATTTCATATGTTGTCCCCTTACCCCATCCCCACCCACCCAGGAACCCCCTATCCCCTCACCCCTCCTCTTTCTTCTCTGCGGATGTAACCCCTACCTACCCCCCCCACTCCCACCTCCCCATTCTTTCATACTTGGTGCTTCCACGTCAGTCTCTAGACAAAAGAGTTCTTTTATCATTTAGCATCTACGTTTAAAATTTTGTGCAACTCCCCAGTCTGTCTTCTTACATTCTCTGTGCACAGCTGGACCAGACATGATCATGACAGAGGCACGGCTCTCTCCCTTGGTCTGCACAGGTGCTGGGTTCACCTTACAGGTGTGCAGTAAAAGCGGGTTCGTTAGTATGCCTAGATTCAAAGGGAGCCGATGCTTCACTGAGACCATGTGCGCTGAGCCGGTGGAGCAACGCATGCGCACCTCACACAGCACATCCTGTGTTGGAATAAGCTGGAAGCTCAGCATTAAAGGAGATGGTAGGAAAAATACTTTCAAAAACTCTGACAGTTTAAAGTGGAATTTTTTTATGTCAGTCTAATCTTTCATCTGTTTTCTTTCATTCTCGTTGGTAAGTTACTCTATGACTCATCCATGTGGCTAGTTATCTCTTCTTCTGCCTCAGGATTTCCATGGCCCTCTCAATGCATCAATCCCGTCAGCCTGAAGCACTGTCCCCTAACTCAGTCCCCTGCCAGCCACGGCCTGACTTCCCCATCGTTCTTCCCAGCAAAATTCTATGTCCTTGCTGACTCTTCCTTCCTTCTCGGCATTCTGTTCTAAATCCATCCCAACCAGAGTTCCAGTTGAGCTTCTCTCAAAATCTTCCATCAACAAGGTCATGGAACAAGCTCTAGCTTGCAGATTTTTACAAGCAATTCACTCTCTTCTCCTTGTTCCTGCTAGAAAATATTTGGAACATTCCAGCCCTCTTGGAGAATTCTGGCCTCTTGGATGTCTCAATTTCCCAGACTTCTTCCCAACCTCACTATCTGCATCACCCGCTGTCTTCGTTTTGACCAGTTTACATATCAGAGCATCCGAGGGCTCCATCTTCTTTTCTTCACCCCTTATTCCTCCTCAGACAACTTTTTTTTTAATCTCTCTGCTCTGAAAAACCATCGACGACTGTACTCCAGCCTCAGCCCCAGTCCCCTTTTGCAAGCACATGTCTCTAATCATTTACTTAATATCTTCCTTTAAATGTCTTAAAAACCACCCAAATTTGCATGACCAAAATGGAATTTAGTACTTGAAATCTTTAAAAATAAAAAATGCTTCTCCCCAGTCTTTCACAACTCAATAAATAGCAGTTCTAATTGTTTCGATCAAAACACTCCAGATGTGTCATCAACTTGTTCTTCTCCCGGCGACAGGTAGAGCCTGGAGTGTTCCCCACGGGTGTTTAAAATTGTCACCCTGTGACACTCTGGATCCTGGTTCCTTAATTATCCCTAGACTAAAGCTGAATGACTCACAAAGCAAGCGATTTTTTTTTCCTACCTGGTAAGCAGAAGAAATTGAATTGACCCCAGGTTTGTTCAACTCCGTATTGGTTATTGTTCTAACTGCTGGGACAAAATGGTGACAAAATCAACTTTAAAAAATAATTTATTTCCTTCCACACTTTGAGGGACCGTCCATCACGGAAGGGGCGGCCTGGCGGCAGGCTCGAAAGGAAGCTGATCACACCGTCCTTGCAGTCAGGGTGCAGAGCGAGGCTTTCTCCTTTTCGTTCAGTCTTGGACCCGAGCCCATGGAATGACTCTGTTCGTATTTAGGGTAGGTCTTTCCTCCCCAGATAATTCCAATCCACTGGAAGTACTTTTGCTTCTTCGATACGTTTTCCAGGAAGGAATCAAACCATTCTGCTGAATCCCCTTGTCACTTAGCGAAGCTGCAGGACCTCTATAATCTGCTGGACATCCATTTCTCCAACCTCATCCACATGTGCCTTCATCCCAGTCTGGCTACCTAGGCCGCCTGCTGTTCTTTAAGTATCCCATAAACACCTTTTCCTTTTGACTCTGCCAGGAAGAGACTTACTGCAATTCTCAGAGGCTCTTGCCATCCATATTAGTTATTCAGAAAAGCCTTTCTCAAGCATCCTCCGTTCTCCGATCCCTCACCACCTATCACCCTCTGTGCTCTTTCTTTCTTTCCAGTTGCCTCACTAAGAATTCAACATCATTTGGCTAAATCTTTAATATTACTTTGTATATGTGTTTATGAATTATCTTCCCAAATGGGATGGAAATGCACAGAAGATATTTAACTCCATGCAGCTTACTTCTGTCTGCCCAGCACCTAGAGTCTGGATATTGGAAGACCCCAAATAAATTGTTAATAAACAAGAAAATGCCAGAGGTATTTAAAAAGAAAACTAGTGGGGGCATAGGGGATATAAAAAACCTGTCGGGGTAACTAGAAATGCAAACAGGTTAAAGAAAAAAATAACTCTCTGTTCAATCTGAGAGTTTTTATCAGAGACAGAACATCTCTAACCTAATTATGTTCACAGGAATCTGATTTTTTTTTAAAGTACCATTAAAAGGCACAGCAAACACTGGAGGGAGTGTCAAGCTTCTTGACAAGAAAATGACAGTTGAAAGTTTGTCAGGAATATGTAATGAAGGTCTTATGAGTGAGTTGTCTACAATTAATAAATTGTGCCTCAAATTACCATGCAAGCAATGCATATGGAATTGAAATGTTTTCAGTTATCTTTATAAATTCATGTTATTTCTCCTCTCCTTACTTATTACGAATGATTATTGCTCTCCATTATTTATAATTTAAAATTTTGTCATAAACTCCTGAGAGGCATTCATTCTGTTTTCCCAGCTTCGTTCATATTTAATCTGTTCATTCATGTGCTGTTCAAACGACCTGAATACTGTGGAGATAAATCTTTGGCATCTTTGTCTTACAAATGAATCAGAACTAGGAAATAGTTCTTAGGAACTGTGAGAGTCCGTATAATAAACCATCAACTAGAAGCCCTGCTAGGCAAACTCCCCCTCTAAGGCTCTGTTTCTCCCATATGCCAGCTGACTTAGTAAACAGCCACAGCCCATATGACTTCCCTGTAGACAAGCAACTGACCATTCACCCTGCACAGGTTCCTCAGTCTCTGCCCTCCATTCTGAAATGGTCTTCACTAACCTCCAAGGAAACCACTGTACTTTCAGAAATACAGAATAGAGATGTACTTTATTCTATACCCTCTATTCGTGTGTGTTCGTGTGCGTGCCTGCCTGCACATGCACATATGCATACATAGGAAGTGATAACTCTGGAAGATGATGAGAAAGCAAAAAATTCTGGTTAAGTTGTTTAGCTTAAGGAAAAATACAGTGGTGATTTCTCTAGGATTTATTTTGGCCTCATATATCCCCGAATGGGTGCTTCAGAAGACAGCAACTGGGAAACCCAAGGAAGAACAACAACAAAAAAAAGCATCTTCTTTTAAAAAAGGGGGGGGCATAAAATGCACAGACTAGGTGTGACAGTCAGTGTTTGTCACTTAACTGGATCCGGTACCACCTAGAAATCTAGGTTTCAGGAGCACCTGTGAGGATTGTGTTGGTTAGGTTTACTCAGATGGGAAGACCTAAGAGAGGGTAGCACCTTTCCCAAGTCTGAGTCCTGGACCACATAAAAAGGAGAAAGCTAGCCTTTACTGCTCTTCTGTCTGACTGTGAATTGATATGACCAGCTGCTTCAAGCTTCTACAGCCTTAAATTCTCTACCATGACAGAGCGAACCCTGGAACTGTGAAACCAGAGGAGGCACTTTCTACTTTAAGTTGCTTTGGCCAGGTATTTTATCACAGCAATGAGAAAAGTAATTAAGATACTAGGAAAACCAAAAATATTAACAACTACTCTTTTCTAATCAAATACCAGTGAATTAAGCCCACTACCACCACCCAAGTAAATGAGAAGTGGAGAACCTATACTGCTACCCTTGCTGAGAAAATTGAGGCACCCAGAGTCCCATGAGGGTGGGATCCAAGGTCTACAAGGTTTCTATTATGCTTACCATTGTGAGATGGTAAGTCACCCTCATCAGTGTCAGATACAAAGGGAGCTCAGGCCCCTACCCAGTGAAGAGCCTGGCTATTTACTTTCCACATGACAATAACAAGGTAGCACATACATATCTTCCCGTGTAGGACAACTTCATAGATGCCAACAACAGCAGGCTTAAATAAGACCTAGAATCTCATAATCAAATATACAAACAATAGGTTTGAATGACAACAAAAGAAAAAAAACCCTCATCTTCCTACAGGAAGAGCTCAGAATTATTAGAAAGGAGCAGAAAACAGGAACTGACACCAGGTCAGATATTTAGAATTATGAGCAGAGCTTTTAAAACAGCCAACATATGGATACCATAGAGAGAAAATATAAGCATAAGCACATGAATTAAAAAAAATACATCAACTCAAGACAAAGGAGTAGAAGACTTAAAGAATAAAGCCAAGAGGCATACGTGGCACACACCTTTTGGGAGGCAAAAGCAGATGAATCTCTGTGTTTCAGGCCAGCCTGGTCTACAGGGCAAGTTCCAGAACAGCTAGGGCTACACAGAGAAACCCTGTCTCAAAAAGGAAAAAAGGAAGGAAAGAAGAAAGGAAGGAAGGAAAGACGGAAGGAAGGAAGACCATAGGAAACTCATACACAAACAAAGGGATCATACACACACACACACACACACACACACACACACACACACAAGCTTATACAATAAAGGTAAAGATCCCAAATCGAATGTATCAGTGAACAATGAAATCCAAATGAGAGCACCAAGATATAGTTCATGTAAAAATGTTCACTTGCTATTTGCAAAGACAAAAAAGGAAGTGAATAGAGGACCTGTAGTGTTTCTAACAGTGCTAGAACTCTCAGGATCTATAGTCAAGTGACTTAATCCCTCACCTTATGCAAACACTGCTCAAGATCTACTACAGGAAAACAGAAAACTGTGAAACCACCCAAAAAATAGATGGAAGGTTTGAAGTCTAGGCAGAACTATGAAAATGCTTAAACGTGGTGCCAAAATCATGATCTAAAACTTTTTGAATGGTTAGGCCCATCAAAATTTCAAAATTTTGTTCTATAAATGAATCCTATGTAAAATATAAAAAGATACACTACAGTGTGGGGGAAATATATGCAATCTGAAGACAAACCACCATCTAGAATATAAATAAGCAATAATCAAAACCCAGTACTTTTAATGAAATCAAATTTTTAAGTGGGAAAAATACACAAAGACAATTAGTTAATATAATACAGGACCGTGGGTAAACATGGAAAAGGTGGCCAGTACCACTAAGTATTAGGGAACTGGAAATTAATAGCATAGAGAGATGCCATTGCAATCCTGTTGAGCTAAAATGAAAAGCAGAAACAGCAACCAAATTCTGGAGAAATGTGGAGAGGCCACACCTCCTATCTGGTGCTAGCATGACTCAAAATTATACAGCTGCTATTCACAGAGCTGGAGGCTCCACTCAGCCATTTTGTCTCTGGGCATTAATCCCAGAGAAATAAAAATTAACATTCATGCAAATGTCTTTGTATTGATATTTATGGATCTCTTATCTGTGTCATCAAAATAGTGGGAGCAACCTACATTGCTTCACTAAGAGAGAAAAAATAAGAATTAAATCCTGTAGCACAGCTATGCTACTTAATATAATCTAACTATTAAAAAAACTGTTGAGATATATACAAGAAAAATGAAACATGGCAAGGCTCCAGAGAATCATGGTGAGTGACAAAGTCATTTCCTGCTATTGTGTAGCTACTGTCCTGGCTGCAACTAAGTACCTCCACCCATGCTTATGTAAACTAGCGTAACTCAGGGTTCAAAATGAAATCATGTAAATAGTAGGTCTATTTGGTAAGAAGAAAGGGTCCTGAGGAAGAAGACCAGAAAAGCATGGGTAAGAGGTAATATTGGGCTAAGGAGAGGGAGGCATCAATGTAACAGCAATGTGTTCTATTCATGTATTAAATTGTTACAAAGAAAAAAATAACCTGAAAGTGCTCTAAATAGAATATATATCTTTTTAAAAATATATAGGACATATCACAGGCCAAGCTCATTTTGGTTTTAGTTCTCTCAAAACACTAACACTCATATACCAGGACTAAAAAGTGTGCAAAAAATTCATATTAATAATTCCTGATCATAATTATGAGCAATACATCTCAGATTACTGTGAATATTTCTCCTGTTGCATTAGGTCAACTCATTTTCAGTGAAAAAGAAATCTATGGAATTTTTTTTTGGTAGTTGAATCATCCATCTTAGACTTCTATAACTTTCCTTATATTAGTTTTTGTCCAATACTTAGGAAGGCACAGAGTATGTGCGTTTTAAGAGGACACTGTTTTTCAAGGGATGCCATGAATGTCCATACCTGGGCTATGTGAACCTGGTTCCTTGGATCTCTGCTCAAGTATATCCTTGTACTCTCAAATACAAAATAATATGGTAATATCTTCTTACAAAACAAAAAAAATCATTTTATTTAAAAGAAATGCCCCCAAATGTAACTTAGAATGTAACTTCAGTTATTTTACCTTAAATAGAATAATTTCTGCTGATTTTCCATGGACTCCTGCTCACTGAGAGTCATGAGGTTTTGTGCAGTCTGTGGGTTGACTACAGCTATGGCTCCCTCTCTACCCTGTGAGTCTGTGTGACTATGATTGTTTTGTAGATGAGGCCTTGGGGAATGCCTGTGTGCTGTGGAGTGGGAGGGTGAGCCCCTCATAGACTGAGCTGAGTGCCGAGACAGTTGTTACTGACTTTAGTGACTGGATATTAAGAGATGGAATGGGCTGTGTGCACAAGTCTGGCCTCATCCATTCGAAGTGAAGTACAGAGTCTAAGAGAAGTAGTTCCCAGCTCTCAACATGATACTGAAGGCATTCTGAAAATGCTTTCCCTTTCAGGCAAGTGTTTGGAATTGAGTCTATAGGCAATGAACAAATCACACTGAAAATCCACCAGGTTTAAAAATTAGAGATGTTGAATTCTGTACCATCAGGATAAAAGTGTCTTCTGAATGGTAGCCTGCCAGATCAATAGCATTACATTATACGAGCTATAAACAAGACAGAGAGCTTGATCATTCCTTGACAGAGAAAGATGACTGGATCCCAGAAATGCTGTCTTCTGGCAGCTTGGCATATTTAACTGGGTAAAATAAAGGATCCTTGTCCCTGACATTTTCTATGAACAAGGCAAGCTTCCAACTTGCTCCTCCTCTCATGGAAAGAAGATCGGGGTGGAAGGGACATTTTGAAAAGTCTGCATGCTGCCTGGAATACCATACTTCCTTCAAGACTGCTTTGTCCTAGAAATACATCTTTAGCCACCATCATAATCAAAATTCTCATTGCTCCATTTATTGATGAGCCATCACTTGTTAGATACAAAGGCTGGCACTTTCTGGATGCTGTATTTGATCATTAAAACAACCTACAAAGTACTGCTATCCCATTTCATATAAGAGTAAACTGAGGCTTAGAATAGTTTAGCCAGGCTAATTTTTCAAGGTCTGAAAAACTTCTCATTAAAAAAAATACCCAAACTTGCCTGACTTGTCCCTGGAAAATGGAGAAGATGATGGCAAGCTCTAAGAAGCCAGTACCGGAGGGCACACAAGCTTAACTCCTAAGTTTTTGCATTTTATGATTGGTTGGTTGGTTGGTTGGTTGGTGGTTTGGTTTTGGTTTTTTGTGACTGGGTTTCTCTGTGTAATCCTGGCTATCTTGAACTTGCTTTGTAGACCAAGCTGGTCTTGAACTCACAGAGACCTGTCTGCTTCTGCTTCCCAGGTGCTAGGAGTGGCAGGTCAGTTTTTCTTATGTATGATGATATGAAAAATTAAACCATAACTTAAAGGGAAGGGTCTTTCTGAGCTCAAATGTTTCAGTTCCACCTACTTGTTTCTCAGCTTAAAGGTCAAGGTAAGGCAGAAACATCATGGAGACTGTTCACTTAGTTATGACTGGGAAACTGAAAAAGAACAGGGACAAGATAAACCCATCAAAACCATACCCTCCATGACCAGCTTCCTACTACTAGGCCCTCCCTTCTAATAGCCCTGTGAGATCAGTGGGTTAAGTATTGCAAAGTCAGAGCCCTCAGGATCCAGTAAGCTTTCGGTAGTACTATGAGCTGAGGACCAAGCCTGACAAACAGGAACCTTTGGGGGTATTTTATATCCAAATCCTGAGGTCTTGGGACTGTTTGATTCCCATTTACTGAGGGAATGGGTTACACTTACAATGAAAATTGAATTCTTTGATCTGATTAGATACCTGCTGTATAAAAGCATGGAGTTCCTTGAGAGCTGAACACATAGAAAGGATGATGCAGACACTAGATAGCACTGAACCCACTTAAGATATGCTAGTTTTAGCAATGAAAGGTAAAATAGAAAACACAGAAAGTATCGAAAAATAATGTGTTTGTCATAACTCTAAATGGGATGTCCCCAGGAAATCCCTCCCCTCGGAGTCAGAGGGTCCCACAGAAGAGGAAATAAAGAGTATCAGAACCAGAGGGGACTGAGAGAAAGGCCCTCTAAATCAACTGAGCAAAGCTCATATGAACTCAGAGCCTGAAGCAGTAAGCTAGGGGTGTGCACAGGTCTACACTAGATCCTCTGAATATATATTATAGCTTTCAGCTTAGTATTTTTATGGGACCTCGAGTGTGTGAGCAAGTAAGTCTCTGGCTCTAGTGCCTTCTCTTGGGGCTATTTTCCTTCTGTTAGTTTTCCTTGACCAACTTTGATGTTATTTCTGTTGTTTTATCTTACTCTATTTTATTTTGTTTAAAAAAATAAAATAAATTTTAAAAAGAGGCAATGTGTTTGTGTAATTAATCATAAAGTGGCATAGAATAACGAATACTCATGTTTATAAGCTCATCTGTATATAAACTGCAGAAAAGATATTTAAACAATGTTACATTGTTCAGTCATAAAATATCAGGGATTGTTGACTTCCACTACATACATGTGTGTACCTGCGTGTGTCTGTGTGTATTTACTCTAGTACAAGCACTGGACCACGATGCAATCTTGGGGACATCATTTTACTTTCCAAAAGGCATGCGTGTCACAGATTCTACCTCTGTCATACAGAGCTATCACCAGCAGTGTGTGCTGTGAATGTGAAAAACATGGCTCTATTAGTATCCAAGCCTCTCCCCTCCTTGACTCTAAAACAAGATAGGAACTTGTTCCAAACAAAGCCAACTTCTCTATCCTTAATGCCATGAGGGCACAGAAGAACATATCATCCAATAGGAAAACACTACAATAAAATGTCCATAGCACTTTCAGAATTAGGAAAGCTCACAGAGTTTTTAAACATTTCCAATTTTGTTTGCTTTTCTAGGGTGGACAAGCAATGGTGGGTGGCAAGACTGCCAAGCATCTCCTGCCACCAATCCATAATGGACAATGTGACATCTCAAAGAAGCCTGGTTATTCTGCCATAGTTAACAAAGTGGAGCTGCACCCTTGCCTCAGTGGCATGTCACTAACTTATGTGTCACTAGAGTGAGTGATGATCAAATTCCAGCAGCCAGATTCAAGTGTGTCAGGAGAAAAGAACTCCTATCAGGTATTGAAGGGTTTCAAGGTGAATGGGACTCAGCAAGAACGTGTTTCCATTCACAAGCATCCCATTATCAGAACTGCAGAAGTAACTGGAACATTAACATCCATAACACAGTGACCAAGGATTACTAGGTTGAAGCTTCTGCCATTACACCTCATTTCTCCTCCAGGCTCCAAAAGAAACAAGATTCACAGAAGATCTGAGACAGATCTTTATGTTTGAGTCAAAAGATCATGGACTACAGGAAAAATATCACAAGTAGATCACTAAAAAATGAAGCACAGTGATCCTTGTAGCATGCTCCCAGCACTGCCTATGGGCTGTACGATTGCTTCTCTGGTCAAAAACCATGCCACCTTCACTGGCTTGTTTTAAGGTTTAGAATGCTACAGTTGGTATACAATGGCTATAACTTCCTATTATAGAGGAAAATATATCTGGTAATAAAATAAAAACAAGCAGAGTAGAAGAAAAAAGAGTATGTGGGTAAATAAAATTGTTTTATACTCCGCAATCTTTCTTTATAGTCTTTGGCTGCTGGGGTCAATAGCAAATGATTCTAGAAGCCATGGATTATGATCATCCTCAACAGGTGATAACAAAATTTGGAGACAGTTATACAATCATGAAAGATGACTATATTACAGGAGAGTCTTCTAAACATAAAAAAAGTCACAGCAAAGATCTTACAGATTTCTACTAAGTCTCTAAAAATTCAAATTTCTTGGCATTCTCCAAAAAGTAATCACTTGCCAAAATGGTGTCTGCTCTGTATCTAAGAAATAGCAGAAGAGATCTGTTTATATGTTAATCCCACATGCTACTTCCTGGGAGGAAAAACCAGAACCAGAATGTTTCCAATTTACTCTAAAGTGACCTTGATAAAAAGAAATACAAAAAGAATTACAAGATGATAGACAATTATTCTAATCAGGGCTCAGTAATTGTTTTTCTGTTAAAAAAAAAAAACTATCACAGAATTGCTTTCACAACACTATGACACTTTTTCTGTGGAAACATGAACACACATCTACTCACCCCAGATAAGGAATCAGTGGTAGACCAAAGGAGAATACCACCAAAACCAAACTTGGTTACTTGCAGGAATATGGGTGAGGCGTTACTTACAAAAACTGAAATGACGCCGGGCAGTGGTGGCGCACGCCTTTAATCCCAGCACTTGGGAGGCAGAGGCAGGCGGATTTCTGAGTTCGAGGCCAGCCTGGTCTACAGAGTGAGTTCCAGGACAGCCAGGACTACACAGAGAAACCCTGTAGCAAAAAAAAAAAAAAAAAAAAAAAAAAAAAAACCGAAATGACTCAAAAGTTTTATACCAAAGCCCACCCCAGCATGAAAGTGGGAAATCTGGTATATGCTGCACAGCCTGAGGCAGCTTAATAGTTTGGAGAATGTCCTTTCCAGGCTGTTGAGCTGGTCTCTGTTTTCTCCAGATAGATGTGCCAGTCTGACAACATACCTCAGAGCCCTTCTCACTTATATATGCTTGGGGAAGAAGGATGTCTAGTATACCTGGTCAGTTTCAGGGACTTCCTGAAGTTTAACAAGCTTCCTTGTGGGGTGGGATGTTTTACCTCCCTTTAGTACATTCTGTATTTTAATGAGCTTCTCTCCAATTTCCATACAATGTGTGATGATTCAATTATGCCACTGTAGCATGAAACAAATCATGGGTAATACGAGTGAGTATGTATGGCTGGGCTCTAATAAAACATCACATAAAAAACAGACAGCAATGAGTAGTCTACAGGTCACCACGCACAGACCCTTGCTATAGAGAATACACATTGATTCTAGTCATAAGAAGGTATCTGCTCTCACGGGGATATTGAAAGGTGCACACCTGCTCTTAAGTGTCTGATCTCAGTACTTTAAAGCCCATTTCACACTGAATAATTTGTCTACTGAACCCAAGACTCTCATTGTTTATGGAACACGCCCTGTTTGTCTTCTTTACATTTTTTGAAGACTCTACTTCTTGATGTTTGAACAGAGATCTCACTTATTTTCATATACTTTAGAACTACAATATCAAAACCTTAAGACAAATGAAAGGAACCCTTGATACAAAGTGTAACTCTTAGGGGAAGAACAACTAGTCTACAAAACTAATTTAAGCATGACTCATTCCAACATAATAACACTTCTAATGTAAAACTTGTAAATAGGAACATTATGCTTCTGTCTTCTGTCAGTGGTACCATTTAAGAAAAAAAAAGGCTGTGAGTTAGAAAGAAAGGCAATCTTCATTTTCAACATTGCTATACAGGACTTCCTGTATAAAGAGCTTCAAGATCAGAGGACGTAAGAGGGGCAAGGCTGAGAATATCCTTGTCACAGCTGATCGAAGATGAAGCTGTCAGCATCCATGTCTCCCCAAGGCCACAGACTGAGAAAAGGAAGGCTGCTATCTCCTTTTGGGTAACAGAATGGAGGAGGACTGAAAAAGACATGAGCTTTTTCATCCCATTTGAAAGAGGAAAGGCTCTGAAAGGTTATCTATAAGTCATGGTGAATGACTACAGGACAGCAACCGTGCTTGCATTGCTCACAGCCTTCTATCATCAGTGTCTGCTGGCTAGGGAGACTGGAGACACAGACACGGGTTGCAAGTGGGATAGAGGGAGAGCAAGAGCAAGTGGAGGGGAAGAAGGAAGAGAGGAAGGAAAAGGGAAAAGAGGAGGAGGATGGAGGCAAGAGGAAGAGAGGAAAGGAAAGGGGGAGAGAAAAGAAAGGAAGAGGATGGGAAGGGAAAAAAGAAAGAGGGATGGAGAGAAAGACAGGGGTAAGAGGGAGATGGGAAGAAGGGGGAGAAAAAGAGGGAGAGAAGGAGAGAAAGGAGAGGGGAGGAAGGAGAAAGAGAGGAATAGGGGGAGACAGAGGGAGAGATGGGGGAGTGATAAGGGGAGAGGTGGATAGAAAGATGGGAGGGCAGAAATGGGGAGAGATGAGAGAGAGACAAGGAAGGGAAGGGACAGGGATAGGGAAGGAGGGAGGAAAAGAAGAGAAGAAGAAAGAATGAATATGGACAAATAAGGAATTTGTCAAAACCAGACATACATCCACTGGATAGGATCATGCTCTGTTCTTGTGGAGAAATTTTGTAAGTAATAGGAAGAAAACACAATAAAAATAAAAACAAAAATGAAGGTTGAATACCAAGAAAAATTTTATCCTCTCAAGAACAATTCCATGGAGATTAGAATTTTGATTAAACATTATGATGAGACCATCAAGAAATCTCCCATGTAAACAATGGCTGCAAGGTTGGATCTAAATCTAGGATTAAAGAGGGATCCCAGAGGGAAACATAGACTCAACCATCATCTCCCTAGAATAAGGGACAGCCATGGAAGCAATTGTGAAGAGAGACAGTACCAGTTACCCATGTGTCAAAAGGCTGAGAAGGCAGGAGGCTTTTCTCATGTGTGAAGGGTAACATGAGTAGGTTGGCATTTAACTCATCACAAGATAGTAATCAAATAAGTCAGCATCAAGAACATCCTCTGCCTATCTGCCTATCTGCCTATCCCAGGTTCAAGACCTGAGAGCCCTGGGTTCCAGTAGACAAACTATTCAATGTGAAGTAGATTTTAAAGTACAGATATCAGTCCATGATTACAAGTTCCAATGCTATGTTTACTTATCCCCCATTCCCATGCCTTGGGAGGCAACCCTACTAAGGCATTAGCTGCATCAGTGTGTATACAAACTGAGTCCTGAGGATATGAAGAATCTGACAAGCCTACAGACTGCAAAGCTAAGTGTGACCAGCAGGGGCCCCTGGTGTGCAAACGGACACCAATAAAGGGATGCTGACAGATGATCTGGGTCTAACCTAGTCTCCAGGTTGACCTGGATGGTCCTACCTGATACACAACCAGTTCACAGACTCCACTTTGGGATGCAGGAAGAAGGTGTCCAGCACTTGCTTCCTTTGTCCTTTGCCTCTTTTTTCTACTCCCTCTTTTTTAAACTCTGTTTAATAGTAGTTGTTTGTAACGGCATGATACTTGTGTCTTTTTCCTTCCTTTGCATTTTTGTTGACATACTTTTGCATGATGGAGCAGTACCATTGTATCTCAGGTTCCTTTGCTTCTTATTACCCTTCTCCAGGCTTGTGGTTTTCTTGTTTATTTACAACCCTGCTGATTTTTACTTCCTCCAGTTTCCTCACCACCTTCCTCTGCCTCATTCACGTCTACTTCTTCACAGACCTAAACACTTTTTAGCTTTCTAGCTCTCAATGTCAGTTCTTCTACTTGCTGTTCTGCAGTCATCAGTGGGGCGGTACTTGGCTTCATTCAGTTTTAAGTCTATTTCTGTATCTTTTTGGCTGAGTTGTGTCATTCCTCCAGCATTTTTTTCTCCTCTCTGAGGATACTGGGGATTAAGATGATGCGAGTAGGCTGCTCACTATTCTACTCCTGGGTACAGAGTTGGAGGACTGACTCAGTTACCATCCCCCAGGGATACTTACACATCTGTGTTTATTGCCTCACTATTCCCAAATAGTCAGGAAATGGAACCAGCTTAGCGGACTATCAACAAATAAATATCTGAAGAAGGTACAGAACATATGGGCCTGCAAAATGAAACTTTAGGCAGCCACAAAGAAACCTGAAATAATAATAGTCACAAGAAAATGGATATAATTGGAAATCAATAAGCTAATTGAAATTAGCCAGATTCAAAAATAAATATTGAATGTTATCTCTTGCCTGGATATAAAATGATGCATGTATGCACATATGTTTATGTGATATAGAGAATCAGGAGCACATAAGGGGGCTGTGAGGATGGAGACAGTGGTAAGCAGAAAGGGCAGTGTGGTAATTTTGCTACAAAAGCACATAGGCAAAAAAACAGGGGAAGGGAGCCTGGGCGAAGGGGAAGGAAAGGGAAGAAATGGGGACTCATTTGAATAAAGTGCAGTTATGGAACCCATTACTCTGTAGGCTCACCTAAAAACTTAATAAGAAAACAAGAAAAAGAGGCTGTTCACTAAGATAAGCCCTCAATAAAACCAAATACAGTGCCCAAATTAACAGATGCATTACTCACTATAGAAAAATGCAAGAGAAAGAAAGAAAGAACAAATGATAGAAAGAAATGTGATGCTCTCAAGATACCAGAACTCTAAGGTCAAGGACTGTCTTTGACTCTCTTGTCTTCTTTTGGGACCCTTTTCCTCCTACTGGGTTGCCTTGTCCAGGGTTAGTCTTACTGTAGCTTGATAAGCCATGTGTGTTTGATATCCCTGGGGGATCTATCATTTTCTGAAGGGAAAGGGTGAGGAATGGATGAGGGTGAGGGCTGGGGGGGAGATGAGGGAAAGGAAACTCCAGTCTGGATATAAGATATGACAGAAGAAAAAGCTACCAGAACTCCCAGCACTTAGGAGGCAAAAGCAGGCAGATCTTTCGTTCAAGGCCAGCCTGGTCTACAGGGTGAGTTCCTGGACCACCAGAGCTATACAAGAAACCCTGTCCTCAAAAAAAAAAAGGGCTGGGAGAAAAAAACAGAACTTTTGAATTGCTGAGTCTAAAAATTCTGGTTGAAATTCTCAACAGAGAATTCAAAGAGTATTGTCAAAAAATAATAATTTCAAGAAGGAAATACACAGAAGAATAAATCAAGGAGCTCAATGTTCTTTGTAAATATGAAAGTCAAAAACAGAAAGAAAAGTCAATAACATTGATCAGAAGTTTAGTAAGAAAATTGAGATCCTACGAAAGCAAATGTTGGAAATTAAAAACTAATGAAGTACAAAGTCAAAATGGAAAGTCTCCCCGATAGACTAGAGCCAACAGGATGGAGAATGCCAAAGATAGAAGACAAGATTGAAGAAGTGCTACATTTGCATAGTAATAAGGAATAATAGACAACCAAGCATGACCACCTAAGAATTCAAAGGACAGAAGGAGATGAGAGAAGCCAAGATAAAAAAAAATGACAAGGAAATCAAGTTGATGAAATTAGAACAAAGCTTTCCCCAGATCTGTGGAAAGAAATGGTTATCAAGCACAAAAGGCAGTCAGAACTCCAACTTAGAACCTCAACCTCAGTTAGAACATGGCTCGAGAAGAATCTTTCCATAGCATGTTATTGTCAACATGCCAAAGTCAAAACAAATTGACAGCTATAGTAAATGCTATAATGTTAAGACACAACATCCAGCTACAGTGTTCCATATACAAGTAGTCCCAGCATTTGATGGTTGGAGGAAGAAGGCTTAGGACTTCAAGGTCAGTCTTGGCTAGACAATTAAGTTCATGGCCAATCTGAAATACATGAGAACCTATCTCAAATATGCATACACCAACTTACTAAAGTAAATATATCAAAATATCAACTCCCCAATAGATACTCTAATATTCAGAGAAGTATGAAATGATATATTTTAAGGTGTACAACAAAACAATTGCCAGCCAAGTTTGCTATATACAGCAAATTTGTTGGTGTATTTGACTTTTTGTTTGTTTGCTTGCTTGTTTGCTTTCAATCCTCATAGACATTTCAAGACAGATACAAACTATATCAACTCATGCCAAATAAACCAGGACTAACTGTAGACTACTCTTAAAGTCAATACACATATAGTAAAGGAATAAAGTCTCGATCACAGAAAAGAGTAAGAGAAATAGGCAGACAAGAACTGAGAAAGAATCAACCATACCTAGCTCAATAAATTAGCAAGTTGATAATCTAGGAAAAAAAAAATAATAGAAATTGAACTAAATAGAAAAGCAACCAACTAAATTACAGGAATTAACAAATTTTTGTCAGCAATTCTAAAGTTAAACAGTCTTTGTTTCCCACATAGAGCTGAAGACCAGATGTCTGTGTCAAAAATTAATGAACATATCTCCCTGGCAAAAATGCATGCAAATCAAGAATAATAACATTATCAAGCAATTTACCAAGGAAATGGAAGCTTAAGCACAAGCCAACATGGTTACACTCATCTCTTCTATATACATGTTTGTATGTGTTTGTGTTTGTGTGTGTGTGTGTGTGTGTGTGTGTGTGTGTGTGTGTGTGTGTGTGTGTTTAAATCACAGTTGAAGTGCACAGATGTCTTCTTTAGTTGTTCTTCTCATTATTTTTTAGATAAGGATTTTTTTTAATTGAACAGAAGAATTTACCAAGTCAGCTAGACTCATTAGGCAGGGAACGCAGGAACCATTTTTCTGCACCTTCCTAGTACCAAGATAACAGGTATGGAGCATGCCTACCTTTTACGTGAGTACTGGGATAGATCTGATATTCTCATTCTTGGACAACAAGCATTTTGCCAACTGAGCTGTCTCTCTGGCCCTAGCTTATATGCATATCTGACAAAATAAGCCTAAAGTCAAAAGTAGTAACAGATAAGGTCACTTCATACTATCAAACAGATCAATCAATCAAGACAATTTAATGATTATGAATACATATGAATATAAATTATGAATATGTGGTACAACCAATTTTATAAATATTACTAGATATAAAGTACATATACATTTAGACAAAATAATAATGAGTATTCAATTCTCCTCTAGCATTGAGTGATTAGTTATCCAAATATTAACAACAACAAAACATTTTGGGCTGGCAAGATAGATCTTCAGGTAAAGGTACTTGTCACCAAGACTGATGACATGAGTTCAAGCCCCAGGATTGGTATGATGGAAGAATAGAAGCATAAAGACAAACTGTGTGTGTGTCTGTGTGTGTATGTCTGTGTGTGTGTGTGTGTGTGTGTGTGTGTGTGTGTGTATGGATTTTGATTTTATAACTAAACTATGCCATAGATCAAATGGATTGGACAGACACTTACTAGCCCTCCTCTAATACAGTCTTCCTAGAAGTCCATGGAATTTTCTCTAAAGCAGATTAAATTATAGCCATAAATGAAGCTTTAACAAATAAAAAAGAATGACAGTAATTTCTTTTCCCATGTCAAATCAGACTGGAATAAAACTGTACAAATATGTGAAGTTTGAGTAATACAGTCCAGAATGATCGGTGTGTCAGAGAATTTTGGCAGGAAACTCAAAGAGTTATAAACTAATGAAAACAAAGGTATAATTAATCAGAATACTTAGTTATGGCAAAGGCAGTTCATGGTTGAAATTTGGAACTATGAATGCCTATGTTAAAATGTAAGGTGGGTCTGGAGAGATGAATCAGTGACTAAGAGCACATGTTGCTCTTCCAGAGGATCTGAGTTCCCTTCCCAGCTATTTTCTGATTGGATTTAAGTCCTGCTCCACAACTTGAACCCTATAGCTGGTAATGGATACTTTAACCAAGAATCTAGACAGGTTATATGCCCTGTAGGAGAACCTATTACTATCACTATGCTAAGTGAACATAGGGTCAAACCAACTCCTAACAATTTATGATTATACCCATAGATGAGTATATATGCCAACCTTCATCAGAGAAGTTTCTTTATGCAGTAGATAAGGACTAGGGGGAGATGGATGAAGGGTGAAAATTATCCAAATACATTGTTTGAAAATCTCTAAGAATAAAAAATAATAATAAAGTGTCAGATTAGATTGACTTAATCATTCTAAAATATGTGCACGTGTCAAAACCATTATGTATCAGTCATTAATATGAACAACTTAGAAGTCATGTGATTAATTAGAAGCTGAGAAAGACAACTTTTTACAGTGTTACAGCCCCTTGTTCTAATCCTGAGATCACGTCTCTGTTCATCTCATGTTTTGACTATTCATCACACCCATGGTCAGCTAATGCAGAATGATAGTGGCCACAAGGAGAAGCAACCCCAGGCAGGAAGAAAGGGAACTGATCTGACCACTGTGAAGCTTTACAGCTCTGGAACAGAGTCTGGAAATGGATTCATGATTGCTATGGGAAGTGTATAGAAAATATAACCCATTATAAAATGATATGAAAACAAAATTTTTATAAACAATGAAATAATAGTATTTTGAATGACTCAGCAGGGATACAATTTTAATATTATGAACATCATTGATTTTAATTTCAAAATATATTGAGAGAATGCTGATAAAGATGTAACTCAAGCAAAACAAAAAACAAAAAAACGAAAAACAAACAAAACAAAGAAAAACAAGAACAAGCCAAACTCAAGATTAGTAGATGAAAATAAATAATAAATAGCACAATAAAAATTAATGAAACAATTACCAAAAGAATGAAGAATCAGCAAAAGTTGGTACTTAGAAAAGCTAAAAAGATCAACAAACCTGGGGATGGGGAGAGGGGAAGATAGAAACAAGAGGAACAAATAATTCTAAGGATGTTTGAAAAAGTTATAGGGACACCTTATGTTAACTGAAAATCATTTAGAAGATGTAAGTGTATGCTTATACACAGATTTTCCCTGAAGTTACACCACTTGTATAGGATAAGATTTCCCCAAACACCACAGACTATTTAACAGAATTCCCAGTTCCAGGCATAGGAAATCTCCTTTCAAGTTGTTGGTCAGTATAAAAGGACCCAAAATAATATAAGTTTTGCTGTTGTAGGTAAGACTTTAGTGCTGAAGATATCACACACACCAGACTTAGAGGAATCCATCTTGATATGACCTGACTTGGAAGCTTTCTTGCTGACAATAGTTCACATAGTGAGAAATAGCTTGCATAGCATCAGAAGGACCTATGTATATATACTCCAGCAGTCAATAGTCCTATCCAGCTGTAAAGCCTATGAACCACAATGGCCAGAGCAACAAGATATTATGAAAGATGCAATAGTGGCACTTATACTCTGGGGGTAACTAATGGCCACTTAGTGAGACTTAATGCCTGCTCACCAAGATGGAATTTATATCCAGTGCTGTAAGCTTAACCAAGTGATGAGGCCATGGAACCCAGAGGAGAGCCCACTACTTCCACTGTCCTAAACCAGTATTAATTGCTAACTCCACTCTAAACACTTTTCCTTATATCCACAGGTAAGTGTAGTTCTTGCCTCTCAGGGAAGCCTCTTTATGCAATAGAAAGAAACCATTATGTATGTCACAAGCAGTCAAACTGCAGAGAACTAACCAAAGGGGGTCCATCCCCCATCAATGCACATTTACAACACAGCATCTACACCAACTGCTTGCAGCAGGATGCTCTCCTCTCACAAATGATGATGTGAACTGGAAGGGTCAAGGAACACTGAAGGGCGAGGATGGGGTGCATAGTATAAAAATACATTGGGTGAAAT
This sequence comes from Grammomys surdaster, assembly GCF_004785775.1. Classification (NCBI taxonomy): domain Eukaryota; kingdom Metazoa; phylum Chordata; class Mammalia; order Rodentia; family Muridae; genus Grammomys; species Grammomys surdaster. The sequence goes on along the minus strand of NW_021620801.1, from coordinate 2,991,318 downwards.
TCTCAAAAAATTCATAAGAATACATTTAAATCAACAAGCCATTGGCCAACCTAACCAAAAGTCAGAGAGAGAACATAAATTAATAAAATCGGAGATGGGGGGGGGGAGAGAGAGAGAGAGAGAGAGAGAGAGAGAGAG
>NW_021620801.1:2984945-2991080 GCF_004785775.1 Grammomys surdaster | reverse complement strand
AGAGAGAGAGAGAGAGAGAGAGAGAGAGAGAGAGAGAGATTTCTACTGGTGCCAGTGAAATTTGGGGAATCAATAGAAAATACTCTAGAAATTTTTTTTTCTAAAACAGATGGAAAACCTAGCAGAAATAATAAACTCCAAGTGATATGTGACCTACAAAAATTAAATCAAGGGGACAGCAATAACTTAAATAGATATATAAATAAAAAAAGAATGCCACTGGAACAATAACATGAGCCTCCCAAGAAAGAGAATCCATCCCAGGCTGGATGGAGTCACTGCTGAATTCTCCCAGAGCTTACAATAATGATTAGAACCTTGGCTCCTCAGTGTCCCCATAAATAGAAAGTGAAGGGGACATTATCAAATTCACTTCACAGTATTCACTGTGTCACCAAAAACAAATAAGGACCACACACACACATGCACGCACGCACACAGGGCCATGGCGGGGAGATGGAGGAGCAAGGGAGAGAGACACAGAGACAGAGAGACAGAGAAACAGAGAGACCCATACACTAATGAGCCTGATTAAGATATGAAAATTCTCAATAAACTCTTTGCAAACCTAATCCAAAGGCAGCTTTAGAGTGAAGGTACACACGATCTCTTTGGTTTCATCCCAGGCATGCAAAGACACGTAAGCATAAATGAATCATTAAGCGTAACACAGACATTCAGACACAAACAGACTTGAGAGCAGAAATCACATAGAGAAAAGGTCCTGGACAAGGTTTAAGATTCCTCCATGATAAAAAGACCTGAGGAAACGAAGAGTAGAAGGAACATACTTCAGAATAACAAAGAGTACATATGGCAAACGTTTAGCCACCATTATGCTAAGTGTGTGGTGGGGAATGGAGAGCATTTCCTCTAAACTCAGAAATGAAAAAAATAAAAATGGATTTTTCCTGTGCCCCAGCTGTACCACCCCTTGGTTATTACCTGAAGGACTCTAAGCCAATATAGTACAAGACACTTGCACATGAATTTTACTGCAGCATTGTTTGCAATAGCTCAGTTATGGGACCAACCTAAGCTGAGCCATGAAGAGAGGAAAACTACGCCACTTACAAGAAAACTAGAAATCATGCTGTGAAAAATAAGCCAAATTCAAAGAACAAATGTGTTCTCCATCATAGTTAGACTCTTGATTTAAATGTACATATACATGCATGTATACGTGACATCAAAGTACAAGAGGGACCATAATAAAGGACAAATGGTGCTAAGGGAGGGAGCATGGAGGAAGATATGGAGAGGAAAGAAGGACAAATATTAGAATTTTTTTTACATGAACATAATATATTTACTGACTACATGTGCATCATTCATATGCATATATGTCCATATATATATATATATATATATATATACACATACATATATGGGGATGATGCACACGCAGAAGGGAGACCATGTAAGGGCCAATGGGACAACAGGGGAGAGGGATTAACAAACACAGTGGTCAGAGAATACAAGCACAGCACAATGACACACATATGAAATGTCATAATGAAACCTATTGGTTTTTATTCTAATCCAAATATTAATAAATTTCCTAACAAAATAGAATTGAAGAAACCTTTAGGAACCTTCAGGAAGAAATTAGCAGGCTAAAGGAAAGAACTTATGGTGTTTTAAGAAAACCTAACAGACAATGAAGGGGTGTGTGTGTGTGTGTGTGTGTGTGTGTGTGTGTATTATATTTATATTTTACTCAGGCAATCGAAACACACAAATCTAAAGTGAAAACAGATCCTTCAAGAACCTGTATCAATGGTTCTCAACCTTCCTAACACTATGGCCCTTTAATGCAGTTCCTCGTGTTGTGATCCTCATCTGTAAAATTAGTTTTATTGCAACATAATAATTGCAATTTTGCTACTGTTATGAATCAGTGTATATATCTGATATTCAGGATATTTGATAGGTGACCCTTGTGAAAGAGTCATCTGATACCCCAAAAGATGTCTCAACCCAGAGGTTTTGAACCACTGATCTAGATGAAAGTTTTAAACACATGAAGCATGAGTGGCCTCTTCAAACCAAAATTTCTCCACAGCAATATGAAAGCCCAGTGGATGGTTAATTCAATACCTACAGCATCCTTACAGAAATAGAATATGACACAGGGGTTTTAAACTGATCAAACTTTACTTGTGTATATAGACAACAGTATTTCTCTTAGTTTTTGAGCACTCTGAAAGTACGGCTATATGATCATTTCTGAAGAAGCCACTGGAGAACTTTCTTTGATCAGTCATAGGCCACCCTATGGCAAAATATACAGTATTAAGCATCAAAGCACAGGACAAAGGCTAGAGGCAACATGGGGATTCTGATCATAAAGCAGAAGAGCTTCGACATGATACCTTGCAAATTTGCAAAGACTAATAATGAGAGTGTGTCTCTCCCTCTCTTTACAGACATAGTTTAAAGCTGGCTAAGCAAGCACTAAAAGGATGCACACACCTAAGATGCAAAAAGGCTGAAAACCCTTGCATGCATCCCCAGTCTGTGCAACCCTGCCTGTTAACACGATCAGAGTGATTCACAATCTAGGCTGTAGCTGAAGCCGTAAATTAGCATTCCATTTGTGAGAGCTGTTCAGTGATTTTTGAATTTAGCAATCTTTACAATATTACAATGTATTTCATTATTGTATTTAATTAAGTGTTCATTTAATTACTTGAATTATTAAAAGAAACCTGATTAAGTGAATTATGGCATATCCATCAGTAGAATTCTGTCGACAATTTGTATTTTTTCCAACATATTAAGAGTCAGGTTTTTTTATAACAAGCAATATGAGAAGCGGTTATTTGTCTTTATCAAGAAAGTATCTGGAAAATGGTTATAAACATGTAGTCAGAATGAGCCCAGAGGAGGACAGTAGAGTTTGGGTGGGGGGTAGAGGTATCCCTTAGGAAAAAGAAGAGTGTGTTAGTCTCAAACACTGTAACTTCCAAAATCCTGCTACATGTTATGCCTTGAAAGTTCATACTAAGAACTTTTACATGAATGTGTCAATTGAAAAAGAATGAAATTTTGATTTTTCAGTGAAGAAAATCTTAGTAGACATTTGATTGTTAACATATTATAAAGGTATTAGAGTTGCCCACATAAAGGATCCTTTGTTTGGTACAAAGAAAGTAGCAATGAGCTGCTTGTGGGAATGTACGTTAGCATACAATGTTAAGGGGCTATTTAATAATGTTTGAAATTTGGCACTTGAAATGCTAACATTTTGCCTGGTTGTCAAAAAAATTCAATTAAATGAATTATAAATTATCTATCAGTAAAATTCTATTGCCAATCTGTATTTCTAATTTTATGTGCAATATCCATATCACATACAAATGATATACATGTGTAATTATGAACAAGCACACACATGGACAAAGAAAATATCTAGTGGAATATATATAATATGGGATTATGTTTAGAAAAGAAATCCTTAATGTCACAACTTCTTATAAACATTTTTTTTGTAATTCAGAATTTAAAAATTAAGATATCAACAGTAGTTTTTGCAATTTATTTAGATTCACCAGATCAAACAATATCAGAGTTGGTAGGGAGATATTAAAACAAAACTAAGTTGTATTCTAGAAATGTATCTCCCTGAAAACATTGAAAATGCACAATGCCATCTTCTTCAACCCCTCGAACCTGAAGCTTCACAACCTCTTGGAGACAAAGTGTATGCACGTAGTTCTGCCAAAAGAATCCCTAAAATAAGTCACCAAACCATAATCTTGATTCCAGGGACAATGGTCATCTCACAAGAGCAACATAAAAATGGTTCTGGCCACCTAATGAGTACATACTATCAAGGAGTAGGGACAGGTCTACAGCTGAGGGTTTGCTTTTCTCAAGGGGTAGAAAAGCCCCCAGACACACTGTGTGGAACCAAGCAGTAGACGGACCCACTGCAATTCTCTTCCCTGCATGAGGTCTGAAGCAAGATGGACATCTTTGGTCTAACGCTCTAGAGAGCTTCATCAGCATCCAAAGATGTGGGAAGAATATGGCCTTTGAACTGGGGATACTGGGCTTTTTAAGATCAAATGATTAATTTTTACAAATAAAGACTATGACTTTTTTACTTCAATTTGGATCCAAATCACAGCAGATTGGCTCTGAACTCTGTCGCTCAAAGGACAATGTTGTAAAGGCTTGGCCCATAGCTATCCCACTATTGGAAAGTAGTGGGACCTTTGATAAGTAGGATACTTGATGCTTACTGATGGAAGTTAAGTCAGTGGTGGCAAGTTCTTAAAACTACTGTAAGTCTTAAAGTTCTCTTCACAACACACTCTTACTGTGTGGCACTAAACCACCATGGGCCCAAAGCAGCAGGGCCAAATGACTCTCCAGTAAATCATCTGAAACAGTGAGCCAAAGTAAACCTTTGCTGCTTCTAAGTCATTTGTCTCTGGTATTTTTGTCACAGCAAATTAATCCCAGGTCTTAGAAGATAGCTGAAATACCAAAAGAAAACATACTGCCTCGTCCTGAAGAGCAGAGCTGAGCTAATTTGAGATGAATAACTGAGCAAGAAGAGTAATTTTCTGTGGCTGTAGAAGAAACTAAATTGAAGCAATGTTCTGATCCATTTCAATGGTTTCCAGTACCCCATCTGAGATACTTATAAAACGGCCTGAGGGCTTAACCACATGAATCATCAATAGTAGGTAGACTGAAAGAACAGTCATTTGGATTTGAAAAGTAGCTTCATAAAGGTGCAAATTTGACTTTTCTGATATCTTGGTGTCTCTCGGGGAAGGCAATGTTCCGTAGTCACAGTGACTTACAGTAGTGAACTCATTGGAAGACATGGAAACTGAGGATACGGTCTACCTATTTAACCCTGTAAAAGTTTGAGGCTTCCTTTAATGCACAGTGCCCTCCCACTACAAAGGAAGCAAAGTTCTAAAATAGGTCAAGGTCAAGGTTATATGTCTGAAAGAAGCAGCCTCTTATGGAAGAAGCAAACAAGTAAGACACCTCTCCTCCCAACACAGAGGTGTTTCTTTCTCTCTTGGTATATTTCTTTCTACCTGTAGCCTGCTTTTCTTGTGATTCTGGCTTGATAAAGCTGATCTAGAGCCCTCTTCTCACTTGGAGAGGGCTTCAGCCATTACTCTTGATCGCCCCTTAAACAGTAAGTGGAAACCAAGATTGAGCTCAGCAGACAAGTCCAACAAGTGTTTTTGTGAGACTGAACAGAAAACAGAACTCACGTATCCTATGGACAACTCTGGCTCACTCTAGACCCTGCTTAGAAGTGAGAAGCAAATCTTACTTCATCATGTTTGTATGAGGAGTACCCAGCAGTTATTACTCAAACAGAATTGGGCATCCTGGCCAAACATTTTCTTGTAAGAAAGTTTCAAATTTTGAAGAAACAATGGTTATCTTCAAAGAGTGGTGCTTTGGGACTAGCACAGGTCATCTCCTCAAATCGTTTTATTTTTCATGTAAGAAAATAATGAGAGTCTAAGTGGTAATATATTAATTTCTCTCAAACCAAGGTCCCGGCCGATAATAAGTTGGATACTTGGGGTAATACACTTACATTACTTTTAGGTCACTCTTGACTGGAGGGGCTACTTAACTCTAGCAGAAGAATGTAGCTAACAGTCTTACCATGACCTGAAATAAATATGATCCTTCTCCTAGAACCTAAGGATGACTCAGACAGTGTGGCTGAGTAAAAACTTACTGAAAGAAAATAAGTGTCAAGCAGTGCCTTCCACTAATAGAATGAACAGTCTTCATTCTACCAGCATGGTCTGGCATCTCTGTTTGAGAGAGAGGTATATGCCACATTCTTCCAATAGAGCTGGTTGGTCGTATTTCCCCACAAGTGTTGGCAAGTGACTCAGAGAGTTTGAGAAACCTGTTCTCCTGGATGCCATGATGGGTTCAGGGATGGGCATGTGACCCACAGAGGTCCAGCCAAGACATTCCCAGTAAATGGTAAGTCAGCAATAAGCTGGTACTCTAAAAGCTGCGATGATCCACACCCTTCATTTGTCTCAGAGGCATTCTTTGCTTCTTTATTTAAATTTGTATGCAGTGTGTGTGTGTGTGTGTGTGTGTGTGTGTGTGTGTGTGTGTGTGTGT
>NW_021620801.1:2978257-2984935 GCF_004785775.1 Grammomys surdaster | reverse complement strand
TGTGTGTGTGTGTGTGTGTGTGTGTGTGTGTGTGTGTGTGTGTGTGTATGTGTCTACATGCATGCTAGACTACAGGAGTTTATCTGCACCAAGTGAGTGCAGATACCCCTGAAGACAGAGGGCAACAGGTCACCTGGAATTGGAGTTATGAAACATTGTGAGCCATATAGGTGCTAGAAACCAAACTCAGGTTTATGCTTTTGTTCATTCCTAAAATCCCTAGAGGGTGCAGTCATTTATCACAGCCTTGCCAGGCTGATCTGATGATCTGCGACCTTACAAGCCTCATTTCTTAATTCACCCTCTCCAAGAATTCATCTTTCACAGCCTAGCCTTGGGAAAGTATAGGCATAAATTTTTCTCCAACCTACTTTAATAAGGGTTCGGCCTCTCCTCTATCCCACTGTACTATCAGAGGTAGTAGAAGCGAAAAGTTTTTAGGACATGGGGGAAGTAGACCTGTTTAGAAAGAGTTCTTTGTGGGTGAGTCCAGTTGTTGTTGACAGGGTATCAGCAGTTCAGTACAGTAGCAAACACCAAATAAGAACCAGCAGCTGCAGTGCAGTCCTCTTGGCACATGCATGACACGATGCATGAACCAGCAGCTGCAGCTCAATCCTAAAGAAACTGCAAGGCTTCCTAACTGACCCAAGGACATGTGGCAAAACGTAACAGCAACCTCACAAGAAATTCTTTGGTAAGTTTCTCTCTGGCATCACCACAAGTTGAGCTCAGCAACACAATGTGAGGTGAACCAATACGTGCATGTCATTAATGAAGAACACTGAGGCAGAGCAAAGCAAACCAATGCTCCAGTTCCCACTGTCTGTGAGATCATAGTTATATTCCTTCATCAAATGTCCTTTCACATGTTTGCTATAGGAAAACATCCTCTCACCTGTGTCTGCTTCAGGAAAAATTCTTTCACTTGTCTGCTTTAGCAAGACATCCTTTCACCTGTGTGCTCCAGCACACGCAACCTGTTAACTACCTTCACAGAATGTACGAACTATGTGAAAACATTTATCCACTGCCTTGCCAAACTAGAACGTCAAGCTATTGAAGAAATGGAAACATCTTTTACCGTCTCTAGCATCAGCACCCACCTGTCCTATCTTCCTGGTTCTATGTTTTTACATGTTTTCAACCCCTTGTCAGCACCCAAGAATTTTGTCATAAGAAGTATCTCCTAACACCATTTCAATATCAACTGCCCATGTCCTTTCTTACTCCATGTTTGCCTTGAATGTCTGATCCTCCTTGCCTTGGCCTCCCGATGCTAAGATAACACGTCTGCTCTATCATACCCAACATCCCTTCACTCACCTCTGTGTTCTCAGCTGTGCTCTCCATGTATCTTCCATATGGCTGTCTTCCATATGATTCATTGCCAACCCTTCCACCCCTTCCAAATTTTTCTTGAAGCCACCCAGATGAATTTCAGCTCTAAGCACTCCACCAGAACAAGGTGACACTGAGTGCCGCCATTCTCACACATTAGTTGGTATTCCATTCGCATGGTTTTGAACTCATCATGAGCAGTTTACCTCATTGTAAATTATCATTGTAAACTGAGTGCTATCTGAACTCAATCTACTTAACTGACTTCTTTCCCTCTCTCTGACTCCAAATACTGGAAAAATTCAGAGCTCAGACCTCAGCCATTTTCCCTTCTCTGTCTCTAGATTCGTCTATGATCTCACCCAGTGTCATACTGCAAATGCCATCAATATGTCCCTGATTGTCAAATTTATTTCTTTTCCTCAAATCCAATAGTCATCCATGCTACAGTCAAGTACTTGAGCTAGAAGCTGGTTACCTTTAAGGATTTACTTAGCACCTAGAACAGTAATCGACACAGTATTCAACAGTTATCTAGTTAATAAACATTGTAAAATAAATATCCAATAAGAAAAAGGTCAAAGCTTGTCATTCACTAATTTCAAACGTTTGCTTCTTTTGATAAAGGCAATGGCAGTTGTACATACCAGACACATAGAGGTCAAGAGTTAGCTTGTATATTGTAACTTGCAGAGACTGAGGTACCATGCACAGGACCTGTACCACATGGGCTCCTAGAGCTGAAAAGGCAAAGTGAACACATGCCACTAGCCATAAACCTGAAGCAATCTGCAATTAAGAACCATCTACAAATAAGAAATTAGCTTTCTACAAGGAAGTCTCACTGGGGAAACAAACAACTCTTAAGGGTAGGCTCCATGACTAGAAATAGAAGGCCAACACAAAATGAGCTCAATGGCATTTTTGGAGGTCCTCTGTCTTACAATGTTAAGTCAGGGCTCTTTTTTTCCTTACCTTTACAGGTCCTTTGCATATATACTATGAGTTCCAGTTTGGGGTTTTATGGGATTCCTCTGTGTGCAAGTGTGTGTGTTTCTATATGTGTTTCTTGTGCTTTCTCTTTGGCTCTTATCCTTGTTTGGTTGCTTGGTCATATTCTGGTTTGTTTATTTTTTTATTTATCCAATTTCATTTTATTATTCCTTAGATGACTGTTTGTTTTCTAATGAGAGACACAAAGGTTGTGGATCCAGATGAGAGGAGAAGTGGAGAGGAACAAGGAGACGTTATGAGATGAGAAACCATAATCAGAATCTATAAAATGAAAACTGCTATTTTCAACCAAAGAAAAAATAAAAAGAGGGCTAGCTTGTTTCAAACCTGAGAATTGCAGCATCCAGGGGGAAATGATAGATTAAATTCCACAAACAAATGAACAAACAAACAAAATCTCCTGTGAATAGTGGTTTTTCATCCTTAGACCAGTACTAAAATCTATGTCCCAGAAATCTCAGGGACAGATTCCTAAGGAAGGACACGGAGTAAGAGAATTCCATGCTGCCAATTCAGGACAAAATTAGATTTAGTTGATTCAATAAAGACTAATGTTGGCACCATCTTGAAAAGGTAAAATTTTTAAAGGACAAACAGAATATAGATCCAATCTATATACATGTATAGACGAAGATTTTACAGGATTACCACCTGTTGTTTTTTTTTTTAATTGGAGATAGGGGATACAGTTTTGGAGAGATAGCTCAATGGTTAAAATCACTTGCTAAGCAAACATGAGCACCTCAATTTAGAATTCCAGCACACACATATAAAAAAAGTTAGGCATAGCCACATGGACCTTAAGTCCTCTTGCTGGTATGTGATGGATCAGGTGATCCATTGGAGCCTTATGGTCAATCAGCTGATCAAGAAACAGTGAGCTCCAGGTGTAGTAAGAGACCCTATCTTAAGAGAGCAGGGAAGAGAATGGCAGAGTAAGACACCAGATGTCCTCCTTTGATCTTACCACACCCATCCACCCTCTGTCTCTCAGTCTCTGTCTCTGTCTCTCTCTCTCTCTCTCTCTCTCTCACACACACACACACACACACACACATACATACACACACACACACACACACACACACACACAGAGTTTTACAGTATCAAACTGTATAGAACTCACAGACATTCTATGGAGTAAAAATAAACCAGATATCTCTGGCTTAAGCAGAGGTCAACAATGGATATGTAGAAACTTTCAAAAGTAGTGGAAATATGGAAATTGTAGGTTTGCTGATTTGGGTGATGATTGTGTGGGTGTATACATTTTTCAAAACTCACTAAATTACATATTTAAGGTCTTTATATTTTGATGAATGCAAAATATAACTCAATTCTTTGAAAGAAAATAAAATTGACCTACAGTGAATGTTTTGGAAGAAGGGAGAAAAGAGATAAATAGAAGCAAATTTCCTTATTACAGGATCTCCCACAGCCTTTAAAATGCTAATGCACACAGTGTATTTTTAAGAGAAGGCTATAAAGATGCAATATGTTCTAGATTTATTTACTCTCAGAACTTTTTCCTCACATATTTTAACATCTATAAAGCATTAATATTTCAGGAACCAAGTGACTATAGAATGGAAAAAAAGAAGTTCTGCAAGGGCTTCCAATGCTACTCCAGCAATTTTTTAAAGCAACTTTAAGCAACCATTTTCTGTTGGCCTGTTCAAAGTAAATGAATTATAAAATGCACCCCCCATGTGTAAGGCCCAATCATTTTAGAATTCTGCCTCAAATAATAAATTGATTTGAGCTGTTGATCTTAAATTCTTCTGACAATAATAAGGTGGCCATCGTCCATTGGTAACTGGAAGTTTATGCTAAAGAAGCATTCACTAACTTAAGCAACCATTCTGTTTCTGCTCTCTATAGGACAGATTCATCCAGGGGTGGAAAATAAATAAATAAACATTGAAACAGGAATTGGGAAAGTTAAGTCATAGGCTGAGTTCCCCAGGAAGCCAAATCAGGCAGGTTTGTGTGGGAGGGTTTACTGAAGAGAGCTTACAGAGATCAGCTCCTGTAGGGGAGCAGAAGATAGAGAAGGGTGGGGCTTGCAGGGGAAGGGGAGGGGCGGGGATTACAGAGGAGGGGAGGGACTTACAGGAAAGGGAAGAAGGGAGGGGCTTACAGGGGAGATGTTTATGACTCATGCAACAAAAATCTCAGCATATTTAGTGAGGAGCTCACCTAATGAGGCCACTGACAGCTATTCAGCCTTCAGGCAAAAAGAGAGTCATCATATCAGAACTACCTCCCAGCCCCCCCAAAAAAAGTAGTATTGTCACATGTCAAGGGGTCTCTTTGACTGAGGGTAATTTTCATAGCTGAGAGTCATCTGCTAATACTTTCCACAGTAACGAGACTCAGCACAACAGTCCAGCAGGGGGTGCTGGACAGCACATTCCAGTGTCCTCCACAGCCACCAACATACTGCAAACTCAAAAGGACACTCTAACTTAGAATCAGTAGGGTTGAATATTATTAAAGCATGCCTCATTTATACATATATTAAAATGTCACAATAAAGTCTTGTTATTATCTACAATATATTAGCAATCAGCTATCTTCCTACTCAATCTGACACACGTTCTATTATCAGTCCTCAATGATCTAAATAGGTTATGTCTATGTTGCTTTGTCCATTAAACTGCAAAACTTACAAGTAACCCTTTTTTACATTTTAGTTTTGCCCAGACTGAACTTGAACCTGCCACCCTACTTCCCAAGCCCCCTAAATAACTGAGATCACAGGCCTGTGCCACCTTCAGAAAACATTAGACATCGACTAACACTTTTATTTCCTGTGTATCGAAATGAAGAATCACGCAGCCAACCATGAACAAGACACATACACCTCTTGCCTTTGTGTGGCTTGAACTCAATGTGATTAGCATCCAAATGAAAAACTGCAGAGGATGCTGAAGTCTTTGCCTCCACTGGGGAAGGATGGTACCCAGCAAGCTCTCTGAAAGAAAATTCAATAACAGCAGTCAGACTAAAAACATGTGGACTTATAATATGCAAGGACTTATAATATTATCTATAAATTTACTTAGCTCTGAGATTAACTCTCTCTAATCCCATTCCTTTTCACCAAGATGAGGACACCAAGTGTGGAGATTAAAAAGCTTAATCAAAGTCACAGAGGTAGCAAGTGGCAAGGCAAACCTGGGATTCTCAACTTGGAAGCTTCACCCCGGAAATTCACAAGGAGAATACAGAAAGACAAACAGCGAGAGCAGTCCAGACTCCAGTCTCGAGGAACAACAAGCACAAATATGAAAAATGTCAGAAACACAAAGATTCAGGCTGTAGCCAGGTTGCCCATGGGAAAGCTATGAGAGTCTAGGTCTGAACATGGGGGCCCCAAAGAATAAACAGACTAAGAAAGGAATTGTGTATCCCTCAAAGAAGAGATAAGGAATGTAGGCAAGAAGTAGTGATGTGTTTTTCCTTCAATCAATAATTTCAATAGGAATAAAATGGCCAGTGTAAAATGTAGAGCATCCTATAAGCCAGGCATGGGCTAAATGTTTCTGCATGTCATGTTGTCCGATACCTCACTGTGACCCAGGAATAAAGCTAATACCACCCTGGAAGGTGAAAGCACTGGGCTCTAAAGGCAGCTGAGTTACGTTGTGTGTTACAAAGCTGGATTCTGAACCAAAGGACAATGATGTTCATATCTACTCTGTACACACACACATACACACACACACACATACACACACACACACACACACACAGCATGTACTGCACTCACAAGACCAGCAGCCTAGTCACAGGTAGACGATCTGGGTAATAATGTGCCTTCCCAGGAAGAGCAGAAGGGCTCCCCACTGTGGGCTGAGTAGCAGAGAGCTGAGAACTTTGCGTGGGATGGGAGGGAATGCTGGGAACCTAGAAGCATAGGCAGAGAGAAGGGATGAAGGGCCCAGTGGGCTGTATGATTATTCCATGAGCCAGGAGGACACGTGGCAATAAGCTCTCAGAGAGAGGGTTAGAATAGAAGGTCTCCTGGGTCACAGACGAAAGGATCTAGAAGGCAACTGGACATTTAGCTCACTGCCATGAGAATTGGCAACACATTGAAGGCACAAGGGTGGCTGAACTGGGAGTGTAAAAGAGGAGAGAAGAATGGGATGGGCAGAACCCCCCCCCCAAAAGCCCCTGGTGTCCAGGAAATAATTCATTTTCTTATCTGTCGTGAGTACATCTATCTTCCTATAAGGACCACATGGGAGAGGGCCCCTTTTGCATATGAGTCACCTTATCATTAAGGTCACTTCTGGAAAAAAATAAAAATAGAAC
>NW_021620801.1:2868369-2973257 GCF_004785775.1 Grammomys surdaster | reverse complement strand
TGTATTCCAATACTCTGGGAGCATAATATAAGCATAATATAACTGTTGTTCTGTGGCCATGTGATTTTTTTTTCTCTTAGTTGCCAGGCTTGGGACAGAACAGTTTTATCTTTCTCATCCAGTTCTCAGCACTTCTAATGGAGTGGTAAAGCCTTCCCAATTACCGTGGAACGTTTGCAGAGAGAGCATTAGTGCCCGAGTGGGTTTAATGTTAAAATATTCAGTCTCCATTAGAATAAATGAATTACTCTGGTTTTAATTGCCCCCGGCCCCCAGCCCAGAGAAGACAATATGGAAGAGTTATTCCCTCGATTATTTAAAAATGTATACACATAAACTCCTGTCTGGTTTTGGAGAAGGGTGGGAAACAAACTGAAAGCTCTTAGTCTTGCTTTCCTCTCCACCCAGTTTGACAGTGTCAAACTTCTCAGGAAGTCGGCAAACACTGGGATGGCTTTCACAGGGGAGCAGAATATGATATTCTTTCAAAGTATGACTAATACAGCCAGATCCCTCCTAAGAATGAGCAAATGAAAGAATATTCCTACTACTGGCACATGCACTCGGCAGTCACCCGAGCTACAGGCAGTTTTAGGGACACCTTTAAAAGGGAATTTTCTGGCCAACTCCTAGAGGCTACAATATGAACATGTCCATCCAGCCCTGAAAAGCTTCAAGGAAGAAGGAGACAAACCAGAAATAGCAAGTATCCATTTGCCCCAGCGTGACCATTCAGATGACACACCCAAATAATTCCATTAAATGTGCTTATTATTTCTCAGCCACTGAAGAGAGGCTCTCACTTCTTAAAACCCTGGCCAACCCTCAGAGGCAAACTCTACTATGGGGTGGGAGGGGTGACTCTGCAAGAACCCAAACCACAGCAGGAAGGCAGAGTGGCCTGCTGGACAGGAGGGGTAGCCCTGGCCACGTAGGAAGTGCAGCAGGTCCCTGGACTCAGCTCAGGGTACAAGGCTGCCCCCTAGTGACGACTTCTAGGGATGCAGCTTACACTCGTCCAGAGTCTACTGGACACTTAACCAGGCTAGTCCTAGCATACAAGTCACAAAACTGTCATGCACAAGTATTCTCTTCTTACTCCTTGGTAAGAAACTTTGAGGGGAGAAGTTTCTTTCTTGAGACTACAACTAGAAGGTTTGGGATTAGACTTAGGTCCAGCATCTTTTTCTTTTCAATATACCTGGAAGCAGGAAGGTAGAATTAAGACTTGTGGAAAGGGAGGACCTGCTCAGTCTGAGCTCTGTACTATCCTAAAGAAAGTACTGATCGCTAGTCTTCCTTCCCACTCACAGGCAGATGTAATATCATTGCTCCTTCTGTTAGCAGAACAAATTGACAGTTTACCCAAGTGTTTGATCCTCTCTAAAACACTCAAGGAGGAGCAGGACACTTCGTTTATGTCATCAAGGCATCTCCCATCTTCCTGAAGCAGCAGGGAACCTGCCAAGCTTCCTCCACTGGACTCGGAAGTTTGAAAATCCTTTGATGTTGCGGCACCACCTCTAGCCACCCTCCAGAGAGAACGATTTAACTTGATCCAAAGCTATACTGATTGGTTGTAATGCTGGCGGGGGGGGGGGGAACCAGGAGAGAGGGGTGTCACCTTTGCCCTAAGCAGCTGCTCACTGAGATGGGGTGCCAATACCAGCCTCCACAGTATGATTTCTTAAGGTTTTTGGAAAATGCACATTTTCCAGCCTGCTCCAGGCTTACTGGATCAGCATCGCCAGAGGTGGGTCCCCATTTTAAGGCGTCACCTGAGAAAATCACCTGTCACCTGTAGTTTGAGCACTGCCCTGGGACAAAGCTCCAAGACCAGTTACCCTTGATATTCTTCACCATCCTCAATGTTTCTCACATGCCCCAAATTTAATAACACACTAAGGTACGTGCACTGTAAGTAAAGACATTCGAGAGATTTGAAGACATTTCATCACACCACCACTAATTGCCTGCCTATGTAAGACTGCACATGTCTAAGGGTGACTAAGATTAACACCAGCCATAGGGACCTTAATGCTGAAGAAAATTATGTGGATAAATACAGGCTGTATGTGACTTGCACATCAATTGAAGGGCTCAGAACATAACTTTGGACATGTTGCTAAATAAAATGGCTTTGCCAGGTAGAGGGGAAGAGAGACTCATTCAAGAGAAAAAAGTGAGTTCTTCCTTCACTAATATAATTCCACAGGCCAGAAACCTGCAACCCTGTGCTCCCCTGTCAATGGCTTCAGAGTGCACACTTGCTGTTTGTTCAAGTATTGAAAGTCTCTTGTAGTTCCCTTGCCTGTCACCTATACCCGTCCCCAAGTTGTAAACAGTTGTCCTGGGGTATAGCTTGCACACTGCAGAAAACATGAAGCTAGCTACTCACTGATGCTAAACTTCTGCCCCACAGGGTACCGGTGGCCTTTGCCTAGCAAGCTCTGTGCGGTCTGGATTTACCTGGATGTTCTCTTCTCTACGGCGTCTATCATGCACCTGTGTGCCATCTCCCTGGACCGCTATGTCGCCATCCAGAACCCCATTCACCATAGCCGCTTCAATTCCAGAACCAAAGCCTTCCTGAAAATCATTGCTGTGTGGACCATATCTGTAGGTAAGCTGGATCATCTGGCAGGGTTGCATTTGAAACTAGAGTCTTTCCTTCCCCAGGAGACATGTTCCATTTGGTTGCTCTGAAACCTGACCCTCTGAGTCTGTTGTTTTATGTGTTGCAAGGCATGTCTCAACTTCATGATTATTGGAGTTGTTTTAGGAAAGGAGAATCTGTGGATGCCAATGGCTGTCAGCATCTGTTGGTATTGTTTTGCATACATAAGAAAAAGCACACTAGCAGAGCCTGAGGCAGGAATGCCTGTGTTCTCCCTCACATCCAAGCTCAGTACTCCAAGTCTTGGGTCTCCTGGAAACCTGAGTTTTGTCATTACTGGACTATGATTGCTATGGGCACTTGTCCCATACAGCATAGGCCTTGAAGGAGGATCCAGAAAGGGGCAGAAGCTAAGAACAGAGGGAAATGGCTTACAGGCTGGGCATTGCAGCTGCCTGGTATCTCTGTGGTCTTTCTCCTGTGACATCCACACACCAAAGGATTTCAACCCACTTCAGTTAGGCCCAATTACACACACTCAAATCTTACTAGTATTGATCTTCTGTCACCATAATAGGATCAAAAGGGGCAGCTCTCAGGCAGCAAAGTCAATTTCACCTGTCACCTCAAAATACTTAGTCTGTAATCAAAGATTCCCTGAGACCTGCTGTCAAGTCTCAAAGCTTCTTAGAAAGAAATGCTGTATTTGCTAAAGCCCTTGGGAGATGGTATCTACTTCCAGGAAAGACTGCAGGACTTGATGGTAGGTTAAAATTCCAGAACTCATTTGATGCTACTCACCACTTTGTAATTCAAAATACCTATTAATGGGGTCAAAGAGATGCCTTAACATTAGGGCTCTTGCTGCCCTTGCAAAGGATCTGTTTTGATTTCCAGCACCTACAATGGTGGCTCACCACCCAGTTCCAAGAGATTCATCACCCTCTCCTGGCCTCTTAGGGCATCAGGAACACACAAATGTGCAAACAACACCCATAACACATAAAATAAGAGTAATTTTTAAAATAACTATCAGCAAACATAGTTTGTGCTCATTGGTTTCTTTCCTGTTTATAACAGGAGTTAATGTGACATCATCTCCACATTGTAGATGAGGAAACGAGTGTTCTAAGAGGGAAATGAGGGGCGTGTGTACAGCGAGCATGGGCACAGTGGGCACTCTCTGGCTCTGCTGGTAACAAGGATGAGTTGTGTGTTACACAGCGTCTTTGCACATTTTTGGAAGACCTCATCTGGTTTTCATCTTGAGCCTTATGTTATCTCTAGAGGTCAGCAGCACAGACAATACCATTGTGTTCGTTTGATAAGTTGGGGAACCTCGGGAAATAGGACTTGTGGTTTCCTCAGTCACAGTGCCATAGGCTTCTGGTGTGGAGCCCTTGTCTTTCTGCTGAGTGTACCACACCTTCCTTAGCTGACAGTTTCTGCTCCAAGAAAATGCTGATGGCATTAATCTGTGCATCCCAGGGCTTGCCCCACCTAAAACAGCAGCCAGCTGTTCCATCCAAGCTCCCTGTAACCACTCCAAAGACCCTTAAGTTTCAATGACTGAATGTTCCTGAGAGAGGTCCATGGTTTAGGATCCTGAACCAGAGTATCAGAGAAGGAAACAAGAGCAAAGGATCAGGGGCAAATCATGCAGCAAAGTACACTGGCTTCACTGCATAGACTGTGCCAAGCAGAAACTGAATTGACCCATCACCTTTTCTTTCTCTCTCTCTTTCTTTCCTTCTTTCTTTCTTTCTTTCTTTCTTTCTTTCTTTCTTTCTTTCTTTCTTTCTTTCTTTCTGTGTGTATAGAGGTTCATGTGTCTGCACATTCAAAGTGGTGGCCAAAGGCTGATGTCAAGTACCTTCTTTAGTTTGTCTATACCTTATGAATCAGGGTCTCTCACTGAACCCAGAGCTTGTCACTTTGACTAGTCTAGCCAGCTACTTTGCTCCCAGGGATCCTGTCTCTGCATCCTGAGCGCAACGGTTACAGGAAGCCCATAACATGTATGTGAGTGCTGAGAATCTAACTCTGACTCTCACATTGTACAGTAAAGACTTGAACCCAGTGAGCATCTCTCCAGTCCCAGAGTCTGTTATCTTACCCTTGCCAAAACAACTCCCCATCTCTGTCAACCTTCATAATGACACCATTAACAAAAGTTAGAGATTCTGAGCATTGTACAGACCTAGTCACGTACAAAGCACCTTGCAGATCAGTCCCTTATGTAGGATAGCAGCACTTAGAGTCAAGAGTCATCTCGGGCCAATCCAGCTCTAACGTCTGTACTTTATCTACTACCTAATAAGGCTGTCTGCCCTAGCTCTTTCTGGCTGTCATCCCAGGAGAAAGACAGGTTGGAATGGTTGTAGAGATGCTGACCAATGGACATCGTTAAAAAGTGTTGTTCAGAAATTATCATCCCTCTGTCCTGTGGATAGTCTAGAGTAAGCCAGATGACTAGTGTGTGTTCAAATGTCTCTCCCAGTATGTTAGAAGACACTTAAATCTGAGAAAACTAGAGATCACCCAACGTTGTAACTATATGTGAGGTGGTGTTCTGAGAAACAATTAGATAAGAAATGCTAAAAATAAAAAGGCAGTTCTACTCTGGGTCCTGAAGAAGCCCAGCACTCACTTCTTCCTGACTTGTCTTCTCTTGTTTCTGGCTCTACTGTTTTGTTTTGGGTTTGAGGTTTCAGTTTGCTCTGCTTGTGGATTTATATTTGGACCCTTAGTCCAACTGGAATTGTTTCCTATTGTTTTGTTTTGTTTTTCATCATGTATAGTCAACAAATGAAACTAATTTCGAGATGTACACTGTGGTGATTGAACATACAAATATTTTGTAAAAGGAATATCACAATTAAATTAGTTAATTCCTACATCCTCTCACCAAGATGCCTTATATTTTGCAGTCAAAACACAGAAACAATTACAAGAATAAAAGTCAGAATTAGCAAATGCAGACACCACATCATTCACCAGGTCCCCTCAACTAACCCATCTCTCCTTCCTCCGATCTGTCTCTGGTAATAGAACCAGCCTTGCCAGAGATGAAATATGCTAAGAAGATGGTTCTACCCTCACTTCTGGTTAACAGATTATTTAAACATGAAACCCAGTGAATCAACATTTCCCAGAGTCCCATGCTGAAGGAAGGGAAAGACAGAAGGGAAAGAACTTGCAACTCTGGAAGAGAGCTCACACTAATCTGATGCTTTATCAGGCCACTTTGCAGAACCAACCAGAGCCAGACAGCGATGCCCAGTGCTGAGTGTACCATGCTTTAATCAGGACTGTCTAATGACACATTTTACCCTCTATTGAAATCTAAAGCTCATGGCAGGATCCCAAAGATGGATTTGGGGGTCACTGGACATTGTTGTCCTTCTCAAGGTATTCATATTGACTAAGTTCCCTTCCTCTGCATCTCTGGATAGTTCCTTTTAATTGGCATGTCGCTTGTTGGAAGCTGCAGAAGCCCAGATTTTTTACATTAAAATCCCTGCTAACAGTAAATCTCACCCTACTGTTTCTATAAATTCACCCTTTCTTAGATCCCATGTATCAGTGAGATCATGTGTCCTTATTTTGCTTTCAAGATTTATCCACACTTTTGGAAATGGGCAGATTTCTTTTCTATGTCTGCATAGTACAGAACTCTATTTGTATATGACCTACTTTGTTTTCAATTAACAGTTAAAGATTTTACAGAGTCTATTGTTGAACTTTTTTCTTCAGCTTACTGATATATTCAACTTCTTGATAACTTGATGAATACAGAGCTAAACTTGGATTTATGCAGTTTCTTTTTCTAGCTTCCTTAAGTGAAGTTCAGAGGTTGACATTTTTTTCCTTTGTGGTCTTTATGTAAGGAAAAAGTATGTATAGAACTTAGTCCTCGCTGGTGCCATTTAATTTTTATATATATATGCACACACACACACACACACACACACTTCTTGGAAACGTAAAATGTTGAGAACTATTTGCCCTGTGGTCCGTTTGTGTTTGTACACATAGGTGACTAAGACCCACTGAAGCTGCCCTATGACCTGGGCATGTGTTTTCCACATGCAAACTATTCCACTGCCATGTTCTACTTTCTTCACTTTTGCACTGCTGCCTGGGTCTGCAATCCTCACTCCTGAAGACTGCCACACACATGTCCTGCTTCTCGTTTGCTCTCTGTTTTCATTACTCTAGATACTCTACCTTCATGTAAAACACACATTTCTATAGTATAGAACCTACACTGATGTGGTGACTCAGACTCATGATGCCAGCTTCTTGAGACTCTGAAGAGCACAAATTCAAGGCCAACCTGGGCAACTTAGTGAAACTTTGTCATGAAATAAAAGTTGTAAAAAAAAATCTTAGTCTGTAGCTCAAAAGTAGAATATCTAACCAGCATATGTGAGGTTCTGGGTTCAATCCCAGATTAGAAGTAGCTGAAGGCATAAGAATCTGTGACACGAATTGAAGCAAGAAGAAAGTGGTCTTCTCAATAAACAAACAAACAAATAAGTCAAGTCCAATGAATAAGTAGATAAACAAACAAACAAACAAACGAATGAAGCAAGCAAGCAGTCTCTTTCTTCCAGAACTTTCTCCATGGCCTTCTGAATCTCTAGATTATTTTAGTTTGTTCTTTGTAAGAGTTCAGCTCTCTGTGTCGACAGAAGCCACTACCGTCACCCTGGCTTCATAGTGTCTTCGTCTGTGTTTAGCAGTTTTCTTAAGTGCTGCCCAGAAGTCGGTTACTTTTGTCTTCATCCTGAACTTGGTTTTTGTGGATTCCTAACTGTGATCTTCAACGTCACCTTGTCATCACTTTGGGAAACTCCTAGCCGTATTTTCACACCAGCCTGTGCTCCCTTGCCCTCGCTCTGAGGCTCCAGCTCATGTCCATGGAACACTGGCTTCTTAGTGCTCGGTTTCTACATTTTCTTGCTTCAATCCATGTAACAGATTCTTGTGCCACCAGCAACTTCCGATCTACTGCCAAACCTGCCTAGTATATTCTCATATATTGTATTTCAGCTACCAGATTCTTAGATTTTTTTTCTCCTGGTTAATTATTTAGCAGAGTTTAGTTTTCCAAAAATTCTCTACCTTTTCATCTATCAAACATCAATCACTGCTTTCTGGATACCTCTGTCCCATGTTTTTCCCTGGCCTTCCTTGTTTTTGTTTTGTTTGGGGATTTTTTTGTATGTTTGTTTGCTTTGGTTTGGTGTTTGTTTGTTTGTTTGTTTGTTTTTGTTTTTTGGGTGGGTTTTTTTTTTTAGTTGCTATACCTAGTAGTAGACTTTTTTTTTAATTGCTTTATATTATCTTATGTAAAACCCTAGTAGGCAGTGGGCTGATATTAGCTATCACCACAGAGGAATCTATGAGCCTTAACAGACCTGGTATATGAGTGTGTAATGTGCATGTGTGTGCATTCATGGGCAGGTGCCCCTCAAGCCAGTCAGACTCTGCTTATTTTAAGCAGTGATCTCAGAAACTGACTGATTTCCTGTTGTCACCCTATACTCCTTCTTCCCCTACAGTTCCAGGTGAAAACTTGATGTGTCTTGCCTTTAGGAGCTCTGACCTCAGCTGTAGTATCCTCAGCCCACAACATGGCTGCAACCTCACTCAGCCTCTGACAGATCAGTGAGTGCTTGAGAAACAAGGTGGCCCCCATCCCCAGCTGCCCATGCCCTCCCCTTCTGCCCTGGAAGCACTCCACAGAGACTGTCTGCACACTTGCCTTCCCCGTTGCTCTATATCAACGCCAGCATGCCTCCTTCTGTTTGGTCCTTGCCAGTGAATCTTCCTGTCTCTTCCTTTTAACGGTTTGGTTTATTGCCTTATATACATTTCACAACTTGGAGTTTGATTTTTTTTTTCAAAATATGACAGCCAATGGCTTTTAACATTGAACTTTAGCCTGTCCGAATTTACCACATCAGTTGGTGTGATTAGTTTCCTGTTGTCTGTTTTATGTTATATCTCTTTTCCTGTCATTCTTTCAAGCTGCCCCTTCTCCCTTTTTATTGAACTGCAAATGTTTTTTTCTATTTCCTTTATGCCTTCCCACTTACTATAATTTCTACTGGGTTTTTCTTCTCATTCCTCTCCTGATTAAAATTTTATCCCAGATAAGAATTCCAACCTTTCTACTAAGGAACATAAAGTAAGAGTCCCAATTTCTCTCATCTGCTCTGTCTCTCTAGTTCATCATTTTGTTGTTTGTTTGTTTGTATTCCTCAGAATTTTTATCTTATTTACTGGTGCAGCAGGCCTTTTAACACAGGTCACAAAGTATAGGAACTGCAAAGAAAAATAAAGAGGTATAGCAAGTTCTGTGGAAAATGTTTGGTATGGCTAAAAAGCATCACGAGCAAAAGTACTTATGAGAAATCACAGTCCAAGAAATGTACTTTTTAAGAGGCAAAATGCACTTGATTTTTTTAAAGGACAAATAATCCAGTAAGAGAAGAAATAAACCAAATAAGTAGGCAATTTTCAGAAATATAATTTGAAATAAACAGTAAGGGCCTGGGAACATTGCTCAGGGGTCATGGAGACATGACTGTGTGGCAGGAGTGTGGTGTGGACTTTCACTCTCTGACCAACCAGGAGGAGCAACTGAAGATGCTCCACCCCCACCCTTGCACACATCATGGTGAGTGTGGCACCGTGTGTACACCCACAGTCCCAGTGTGATGTTGTAGGGGATCATTGTGGACAATCTAGCCAAGGTTATTAAAAGCAGACACCCGCCCTGTTTGACAAAATTTTTTTTCTAGAAAAGTAAAAGTAATCATATGAGTTTTCGGCACCTCTAAGCTGAGATTGGGTCAATTGATTTTCTATTTCAAAACAATTTAAGGCTCTAAAAGTCACTGAGTTAGGACATTGGATATTCAAGCAGAGGAGAGATGCCTATGGGGTTAAGACAGAAATCAAGGTGTGGCAGCACACACGCTATGAACCACTTCTGATTTTAAGAATACTATGGTATTAGTCATGATCACAGGAGACAGGAAACTGAGGAGCCATTGAAGAACTTCCCATTTACAGAAACTGTAATCCCAAAGAGTGGGAGAGCCACCATCTCCTTCTTCAGATACATCATACAGTTGTATACATCATACCACGACCCTTACATCCAAGGTGTTCTAGATAACCAGGAATGAAACATCACAACTCCATGTTGAATCATAGAAGACGTCCTGGAGGCCAATCTTTGGGCCTTATATTACAAATGGCAGCCTCCGTAGCCTGTTTAGAGAGCCCTTAGGGTTTCCTTGAACTGGGTAAATCCAATCATTTGCTGTTTTCTCCCCCTTGCTAACTGCTACCAGTATGGCCATTTTCTTGCTTGCCTTGGCTTGCATCAGCTTCTGAGGGAAAGAAGCATAACTACAAATCAATCCTGTGTCCCATCTGTGACGTCTCTGAATGAAGAAGAGATGTCGAGTGAATAATCCTGGAGTGCCTGCACACTATAGCGTCCTTCTCAAACCCAATTCCCACGGTTGGAGGAAACCGTGACCCTGCTCTATTGCATAAAGCGAGTGAACTCTTCCCTTGATTGCCTTGCTGATGCCAATGGCAAAAGAAATATATGTCACTTAATTCCCTGACTGTTATTAGCCAAGATAAGCAAGGGAGAGGAAGGGGAAAGTTCTGCTTGCACGTTGTCATTTGATGACAGGCAGATGCACCCCCTTCCAGTTCTTTCTCCATAAATAGGACTTCACTGCAGAAATGCGTGTGCAACTCACGGGGTAATTCTGTAGTGCTTGTAAATAGAAAGACTTGCCCCTCAAGGTTAAGCACGACCACTATTGTCTGTGTTACTATTTCTGTAATAGACAAAGGCAGGCTGGGCGGTGTTTATCCAAGGCCTCCCTCCTCAAGGACTTCATGCACAGACTAAACCAGAGCTCAGGTTCCTCTTCTTCATTCAGAAGGACGGCCTCCCTTCCCAGGATGTGCACACAGGAACAGTGAGAACAATACAGCTCACCATTTAATTCATCATTATTTTCACAGGGGAGTCTTAGCATCTTTTCATACTAAGCCACACAGTGTATACATGCATTCAGATATCATGGCACCCCACAAATATGCTTCTGTACATCTTTACATCTGTTAATAATTTTAATTTAAAAAGAAAACCAGCAGGTTTTGCCCTTTTATGTTCATGAAACGCTCATAGGGAAGTTGGATCTGAAAGTACCTTCAAGACAGTCTTTCCGATAAATGAACGTCATTGACAGTTCCTAAGACAATGACCAAAAGCAACTTAAGGAACAAAGAGATCGTTTTTGGCTTAGCTACCATCTAGGGACAAAGTGTTCACATTTTTAAAGCAAACTTCCATAGGCTGTGACCGCAGCTGTATCTCCTAGCACAGCCTAGCCCAGTCTTCACTTTGCAGCTACAATGAAGCATCATTATTCTCAGCAACTAGTGTCTCTCTGCAGTGTCTCCCTCTCCCCTTGCTTAGAGGATTTTTACCTGTATCATCCACCTCTAAGAAGCCTCCCTCAAGCTCCTCTTCTCTTCAGAAATTAGGTATAGCCCTACTTAATTCTTCCACGCCCCTATCTCTCCACCTCTTCCGTTTGTGTGATAATAATCTATTTCCCTTCGAGGTCACAAGTTCCCAGAGAAGAAGAAATAGGAAGCAATCCAAACAAAAGTAAAATGTACTTCATCTTTCTCCCAAACCCATATGATAATAGAAAACGCCTATCCAAGCACTCCTGAGAACTCATTTCTTCAGTCTGACACTGAGACACCTTCAAAAGAAATTGTATTTCTGTGTGCTGTTTCAAAGCTATTTTTAGAATGTTTCCCTATACTTCAAGTAATAAAACTAATAGTTATGCAAGAAAGGACTTGCTTTATTGTCCTACTTAGCATCAGTCTGGTACACTTATTAACAACACCTAATTAGTAGAGGCTGTAAGAGAAGACCCTCAGTGGGCTTTGCTCTGTTGTGCTCTCTGTTTGCTGGCAAGCTTTAGTTGGAGATTTTGTAATTTCTTCAGAAAGCATTTGGGAATGGTTGCTTTCTAAAGTGGGACTTCCCAGTTTGGAATCAAAGTACTCACTAAGAGCTGTTTCTTTTTCAGTTGGGTAAACAGGTGAGGGAAGAATCAGAGAGGAGAGAAATAGTCAAGCATCCAGGCTTCTGTATCTGCTGGAGGCCCCAGTGGGCCTCCCTGGCAGGATTTTTGTACCTCGCTTTCTGCTTATGGGATTGTCCACTGCCCACGGTATTTGGTTGCCATAAACCGATCATGTCTAGGTTACTCCTCTGATACTTGTTTCCTTTATTCTGGGATTGTCACATTCTAAGGAAATTTGCATGTCAAATTACAATTAAATTTCCGTATTTTGAATGCCGAGTCCCCGAGACTTATTTCCTAGGGTCCTTCTTCTCCATAGAGCCCGTCCTCCTCAGCAAGGGAACCCTCTCAAAGGTCACATTAAACAGCACTGCAAATGAGGGAGAGCCCACAGTGGGCAGGACTGTACAAGCATGAGAGGGTACAAACGAGCAGCCAGCAGGTTTGACTTGGAAAGGCTCACAGACTGTTTTAAATCAAAAACCTGCTGTAGGGGTGGGAGGGTGACGAGGGGAACACAGAGTGGAGGGGAACACAGAGTGGATACGCTCGCAAAATATTGCATCTGTGTATAAAATTGTCACAACTTCATTTTTAGTTTAAAAAAAAAAGGATTTTTAAAGTAAATATATAAACACACTAAAACCGGGAGAAACAGCTCCGTGAAGCAGAAAGTAGAATTTGCATTATGATCCACATATAGAGAACTGACAGGGTTTGGGGATCAGGGAAGCTGGCCGAACAGGGAAAAGTTAAGCTTGACTCTGAATGATGAGTGCAGTGTTGCCAAAGAAATGAAGAGGGAGGGAGAACTTTCAAGAGAGAGACTGCTGTGGGAGAGAGGAACCACAAAGAATTAAGGTTATCAAAAAAATAGGTAGGGAGAGAAAGTGGGAAGCCTTGTCTTGTCCCTGCTTTTAGTGGGATTGCTTCGTTTCTCTTCATTTAATTTGATGTTGGCTGCTGGCTTGCTGTGTATTGCTTTTACTATGTTTAGGTATGTGCCATGAATTCCTGATCTCTCTAAGACTTTTAACATGAAGGACTGTTGGATTTTGTCAAAGGCTTCCCTGAAACACCTTACACACACACACACACACACACACACACACACACACACAAGCATCTAATGAGATGATCACGTGATTTTTTTAGTTTGTTTATATAGTAGATTAAGTTGATGGAGGATTCACCTAACCCTGTAGTGATTTGATACCTTAGAAAAGGGGGTTGTGGGGGTGGAGGAAGGGGCACCCTCTCAGATGCCTGTGAAGAACTCTGGGAGGGGGGAACCAGGAGGGGGAAGCACTTGAGATGTAAATAAATAAAATAATTAATTTTTAAAGCTGAAAATAAATAAATAAATAAGTTATAATTTAGGGGGAAAGTGAGGCCTTACTATTAGTCAAATTAATATTTTAGGAAAATCATAAAAATACTCTTAATAAGTGATAAATACTAACAGAGAAGTAATTATTGACAGTGAAAAAAATTAAATTGTTACAGATTTATTTTATTTCACTCAAAGAAAACAAATTTGAAAAGCTCTATAAATTTTTAAAAAAAAATTCACAAATTAAGAAAAATTAGTTCTCTCCAAAGGAGTCTCACTGGGTATACAAACCACACTTCAGGGCAGAGCCCATGATCAGCACAAAATGGACTCAACGGTATGGGGTGGGGTGGGGGGTTAGTCTCATAATGCATTGTCTAGGCATTTGGTATTTTATTTACCGTCCTGGTCTTATATATTGTGGTTCTGGTTTTGTGTTTTTATAAGATTTCTGGGCATGTAAATATGTGTGTGTTTAAATCTATATTTCTTGTGTTTTTCTTCGGCTCTTTTTCCCCCTGTTTGTTTTGTTCTATTCTGTTTTGTTTCTTTTTATTTTTGTTTCTTATTTTAGTTTCATTAATTTTTATTAGATATTTGTGTTTTCTAATAAGAGAGAGAAAGGAAGGTGGGAATTTGGATGGTGAGGAGGATCTGAGAAGAGTTGGGGGAGGAAGAACTATAATCAGAATATATGGTATGAAAAAAAAAGGACTTTCTTAGAGACCCTTGAAGAAGTCTTTTATAACGCCAGTATTCTCTAGTCCTCTGCCATGGGTATCAGTGGTTGGTTACACAAACTCAGTTATCTAAAACCCGAATATTGTTCCCCGGCACACACAGGCCCAACTCACCAGAGTTGTCCTTCTCGGGCACCAACAATCTGCTATTTTTATATCCCAGTTCCAGGATTAACCCTGGCTCATACCAGTCACATTGTAAATTCCTACTTGATGACATCTAGAGAGAGAAATATTTTTATCAGAAAACTTGCAGAATTCTTCTGGACAGGCTGTTCTAGGAAAACAGCAGATGAACAGTTTCACTGGTCTATGATAAACCTTCATTGCTTTTCATAAGGAGGCAATTTTCTGAGGCTTTCTAAGTCCCTGGTTTAGGACCTCTGTCATTGGTATTGCTATAAGAAGTATAAATTACAATGGTGTATTTTAAAAGTGCCATCTTGGGAGTGAATTTTCAAATTTACCTGTCTTGTTTATTATTAACATCTGGCTCTAGTCATTAGGTCCTTTGGCTGTGGTGAGGTGGAGGAATGTTAAGAACCTTGTTGCCCAACACATTAAAACATGTCCTTGAGAACTTTTAGGGTCAAAAACCATTCATGCTTGCCGCTCTTGCTATTGTCAAATTTGGGGGGTTGGGATGCACACGTGTGCATGCATGTATGTGTGTGTGCGTGTGTATCTCTGTGTGTGTGTGTGTGTGTGTGTGTGTGAGTGTGTGTGTATGTGTGTGTGTGATGTATAAGTGTGTTTGGATCAAGTCATATTATGAGGACCTGGAGTACTGGTCCTTGCCCTCCACATTACTTGAGACAGTTCTCCCGTTCATTACTAACTATCCGGTCAGCTGGCCAGTGAGCTGCTAGGGAACCTTTTGTCTCCACCTCTCACACTCAATTAAGAGTGCTGGGCTTACAGACAGGACTACAATGTCCATCTCTGTATGTATCCTGGGGATCCAAACTCAAGTTCTCACATCACGTGACAAGCATTTTACCCTCGGAGCCATCTCCCAGGCCCCATTCTTGGCTTATTGGTCTCTTTAAAATGTGAATTGTTTTCTGTTCCTCACTGCTTCCTGTGGAGCAGATTCGCTATGATACCTTTTCAACCCTTGCCATTTTTTAAAGTCAGCCCAAATCAGCCACTCTTAAAGATTTATGTGGATATTCACGTTTAACAGGGTACATTCCCAAGCAAAATACATCACCAGGTTGATCAGTAGCAGCAGTGTGATACAGGAGCCAAAGGACTGCCTTCTCTCTACTTTCTAATAGGTCAGTTCATCCATCTGTCGTTGGTAAACATTATTACTAAAATTTTGCTTCATCTGAAGAGAGATATTAAAGCATGTCTTAAATAAAGAGAAAGAATCTCCAATTATCAGGTGTGCAGGAAGTATGGTAAAATCATGCCTAGTGCTTTTATCTTAGATATAGTATTCTATATCTCACCAATAGTATTCTATATCTGGCCACATCTCTGCCTGCCCCCTGACACACACACACACACACACACACACACACACACACACACGATGCATTTGATGTTGGAAGCTTCTTCAGTTAACCAAAGATACATTGTTGTTGTTGTTGTTGTTATTGTTGTTGTTTAATGGTTTATTGAGTCCACTGCCAGAGGACAGTGAGCTAGGTCCCTATCAACCATAGCTCTACCAAAGAGCCTTTGTATTCTCCACTATCCCTAATTTCCTAAAGCATCGCTACCCCAGTTTCTCAGCCATTCTATCCCACCTTCACACTGAAGCTGTATACACAATGCTGTTGGGTATTGAATGTTAGTAACAAAACCAGCAAACTTTCCTACCCATCGATATCTATTTAATAGATAGGTTTCCTAGATAGACTCAAACACAGTAGCTTTGTCAATTGGCTTCCCGGAAAACTATGCATCTCGGGCCTGAGCCAAACAGGAGGAAACAGAAGTATATACACATACGTATTTAACCACAAATGGGGGCACATTTATATTGCTGAATAAATGACAAATGAGGAAAGAAAGGAGAGAAAATAAAAAGGGCCAACCAAGAGCTGAAAGAAGGGAGAGAATGTTTCCCCAGAGGCCCTTGTGTGTTTCCCTGATAAGGAAGTTGTTTCAGCAGTCCACTGTCTGCCTATGCCTGCCTGGGTGCATATGGGACCTTACTTGGAAAAGTACAACAAATGAGTCTGGGTGAACATCTCCACGGTGGCTTTTCCAGTATTTTCACAGATTTAATGTTGGTTTCCTTGGAGATCATTCTGGCAAAGCTAGCTGCGGACCGAAGCCAAGAATGAAAAATCATATAGCACAAGGATTTTGCACTGAGACTGCGAGGTGCACGCTGTCACTTTCCTTGCACCGTCTCTCTCTTACACACAGGAGAGCCTCATATTAATTCCACTGAGAACTGTCTTTGTTGTGTTAATGTTATATCTCCAACCATTTCGTCAAAGTGGGAGCAATTGCAGGGATGGTGTGCACAGGGAATGCTCTTTAGGGGGGTGGAGAACTTAGATTCCAGCTACAGTCTTCATGGCTCCTTCCCTCAAGCCCTTTCCATGGTTGACATGTAGCCATACTCACTCACCTGCCTGTTTTAAAACATTTTCTCTATTAAGTATGCATAAACCATTTTAAGGAAAAGACTCAACAGGAGTCTATGACTGAATCGTAAACGTGAATTCTTGCTGATGATTCAGACGAGTCTGAGTGGGACATTCATGCAAAAAATGATGGCCCCTGAGGACCTCTGCACCTTTGGGTGAAAACATTTATCTTTTCAAAGTATGACTTTTCTGAAAAGTGCATATCTGTTACTGGAAGATACATTTTCTTAAAGGCCATTCCCAGAGAATCTGATTCAGTGGGCGCTGAGGAGCAGCCCGAGCTAGGATGTACTCAGAGGCATGCCTCAAACATTTGGTTAGAGATTTAGACAGGCTTTGCATGAGCCACACACTATGTACACTTCTGTCTAAACTCACAGGGTTTCTGTTCAGTCCATGTGTTTGTTATATAAGCACCTCCAGCAGCAATATGCAGAGTGGACAACTTAACCATGTCATAGAGCAGAATAGAGTTTTAGGTTCTCAGGGTAAGAGATGTTATCGAAAATTGGGGGTAGGGAACTGCTCTAATATGTGCCACATATTAGTAGAAAACAGGGTCCTCTGTTGGGGTTTTTAGTCTTGTTAATGAAATAATTTAAGAATGGGCTCAGGAGAAAGCTTTAGAACAAGGTTACTACAATTTAAGAGGAAAACCAAAGCACGTAAACTGTTAATCTCAGCAGCTGTCCAGACGACCAAGATGAGTAAGAGGAAGGAAGAAAGAAAGCTATGCACTTTGAATTAGGCATGGAGGTTCAGGAATAGAGAAAGGAAGTGCGAGTACCAAAAAAAGGCATACTTAAGGCTCTAGCTAGTGAAAGAGAGAGAGAGACAGAGAGACAGAGAGAGAGAGAGAGAGGATAAGGGAGGGAGGGAAGGAAGGAGAGAAGGAGGGAGGGAGGGAGGAAGGGACATAGGAAGGAAGGAAGGAAGGAAGGAAGGAAGGAAGGGAGGGAGGGAGGGAGGGAGGGAGGGAGGGAGGGAGGAAGGAAGGAAGGAAGGAAGGAAGGAAGGAAGGAAGGAAGGAAGAGAGGAACAGAAAGTTACTCTAGGACCCAAAGGCCATGGTAGAGCCTTATAGTAGCCCTATAACAACTTCAGTAGCGTGTGAAAATTCTGGGAAGGAAAAGTGCATTTCCTCATTAAGGAAATAACTATTCCTCACTTCTCTTTAGCATAGTCTTTAGATAGATCCATATTCCCAAGGGATGCGCCTTAGCCAGGTGACTGACTTCTGGGGTATAAGGTCTCCACCCAAGCCAGAAATTCCATTCTCTTGACTATAAAGAAAGCATCTTCTCTTCATGGGCCTTCACCACTACTATGACAAGGATATGTCTCACTGGGTTTCTCTCTTTGACCCAAGAAACACTTAATCAATACTACAGATGTCCTGTGATAAGTCCATCAAAATTTCCTCAAGCAGGTGTGCTGGCCTTTGTGTTTTAGAATTTCCTCTCATTGATCTGAAGTCTGTGCTAAGGAGAGGATTTCATTCCAAGTTACTGAGAAGATTAAAATGTATCTTCTCACATTATAAACGGCACCACAATGTTTTAAAGATGATCCTGTTCATTAATAATTACACTTCCAGCCTGTAATAGAAAAACAAAAGGAAAAGTCAATTTCCCTGGTCTGTTCTGAAGTGGCTCAGAACACAAGTCTTACAGGGAATTTGCCTCAAATGAAACTACATTTTGATAATCCTTTCCCATTACCGTCCTAGCTATAAGGTCTCCACACCTAAAACTGTCAGCAAACTTCATAAAGGGATTTTTGGGCCAACAGCATAGAATCTGAGGCATAGGATCCATGCAATTTTTCAGAGCCGTGCTCAAAGGTTCTTGGGTGTAAGGATTACATAGAAGGATGCTAAAGCCTCTCAGTGGTCTGAACAGCTGCCGCTTTGCCTTTGGACATCTCACTGTAGAGTTTACAAACACATGATTATTTTCAAGTGGGTTAGTTCCTGATTGGATACATTGAGTTGTAGAAAAACCCTACTGAATGAGTGATGCTAAGAGTCCATTTTCAAGATCATTTTCTTGGTTTTCTTTTCTTTTCTTTTCTTTTCTTTTCTTTTCTTTTCTTTTCTTTTCTTTTCTTTTTGAAACTAGTCAAATGTAAAGCAGAAAATTGATTCTTTAACAACCTCCGCAGGCTCATCAAACTGAAACAGGAGAGTGATGGCCTCAGATCAGGAAAAGCCTGAAGGGCCAGAGGGGTTCTATTCTGCCCAAACCTCCTGGTCCAAATGAACATGAAGAGCAGCCCCAGCGCCTCCACATTGATTTCCTTCTACTTCATGTGGTATTTTTGGAGTTAAGATTGACCCAAATAATATATGTGTTAGGAACATGTTTTTCTGGGGCAGAAATAAGGAATCCAAACCAGGCTTTATTCATAAGACCATATTTAGCTTCTCTTTCAAAGTCGAAGAATAGATAAGTTGAAATCACTCCTATAATATGAGAAGGCACAAGTTAACCAGTTTGGTTAGTTTAATCTGTGTGTATACACACACACACATCATGTGTAGGGATACATGTATGTATACAGGTGTTTGTGGTCGCTGGAAGACAACTGTGGGTATTATTCTCCAGAAGCTGGGTACCTTGTCTCTTGAACAGAGATGTGAGGATCAAACATAGGTTCTTACACATGGACAACTTTACTGACTGAGGTAGTTTAGTATAGGTTTAAAACAACAAGCTGGGATCATTCAATGTTGTCTCCAAGCACCAGGTTCTTCCAGTCCAGTATCTGTAACAGTGATGTGGAATTTGTGAACAGATCAGAGGTCACACTACTGTGGTGAGAAGGGGGACCGAGACTTGGGAGACCTGGGCTTCTGCAGGCTACCAAAGCCCTAAGCTCATTTCCAACTCCGTAATCTTAGCTCTACAAACTGAGTCGTGAAGTCTTACCAGTGAAAATATTTAGGGAGCTCTCAAGCAAAACACGATGTGGAATTTTTAAAATCTGTAACTGAGCCATTGGCTCAATTCCAATGTCACCACCTCAATTAGATGTGATCTGCAGTTTATATTATCAGTTCAACTCTAGGATAGAGGAAATCTCTCCCAAATCCACCAAATTATTTAGTTGGGTACTGAGTCGTTATTGAGCTTCAGGGTACTAAGTCAACCTGTTTCTCTTCATTTCCTCTTTTGTAAAAACTGAATAATACAACAGCACTTGAAATGTTTTCATCCTAGCACAGCTATTTCCATTTTATGTTTTGTCTGTCACATGTAGTATAGCATAAAGTTTCGAGAACATTGTCTGCTGTTCTATGCTCTGGTCCTTCTATGTTAATCTTGTATTGCTACCACCTTCGTTTCTCTCCTAGGCTTCATAATGACCCCAAAACTACAAATGCTTCCCTCATGTAGCTCTAGCATGGTGTATTAACTGTTGTTCCAAATCCATTTCTGGTAAACAAGCGAAGGTGAAGTATAGTAATGTATTCACACCGCATTTTTGGTCTGGTTTCAGACCACTCCCACCTCTCAGAAGTCTACATTTGTCTTTTTGGTTTTGCCTGCTTATCATTAGCTCAGATGTATTTGTTTGGGTTGCAATAAGTTTTATCTCCTGTATATAATGAATTTAGAATTCCCGTTTTTCAAAATCACAGATAAAGATATATGTACCTCATAAACAAATCTCATAGTGAAATATCCAACACTGACTTTGCTATTTTAACCATGCCTAAGTATGTCATTGAATGGCACTCGTGGCCAAGATCACCTGTCACCATCATCATTTCCAAACTTTCATCTTCTAAACAGAAACTGACTCTCCATTAATCACTAATCTTTTCTTCTCTCCACCCAAGCTCCCAGGCTGACCTTAACCTACTTTCCAATGGTTTGTCTATTCTAAGCATTTTACGTAAGCGGGATTGTACAATGCTCGCCCTTTCAGTATTCAGCTATTTCCATTCCCCTTAGATTACCATTTAACTGCTAAATAATATTCTGTGTAGGTGCAACATCTTGCTTATTGACGAATGGATAGTTAAGCCCTTTGTTGTGAGGGACATTACAGTGAATGTTTGCAAACAAGTAATTATTTGGATTCTTGTTTTTAAAACTTAGGTTTGTACCCAGGGGTGGAATGAATGGACCCTTTAATAGATTTAGTCTTTGTTTTTTGTTTTGGTTTTGGTTTTTTGAGGAATTACCGGTGTCTTATCTAAAGCAATTATATCTTTTTGGGTTCCCATTGTCAGTGTCTGAAACTTCTTATATCTCCAATCCCTCATCTAGACACCTGCTTCTGCTTGTTTTTATTCTGACCACTGAATTACATGTGGACTGTTATGCCCTTGTGATACTAATTTGTATTTCCCTACTAGTTAATGTAATTGGCATTATTCCACATGTTTGTTAGCCACTTTCGTGTCTTCTCTGCAGAAATATCTGAGTTCTTTGCCCATTTTTACTTGGTGGCTTTACCTTAATGAGTTTTGGATGCTCTTTGTCTAGCCTGGAAATGTAATTTTATCTGATATGATTGACAAATATTTCCCTTCATTCTACACATCATTCCATAAACCCTTTTAATGTTCTTGACAATGTCCTTTGATATTCAAAGAGTTCTACTTTTGGTGAGGTTAATACGTCTATTTCTGGTTTTAATGTTTAAACTTTTTCATTGAAAATAAAGGTTTCTTTATACAATACATTCTGATGATACATTCCCTTCCCTTATCTCCTCCCAGATCCTCCCCTGCCAAATCTACACTTTCTCTGTGTTAAGAAAACAAACAGGCAAATAAAATAAGGCAAACAAATAAGAACAAAAGAGAAATAAACAAAGAAACAAGAAAAAAGGAAACAAAGAAAGAGCACACCAAACACATGCACACAGAGACACACATAAATAAAACCTATAAAAACACAGAATTGTAAAACCATAATATACAGCCAAAAGACCAGAAAGGTAAAGTAAAATAAAATAATAAATAAAATAAAATAATTTTTCAAGCCCCAAAACCCAAAATCTCCAAAAAAGATTTTGAGTTCATTCTGTGTTGGCCATGGAGCCTCCGTTAAGTGTGGGTTGTAAACACAGTGAGTCTCCCTTAGAGAAATCATTTTTTCCTTCAAAAGCAGTTTTCAACTGAAGAGAGCTTCTTACTTAGGGATGGATGTTCTTGTCTACTTCTTCAATTCATTGCTGAGACCCTGACAGGTTTTGATCTGTGTGGGCCTTATGCATGCTGCCACAGTCTCTTTGACTTTGCATACGTGCTAGTCCTGGTGTGTTTGGAAGACACCTTTTCCTTGGTGTTCTCCATCCCCTCTGGCCCTTATACTCTTTCTGCCTCCTCTTCTGCATAATTCCCTACACCCTGAGACAAGAGATTTCACAGAAACACCTTATTTAGGACTGAATGTTTTAAGGCCTCTCACTCTCTGCCTATTGTCCAACTGTAGTCTGTATTAGTTCCCATCTACTGCAGGAGAAAGCTGCAGTTTGGCTCATGATGGTTGAACAGTACACTTCTCTATGGGTCTAACCATAATGTCTTCAGAAGTCATTTGATTGCTATGCTCCTTTCCTTTAGCAGAACAGTAGCAGCTGGTTTTCCCCCAAGTACATAGCCTGTTTAGTCTCAGATTCTTAGCCACTCAAACTGATTCAGGCCTGGGTTCTATCTCACGAAATGGGCCTGAAATCTAATCAGAGACTGTATAGCTTCCTCCACAACATCTGTACCTCTATTGTACCAGCATGTCATGCAGACAGATCACCATTGTAGATCAAAGGGTTTCCAGCAGTGCATTTACCTTTCTCCTCTGATAAGTAGACAGAGTGATCCTTGTCTCATTCCTGATATTAGTGGACACACTTTCAGGGTTTCTCCACTTAAGTTGTTGGCTGTAGGTTT
Source organism: Grammomys surdaster (assembly GCF_004785775.1). Taxonomy (NCBI): domain Eukaryota; kingdom Metazoa; phylum Chordata; class Mammalia; order Rodentia; family Muridae; genus Grammomys; species Grammomys surdaster. Next base: position 2,950,898 of record NW_021620801.1, on the reverse strand, counting down.
GCTGTAAGCTACCTTGTTATGTTTAGTTATGTCTCTCATATCCCTAATCTTTCCAGGACTTTTAGCATGAAGAGGTGTTGGATTTTGTCAAGGGCCTTTTCTGAATCTAATGAGAAGATCATGTGGCTTTCGTCTTTGTTTATATGGTAAATTACATTGATAGATTTTCATATGTTGAATCATCCCTGCATTTCTGGGATGCAGCCCACTTGATCATAGTGAATGATCTTCTTAATGTGTTACTGATTCAATTTGCAAGTATTTTATTGATAATTTTTTGCATCTATGTTCATGAGGGAAATTACTGTGTAATTTGCTTTCTGTGTTGGGTTTTCGTGTGATTTAGGTATCAGGGTAATTGTTGCTTCATAAAAAAGAACTAGACAATGATCCTTCTGTTTCTATTTTATGGAATAATTTGAGGCATTTTGACATTCACACTTCGAAGTCTGGTAGAATTCTGTTCTGAATCTAGGTGTGTTTTCATCTAGATCATTTTCAATTTTTGGTTGTTCTAAATAGCACAACACCAAGCATGCTTTAGCAAGTGTCTCTGTAGTCAGGTATAGCGTACTTTGGGTATATACTCAGGAGTGGTATAGTTGTATCTTGATACAGATTATTCCCAGCTTCCTGAGGAACAACCACACTGATCTCCATAGCCACACATATAAGTTTGCACTTACATGTACAAAATCTGGGATTTGTGTTTTGAAGAGGGAGTTGGGAGACTTTTAGTTACTCTTTCTATTTCACTAGAGGTTATATGTCTATTTAAATTGTTTATCTGATCTTTATTTAACTTTGGTAAGTAGTACCTATCAATAAAATTAACTATTTCTTTTAGATTTTCCAATTTGATTATAGGGTTTTTGTTATTGCTGTTGCTGTTTAACAGACATTTATTATCTTAGTTGAACAACCTATATACCCAATGACTTGTTTTGCTGAATAGAAAAGAATTTTAGGTTTCAAGACTTTGAGTCTAGTATTTTCTGCAAAGCAAATCATCATTTTAACATCTCAAGAAAAAAATAAGTTTAAGAAAAGCGTCAATTAGATTTTGATATCAAGCCAGCTTGTCAAGACAGCAAACCCAGATCTGTGATAGGAGCAATAATGTCTATTTCTTCCACTCTCAAACTCACAGAGGGAAACTAGTCCAGGGCATAGTACAACAGAAACAAAATAATGTGTTGGTATGTGTGGCATTTGTGAAATGTCAAGAAAGTCCAGGTAATGCCAAGGACCAGCAGCCCCTTTACAGTTCCAGTTTTATTTACTTGGAGCTTCTCTCTGTGTCCTTCAGTTATTTTGGCTAAGGGTTTTGCCAATCTTTTTGCTCTTCTCAAAGGATTCATTCTTTGTTGCATTGATTCTTTTTATTGTTTTATTGTTGCTTGTATGTATTTTTATTGATCTCAGCCCTGAATCTGATTATTTTTTTGCCATCTATTTCTTTTGAGTTTGACTTTCTCTTTGTTCTAAAGCGTTCAGGTGTGTTGTTAAGTTACTAATCTGAGACCTCCCCAACTCATTTTTTTTTTAATGTAGTCACTTGGTGTGACAAACCCGCATCTGAGAACCTCCCTTATTATATCCCATAGGTTGAGGTGTGCTGCGTTTTCATTTTCGCTCAGTTCTAAAAGGTGTTTAACTCATGAATTTATGTCTCGCTCCATTTTTCATTTACTAGTGAGTTCAGTTTCCATGAGTTTGTAAGCTTTCTGTTGCTCCTGCCATTGCTAATCCCCAGCTTGAATCCACGCTACTCAGTATATATGGTGTTATTTCGGTTTTCTTGTATTTTTGAGACTTGTCCTGGTCACTTTTGGAGAAAAATTCCATGATCTTCTGATTTAAAAAGTATAATTGTTTGAGTTTGGGTGAAATGTTCTGTAAATATCTGCTAGATCCATTTGATTTATGAAATTATCTAGCTCCATCACTTCTTTGTTTAGTTTTTGCCTGGATAACCTGTCTATTGGTGAGAGTCCAGTATTGAAATCATCCACTATCGTTGTGTGAAGGTCAATCTGTGGTTGAGCTATAGTAGTGTTTCATGTATGAAGTTGGACACCCTTGTTTGGTGAATAGATGTTAAGAATTGTAATAACCACTTGATAGATTCGTTTTTCCTTTGGTGTCCTAGCCTATCTTGTCTCTGCTGGGTAGGTGTTCCATTCCTTGGATTCCATTGCTTTTCCTAGATCACAAGAAAGTTTGATGACTGTAGGTTGCCTGGTTGAGAGTGATTGTGTAGGTCAAAAAGTAGCAGAAAGCAATAGAGGTAAGCTAGGGAAAAAGGCTGAGGAGGCTTCTGGAAAGAGCTAAGGAATCTTGTTCACACCTGGAGGTGGAGTCCCCAAGAAGATGGAGGTTTGATAGGAAGAGTCCCCCCCCCAAGTAGGCTACAGTAAGACAAAGAATTGTCTGGAGAGATGGGGATGGTTGGGCTGGGAACCCTGCACCAAGAGCTGAAATTTCCAATAAATGGAGTTAAGATGGGAGGAGGGACATGACACGTGTGAGAAAATTGTTGCCTGCCTAGTGCTGAATAAGATGATCAAAAGTGAGACCAGTAAGGATAATGTAATTCACCTACCTCAATCCCTGCCAAGTATGACCACTGTGAGGTCCTGAGTAGAGATTGTTTCTTCTGACATGGATGGAGGAAGAGAAGAAAGCTAGAACCCTCCCCATGGAATAAAGGGAAGGAGGAAGGAAAGGCCCCAGCAAGCAGTCTGCCATAATGCCATGGATGAGACTGGAGAGATTATAATGGAAGGTCAGAATGAGAATGGAGATTCCCTACCTGTGTTCCCAGGTAGACAACATTGCAAGGTATTGGCAGAAGACCCAAAGGAAGGAAATGTTCTAGAGGAGGTGCTGAGAGGATCCACAGGAAGGGAGGAGATCTGAGTCTACTGCATGGTTACCAGGAGTCTCCGAGCAATGAAGGGAGAGTGTGAGGATAAGACTGGCTAGTGACAGTGCTGAGGATGAGTCTGAAGAAATCGCAGTGAGTGGCAGAAAAGAGAGTGGAAATCACTTACTTGAATTCAAGTCCAGTCTGGCCACTGGGATCCTAGGTAGCAAGTTCTTTGAGATATTAGAAGCTGACACAAGAGGATGAACGAAGGGATAAAAAGCAAGGTTGGTAGAGCCCCCCAGGGAATGGGAAATGCATGTACTTCTACTTTTCCTCTTGGGGTCTCATTGATTTTGTTGCTTCAATTTCCCTTTTTCTCTCTTTAGACTCACTAAAGCCAATTTATCATGATATACTCAATCACTATGGTACTGTCTTTTAATTAAGTAATATATCAAGGAACTAAAACTAGAAGCTTTCAAAAGGTTTTATTTTTCTACCACTTCTTTAAAGAATTTACCTCATTTTAATAGTCTCCTGTGTGCCAAAAGCATTAAAAAAGAAAAAAAAAAGTTTGCTTACTGTCTTAGTGAGTGTTCTATTGTTGTGAAGAGGCACTATGACCAAGGCAACTCTTATCAAGGAAAGCATTTAATTGAGGCTTGCTTACAGTTTCAGAGGTTTAGTTCATTGTCATCATGGCAGGGAACATGGCCGCATGCAGTCAGACGTGGTGCTGGAGAAATAGCTGACAGTTCTACATCCAGATCCATAGACAAGAGAAAGAGCCTCTGAGCCTGGCTGGGGCTTCTGAAACCCAAAAGCCCAACCCCAGAGATATACTTCCTCCAACAAAGCCACATCTCCTAATCCTTTCAAATAGTGCCACTCCCTGGTGACCTAGCATTCAAATCTATAAGGCTATGGGAGCCATTCGTATTCAAAACTACCACACCTTTAGACATAGTGAGCTTTCAGGAGCTGGTAAATATAGATAAGTTTATGGTTCACTCTCCTGTGCACTTCTGGAGACAGAACATAGACCCCTGTTTTGCACTCATGCTTACTCAAAGATGAGTATATGCCCAGAGGATAAACCATGGCCACACCATACACAGGATAAAACAGGAACTCAGTGAGACCTACAGAATTTCAAATTGACTCCCAATGAAGAGCTTCTTGCCAAGGTCTGGGAGTAGTCATCATCTGTTTGTAGGGTGCAAGTCCCCTCATTTTAAAGAAAATAATATCACCAGTGATATTTTCTGGACTCTGGATGGCCCTAACCCTGACATTTACTTTTGATCATATGGAGGAATCTTGGAAACCATTATCTTGATGCTGTATTTGTTCTTGTCCATGCCTTTACCCTCCAGGACCTTGTATAAATGTTAAGGCTCAGCTCCCAGCCTGCCCCAGGGCTTTGCTGTCCATTTCACATCCAGATCACCTGCCCTGCTTAGCTTGACTCTGACCCTGCTCTGGCAGTTCGCAAAAGCAGGGATGCTAAGCTCTCCGGTCATTCAAATATCCAGTGCTCCCGAAGGCCTGGCCTTTTAAGGAAAACATTCCCATATCTGTAGGGTGATAGAGTTGGGTAAATGCTTGAAAATGGAAACAGAAGTTGTCACAATGGCCTAATGCATTCATTCTATATTTCCAATTGCCTAAAGAAATCTGCTCCTTAAGAACCACCTCTTCAAGCACAGCAAAACCACGAGGTGCTGGTTTTCCCTAGGATAGTGAGTTGCTGTGCTTCCCTGATCTTTTCTGAGGATGTTTGAAGAATTAATAGGTTAAAATATATTATTGAAAGTTAATTATGTTGTGACAACTGTAGGTGGAGGTATTATTTCCCTAATTGGTTCTTGATTGTGTCAATGAAGACAGAGGAAGCCAATCACTGAGCAAAGGGGAAAAGGTGGGATCTTCAGGTCCCAGGAGGAAGAGGAGGGGATGCAGAGAGAGAGGAGAGAGTAAGCGGTGGATCAGAAAAAGTACCAAACATATAGGTCTCAGGGCACCTATAGTTTATAGCCTCAGCCATGGGAAGAGGCCAAGGAAGATGGAGCAGGATTTTCTTCACCCCAACATTGAGTTATATTAAGGCTGTGTGGTGTTTTCCATCCATGGCAACTTAGGTGGGCAGGAGAAAGGGCCCAGCCAGGGTGGTCTTTAGTGGCTTGGCAGAGCTAGCCACAGGAGGTTGAGGGACAGAGCTCTTGAGAAAGAGCAAGTGTGTTTTTAAAATCACACACAACAGACAACAATTGAGCCATCATTTCCTTATGTACTTTACAATCTGGATACCCGTTACTCAAGGAGCTCAATACATTAGGTTTGCAAGGTTTTGTTTTTTTTAATCATTACTCCTTAAACTGTCTTATATGTTACCATTGAAAATCTAATTCACATATATATCCAGAGCAAAGGTTCCCAGATATTTTTAAAATATATTCCACTAGCCAACGGGTGAGTTAGCCTGTGGCTCTTTCATGGCTAGTGACAGATACAGGACTCTTGGGTCAGAGATTCATCTAGTAATAGCACTGTAGTCACTTGCTCCCACCAGCCACCTGAGTCTTTCTGCCCACTGCTATAAACACTTGACAACACTAGCTAGAGCAGTGATTTTCAACCACCCTAATGCTATGACCACTTCAAATCAGTTTCTAATGTTGTAGTGACCCGTGACCATAAAATTATTTTCATTGCTACTTCATAACTGTATTTTTGCTATGGTTATGAGTTGTGTTTTCTGATGGTCTTAGGTGACCCCTATGAAAGGGTCTTTCAACATCCCCTCCCCCACCAAAGGGTCATTGGACCTCAAAGGGGTCATGACCCACAAGTTGAGAACCATTGCCCTAGAGAAAAGACAGCTAAGGTTAAGGAAACCAGCTCTCTTATAATTAACAATAAGCAAATATGCCCTTTGCTCCAGGTACCAGCACTATCTGTGTTTCAACCTCTTCCTCAAACCTCCTCGGAAAAGACTGAGGACGCGTAGCATCTGGCTGTCCCAGGGATAACTGGCTCCTAGTGGTTTCATGTTCCATTTCCCATCTCTGCGTACCTAGCCATTTCTTAATATTGAGATAAATCCCCAATGATAAATGGAGTCAGATTCAAGTTGAAAATACCCATTTCTTAAGACTGATAGATTGACGTTTCACAGTTGGCCTTTTCTTCCAGCTTTTAGATGTGAAGTATTTAGAGCTAGGTTTATGGCAGAGTATGTACATAGAGTGTTCAAAGCTCTAGTTTTAAGACCCAGTAATAGACACAGAGAGAGACACACACATACATACACACACACACACACACACACACACACACATGAGAAAGAGACAGACAGACAGACAAAGGGTAGAGAGGGAGAGAAAAAGGAAAGGGAGATGGAGGAAAGAGGGAGGAGGAGGGAGTGGAAGAGGGAGGAGAGACAGATAGAGACAGGAAGAGTTAGTTTTAAATTATTTGGCATCTAACACAGACAGACACTTCCAGGGTAATTGTCACTGTCACCAGTGAGAGTGAACAAACACATTGTACTTTCAGGTTCCCCTCTCCTGTTCTGAACCAAGCCTGCATTACTTGAAGAGCTTGACCATATAGAGTTACATTCATTTCTTTCCAGCCTTTGCTCTGAGACATCTACCCTGAATACAATTCTACTGCAGAAATTATATTCTCTCACACCCATTTTCTGCAGATTACTTTTCTCCCTCATGCATTACTTTCTGGTATGTTTAAAAAGTACTTATTTTGTTTTCTTTTTAGTTCCCCGAGTAGAAACATAATCTCTATGAGGTTACTGTTCATGGATGATTCTAGTTCCCAAAGAAATAACACCCGGCCTGTCACTGGTCATCAAAATGTGTTAAATGAGGGCGCTAAGGCTCAAAGAGATTATGTACCTGGTTATGCTTTCATAACCAACACCAGGCAGCAGAGCTCAGGGACTTATCTTCTGACTTCAAGATGACCAGGCTTTCACTGTGCAATGCTTATCACTGTGACCAACCTCTCCCTGCCCTCAGACAGACTGATAACACAGGCCCCAGGCAGGTGTCAGTCAGAGACTTCGAGACTGTGAAGGCAGGCTGCAGCAGCAAGATGGCTAGCTTTATGGGTAAGAATCCTCTCTCAGAGGGTGTGTCTGCAAGGGCCCGCCTCCTGAGTTAATGACATGGATTCCTCCTTCTGAACCCTGTAACAGCACACTGTCAGAAGTCTAATCTCTCTAAGTCAGGACTGCCAGTGGTAATAGACACTTTCTACTGAATTTTAATCTACAAAGCCATTTCTAAGACTCTCACAAATGAATCCTCTTAGGAATCCCGGGATGTGGGCAAGATAAAGATAGCAGAACTTGAAAATAATGAAATATGTGAAAGCAAAACAGCAGAAAGTTCTCAGGTGATGGATTGCACAAAGCCCAGGAGAGCTTAGCTCATCCCTGCAGGAGCAGCCTTCAGGGCCTCCAGTCCTGGGCAGCCCCCACCACGGTGGATGATGGGCAGCGCCAACACATGTAACTCATCCATGTTCAATGGCATGGGTGCTGTAAAACTGTTCCCTAGCAAATGGCCCCTCAATTTTTCCCTTGAATCGTCTAATTCTATGCTACCCAAGGGAGTAGATACTAGGCATAGTATTGTGACATAAACTTAAGCTGATTAAAAACTTAGTTTTTTTAATTAGTTTTTAACTTTAACATTAAAAACTTAGTTTAAAAACTTAGTTTTTTAACTTTAACATTTTCTAGTCACAGTGGCTACTTGCAGTGGTGAATTGTCACACACACACACACACACACATCTTAGCTACTGCAAGGAACAACCTAGGTTTATAACACTTCTGAAGGTTCAAGAGAAGTCAGGGATGGGCAGGGGAAGCATACTTGTAATCTCAGCATTTAGTAGGCTGAGATGGAAGATTTCATGTCAGATGTTCTGTAGGACCTAGCATGACCCTAAAAGAATGAATAAGCAAAGTGTTATAGGTCATTGTCACTTTAGGTATGGCATGAACGTGAAGGGCTGGTTTGGACCCAGTCTCGGCCTATTGCAGCCATAATTCCAGCAGCACAGTGAGCTACTAGGAGTGAAGTATGGCATCTCCCCTTGCTTCTGTTCTTTCTGTGAACTGTACGACATTGTTTCATCTCAGCCTGCCTTTTGGGACCAGGACATGTCTTATTTTCTGTCTTACACTCACTGACCTTGAACTGTCAACAGCTGAGCCTCTCTCCTCTCCACAGCGGTTGTAATGAGTCCCCTTTCTCTCAGCAGCCTGACAGTTCCCAGTCTCCCAAAGCTCAAATAACCCTCCTTGTTCTTTATTTCACTCTTTGAGAGTATCTTAATATTAGCCCTCTATATTTAAATTCAAGTTTCAGTACATTATTAAAGATAAGGTCAGAACAGGATGGGGAGAGTAGAACATGTATCCCAGTGAGTGTTAGGAGAAGTGGTTTGAAACCAACCATTAATCCACAGACACTAAAAGTCTTCACATCTGCAGGGGTGAGGTCTTAAGAGCATGGAGACGCACCAGTATGATCAATATAAGGTCATATAGGGGAGATTCCAAACAAAATCATCTTCAAACCTAGAAAGTTTCTTCTCAAGGATAGTCCAGAAAACAGTGCTGTTGTTGGGCACACATGTTCTCAGGACCAATGTACACGGGTATAGATAAAAGTTTACAAAAATAGAAAGAAATCTCATTTTTTTTTGAAAGTCTGAACGTGCAACTCGTGACACATTTTCAGGATAAAAACTAGCTATTCCTCAAGAGAGATGATGGACAGCACCGTCTGCCACACATGGTCCATTTTAGATTCTCCTGGAAACCAGAGTGGCCATCTGTATCAACTAATTGGCTTCGTACTAAGGAATAAGACATCTTAATGACAAAAGGTAGTTTTGTAAGTTGGAGGGAGGCACCTCTAAAAAACTGGACTCTCTCCTACCCCCCCCCATCATGAGATATAGGAACACTGTCCTTTTGGTGATTACATGTCAAAAACTAGCTCACTGGCTAAGGCTTTAGGAAAAGATACTCAGAAATTCTAAGACCCACAGAGGTTTTTCAAAAGATTATGTCTCCAAGAGCAGAGAAGCAATTTACAATCACAAGTGTATCAAAAAATAATAATAATGTGGTCAGCGAAGGGCGGGCGTGTGGCTGGCTTTGCTTGACATCCATATCCGTACGGACAGTCTTTACAAAATTCATTCAAAGCCTTATACAGCCATTTATAGCAGCACCTTGTTTGACTAATCTGAGAAAATCAACCTTAAATTATTCTAAATAACAGATGGCCTTAGAGATTTCACACCTTCAGATCCACATGGGAACTACTTTGCCGAAAGGAACATCAGTGGGTAGAGGTCACGGGGATGTCTTCTATGATGACTGAATTGAACCATTTTTAATTAGTGGCTGACATCATCAGAAGTGACGGACAAGGGCCTGCAAATCGTCTCACCATTCAATTTCTTTCCCCAAAGCTCACTCTATGCTATTTTTCTTTAAATTTTTCATTTTATAGGTGGCACAAATGTACCTTTATATGTTCTGAAGTGGTAATTACTATTTAAATAAATCCGTACAAATCAGACCATTTGATTGTTCTTAGATTCATTGCCCTGCTTTCAGTTTTTGCCGCCTTCATTGAGTTACTAGAAAATGATACATGTAGCAGCTCTCTTGCAGACTTCTGTTAGAGCTTAGGGAAACTCCCTTCCACATGGTTTGGAAATATGATTTCAATCCTTATTAAGATTCTAATGTAAAAAACTAACCCCATCGTTCATGTCAAGGACCAGTTGGCTACAGTTCCTGTATTATTCATCTATTTCATTCTCCAGTGATCAGAGCAGAGCCAAGATCTTTAATAGCCATACAAAGCAGACAATTAGACAGCTGGATATGGTGGTGCATGTCTGTAATACCAGCACTCAGGAAACAGGGGCAGGAGGATTGCTACCCAGTTTAAAGTCTATCTATCTGGTTTACATTGTGAGGTTCAGGCCAGCCAAGACTAGATAGTAAAACTCTGTGTTAAAAAAAATGTATATACACATATATCATATATAATATATATATAATATTAATATATACATGTATACGGTACACATGTACATTTAACCCATTAATTTGGAATTGAATATACATACACATCAAATACATGTACATATACATACACATACACATACATATATATATATGCTAAGTCATTATTTTAGACAACTACGTTTTCAGAGATAGGAGGTGGAAGTGTATCTCTTCTAAAGCTTTCTATTGTTTGAACTGTAATCTTTCCTTGACCTTAGGACAGTTTAAGGAGTCTTCCGGAGGCCCTCCCCCTATTCTTTTCCCTGTCACTGTACCCTTCTTCCTCAAATCCCTCCTTTAAGGCAGGCAGGAATTGTCCCCAGTTACCAATTATTGCTGTTTAAGGGGTTCAAATCTACTTCCTGATCGTACCCTCCATCCACTTCTTTTCCTGTTCTTCCTTCAGGCCTGCGTTCCCAGTTTATATACTGGTATATTTTAACACTGAATCTATTTATTGTAAACTGGAAGACGCTTTTCAAATTAACCAATACAATGTAAGTTATACTTTGTGTCAAACAGTTCATTTGATATGTGAACTGTGGTTTGCAGGAAAATTAAAGATTCTAAACAGCCAAGTAAGTATAAGCTCATGGTGGAGCAGAGTTGGAATGTCATGGGCCCAAGAGCCTACTTCTCATGAGCCTCCTGGGGAGCTGTTCATTGTCCAGCTCTGATGGACCTAGCATCCTACAATAATCAGGTAGTTCTTTTTCAAATGAACAAGAATGGAAAGAACTAATGTAGCTTTTATCAACACTAAGGCTTAGAGTGCCTTCAGATAGAATCTGAAGCCTAGAGTAGAGACATCTCTTGAAAAGTGTCTTACTTCACAGTCTCCCTTTGCTCTGATACACTATAAAACTCTATGCAACTGTTGTCACATTGGGACACCGTACTTGGGGTGACCAGAATCTGTGTCCCCAGGCCATGATCATTTGGCTCTAGAATAAGCTACTTCACTCCTATTAATGGAGATCTGATGTTTTGCATCAACAAATGGACACTACTGTTCATTATCACACAAGCAAGAGTCACTGTTTTTCCTGTCTCCAAGGTTCCCTATTGGGAGACTATGTTCCCACAGCCTTTTTCATCTATCTCAAAAAGAATTATGCTGCAATTCTTTCTGCCAAATAAATTTACTTTTTTTCTTTGTTTCATTAAATTTGATAGTATGGGGGCTGGATTAAGAGAACTGGTTACTCTTCTAGAGGACCCAAGTTAGACTCCCACCTATATAGTGACTCACAGCCAATTTCAATTCCAGGGGATCTGATCACTCTGGCCTTCATTAGCACCAGGCATATGAATGGTGCACAGACATACATTCAGCCCAAACACCCATACACATAAAATAATTTTTAAAATTAAAATAATCAACTTGATAATACAGCATAGTATAAAATACCCTAATGACACACCCATTAACACACATATTGCAGGTCCACAGTCTGCATGGTGATCATCTTTGTAATCTTAGGTTGTGAGAACTACAGAGAAAGTACTCTGTATTTAAAGAGATATACAGAAAAATGGATTTTTTAAAGGAGATAGTTGCTTTAAAGTATGATGTGTCTAAAACAGCATCTGCATTTCCTATATGCTGTACCCTGTTGATCAAGGTCAAGTATATTTTCGGATGATACTGCACTTGTGTAATTATAATTGATCAGCACCAGCCAGGAATCCAGTCATATCTGGTATTTTGCATGCTTAAACAGAGGTCATTTTGAGGTCCATAGCTAATTTCTTGTGGAGGAAATCATCCACAATCTAGGCCACTGACTCAGGGAGACAAGCTTAGCAAGACAGAGTCCACTTCTGCCTTCCAGATAAGCGAAGCGCTTGCTCCTATGTGTGCTCAGTATTCATCACTGGGCTCCAGTGCAACAGACAGGCATAAAAGTCCCTGAACTGGAGCATCAGTGAGCTACAAAGTCTGGGTAGTAGAAATCAACTAAGCCAGAGCTGATTCCTCTCACTTCAGACCATAAGACCGGCAAGGTGGCTTCTGCCAATCCGATGAGTACTATTTTCCCTCATCTAGATGATAATTACAAAAATAATCCACCCCACATGATTCAGCCTGGGCAAGACTTCCCTTTAGGCTGAACCCCCATATGCTAAGAGAAAAAGGGCTGTAAGTTACTGTCTCCCCCGGATGCTCGTGTGCTTTCACCAGAGAAGACAGAAAGGCCAAAACGCTCTGTGGGTCTGAAGAAATGCCTGAAGAAATGCATGTGTGGTGGGAAATTTTAGCAAGGTTGGAGGAAACATCTGAGCTCGAACAGGCCTTTCCAGTGTCCCACAAGTTGTCACAGAAGAAAGGATACTCTGGTGCACATTGCTGGTTCTGCCCAGAAAAAGAGAAAGAGCAGGTTGTTTTCTGTGGATCAAATATTTAAAGGTGATGAAAATTTAACGCTTCTGAAGGGAGTTTTTGACAAGCTCAACGAGGCTAATCTGTGAATACCTTTGAAAAGAGCTAAGAAGAGCATCTTTTGTCCATCAACTCAGGCCTCCAGATTTCAGAAATGCCAAGAGCTGACATGATTGGTAAGATTTCAGCTTGCTTTTCCTCCCATCTCGTTCTGGGGTTTCCCCTTACATTCCCCTCCTCAGCCGGGATGCTTTCAATTTATCAGTTCAGTGTCTCACTAACTATTAGAAAATAACCAGAGCCTTTTCAAAGGCTGCCTTCTTATTTTCCCTCTTAGTCTGCCTCCCATTCCTGCTTCCAACCAGAACATCTGGAGAGTCTAATTTTAAGTAATCAACCTTTTCAGTCTGCCGATTAAAAGATATATCTCTAAGTTTGCATTTCATTTGTAGAATTCCGCCTGAGAAGCATTCGTTTTTCATCAAGCTCTGGGCTTTTCATTAGTTCCTTCCTCACCTTCTCCCTGGGGTCAGCCTGCCTGAATAAGTAGCTCTCTTTCACCCTAGTCTCATGTTTTCTGCAGTGTGGAACCATTAGCAAATAATAATATCCCATCAGGTTTCATTATTTTCATAATGGGATCTGTCAAGGTCAGCTGCTGATAGCTCTTAATGACCACTTTGCTGATAAATAGGGGGTAACTGTAGTAATATTCATTTTAAGCAAATAAAATAGATTCTGATTAAGACTCCATTCTACGCAGTTGGAATCCAATTAAGACAACTAAAGAGGAAGGTTCATTCAAGATTCTCCACTTAAGAATATACTGAATAATCAACACTGTTCAAGTCAGACTCCTTCCAGTAAGCCTTAATTTTCTTTGAAAACAATAAAGCACTGTCTTCCATTCAAAATAGGATAAATGTAATTATTCTCCAGTCCCCCCATCCCTTTCTCCAGAGCCTCTATATACTGCCTGTCACAAACGTATACACAGATCTACACAACTGTTGGTATCGTTTTCCTTTAACTTAAATGAGTTTGTTCACTGTTAATACTTGGAATCCTTTCTTGATCTAATTGCTATGGAATTTTCCATGTATTACATAGCAAATCAAATTAAAGGTAGTGAGGGATGGTGGTCAAACTATGAGCATGTACAGCACAGACACCAGCTTGACCAAATGTCGGTTTTAGTACCAGGGTAAGAGCCTGCTTGACCTGGTTGTTAAGCTTGAAGTGGGTGAGTTATTGGAAAAAAGAATTGCAGACTCCCGGGAGAGAGAGAGCTGTAGACCAGTAATGGGGAAGGATTCCATGGCTCTGAGCACTGGCTGGTAAGGAAAACAAAAGGCACTGAGCTCTTAACCATCAGTGTGATCTGAAAAGTGGTGTTGGTTTAAAAGAGCCTGCCAACAGGGATCTCCAAGAGTCGGTATTTACAGAAAAGTGATTTCACGGCAGACATAATGCTGCTATTGGTTATGTGCAGGTCGAGAAGCCAAACAACTCTCCACCCACCCCACCCACGGCCTTAAGTGGTAGGAGAGAAAGACAATGAGCCGGTAAACAAACAGTGGCGGGGGCGGGTACTGTGAATGAGGAGGTTCTGGTGCCACAGCTTCAGTGGTGGAACGTAGTTAGAGATCTTTCTAGAAAGGCTTCGCTGGCCATTTTCATGTCCACTGACTCTTGGATGAGGAGGAAGAGGAGGAAGAGGGGGAGGAAGAGGAAGAAGAGGAAGAGGAAGGGGAGGAGAAGGGGGAGGAGGAGGAGGGAGAGGATGAAGAGCCACCATCACCACATAAGGCATCTCAAGAACTTGAGCAAACTTCAAAGTCACTGCTGCAGAGAAGCACTTCATTCTTTTGAGTTACTGAACAGTGTCCTGCAAATGCTAAATCCTAAAGGGATTTCATCAGTTTCATCAGTGTTGAATATGAAAGTGCTACTGCTTTCTAAAAACAAAACATTTCACAAATACAGGACTAATTCCTAAGCCATGATACTATATGGGGGGAGGGGTATTGGTGACATCACATTCCTTGGTACAGATCAAAGTGATTAATGGTTGCTGCTTGTAGGGACACAAATTCTACTGTTTCAAAGACTAAAGACTTTAGACTGAAATGAAAAACCAAGGTTTGTGATCAACCTGTCATTACGGTTTGCACCTAACCCCTAGCTGGTGGTGCCCATCTGACAAGGTGGCCGAAGCAGAACCAAGAAACCGCTTTTGTCACCTTCTTCCATACCTATTTGAATGCTGTGATTCTCATTTCTTCCACATGCATCTCTTTCAAACTCATTCCTTCCTCTCCATCCCCTGGTCTTCGGCCCAGGTTGGGAACTGATAATCTTTTGAATGCATTCATACTATATGCTCTCCTCTCTTCTCTTCTCTTCTCTTCTCTTCTCTTCTCTTCTCTTCTCTCCTCTCCTCTCCTCTTCTCTTCTCTTCTCTTCTCTTCTCTGTTCTGCTCTTCCCTTCTTCTCCCTCTCCCTCTCCCTCTCCCCTCTCCTCCTCCTCTTCCTCCTCCTCCTCCTCCTCCTTCTTCTTCCTCTCTCTCTCTCTCTCTCTCTCTCTCTCTCTCTCTCTCTCTCTCTCATTTGAAGTCTTTGGCTCTTCCTAAAACTGAAGTCTTTGACTCTTCCTAAAACCCCAGCACTGTGATGCAAAAGGCCAATCAGAAAGGCCCATCCTTGAGTCTGTTCCCCTCAGTACCAACCCCAGCTCCTCATAGCTCTTACTCTCCTTCATCAACACACTTATTCCTGGGGTGCTTTCTTTCTTTTACCTCCTAGCCACTAGCATTCATCCTTCAAGACTCAACTGAGCACTCTCTTCTTAAAGGCCCAAGAGATGACTGAGGGAAAGGCCTATTCTAGATGAATTCCTAGCACCTTCCTGCTCTGGACTCAGCAAGAATATGTTCTGGCTAGTGTTATGTCATCTTGAAACAATCTAGAGTTATCTGAAAAGAGAAACCCTTAATTGAAATTAAAAAGCCTCCGTAAGATCCAGCAGTGAGGCATTTTCTTAATAAGTGATCAATGGGGGAGGCCCCAGCCCACTGTGGGTGGGGCCATCCTGGGCAGGTAGACCTGGATTCTATAAGGAATCAGGCTGAGCAAGCCATGGGAAGCAAGCCAGTAAGCAGAACCTCTCCATGGCCCCTGCATGAGCTCCTGACTCCAGGTACCTGCCTTGTTTGAGTTTCTGTCCTGACTTCCTTCAATAATGAACAATATAGAAGTATAAGCCAAATAAATCCTTTTCTTCCCAAGTTGCTTTGATCATGGTGTTTCATCACAGCAATAGGAACCCTGACTAAGACAACATATATCAACTTTACACTTTACTTCCAACACAGGATGTACAATATGAAGCCATTACCTTCCCTTTAAAACTTGTTTCTTCCTTCACAAATTCTTATGCCAGAAACCCCCAGTCTTTTCCTTAGTGCCCATTTCTAGTTAATTACTAAGTCCTGCCAATTCTGTCTCCCAGTATCTTAAAAATCCTCTTCTTCCTGTCCCCAATACCGCTGTCACCACCCACTGAGTTTGCTCTTGCATCCTCTCTGCCTGTCTTGCCCAAATCCATCCTCCACATGGCCAGGCCATTCACCACATCGTTTCTGTTCTCTGCCTGAAATCAGTTGCAAGCTACCCATTGCCCCCAGGATAAAGTTAAATTTTCTCTAAATGGCTTGCAAACCCCTTCACGATGCGCCTCTCACATCTCTGTCTGAGCCCAGCTCTGTCTCTCGAGCACCCTTACCTCATATTGAATTACTTTCTGTTCTGATTATGTGCTGAGCTTTCTTGCCTCTGGGGCATTTATCCAATTTGTCTGGATAAAGTCTTGGTGTTTTTTGAAGGCTTGCTTGGCTATCACTTTCCACAGAAATCTTTCCTAATCAGTTCTCAAATCCAAGTCAAGTGCCCCTCCCTGTATTATAGGGTCTGAATATTGGAGTTTATCTCCAAATCTGTGTACTGAAATCTAATCACCAATGTACTGGTGAAAGCTGATAAATCCCAGAGGTAGAACTCTCATGATGGGGTTGGCACCTTTGTACAAGGGGCTCTAGAGAGCAGCTTTGGCCCTTCTGCCATTTGAAGAGCCCATGAATATAGTTTTCTGTATATATGAGGAAGACACCCAATTACTGTTGCCTTTAATTTAGATTTTCTAGCCTTAAGAATTGTAAGAAATAAATGTGTATGATTTATAAATAACACTGATGGTGGTATTTTGTTATAGCAGCCTGTTGGGTCTTAGATGCCAGTGTGCCTCATACTTTGCATTGTCTTCTTGCTAGCATTTATCGTAGTGATATAAATGCTGCCTACTGACCTGTAAGTTGTATAGTGATAGGGACCGTTGCTGTTTTGGACAAAAAAATATATTTCTCAGGATTGAACCTCATGTCTGACACACTTTCAGTAAAATCTACCCTTCCATGAATCAGTTATGATTGAATAACAGTATGTCTCTTAATCTAAGCTACAAGGAATATAATCCAAGTGTGAAATCATACATAACCACCACCCTCGATTGCATCAGTGACCTATTCAGCCTAGAATTTTGTTCAAGAAGCCTCATGGGTCTTGCAGAATTCACTACCACAAACTTCAAGGTCTGTTCTGGGTCTGTCTTAGGGTTTTATTGATGTGAAGAGATACCATGACAACAGCAACTCTTATAAAGAAAAACATTTAATTGTGACTGGCTTACAGTTCAAAGGTTGAGTCCATTATCATCATGGCAAGAAGCATGGCAGCATGCAGGCAGGCATGATGCTGGAGAGGAGCTGAGAGTTCTACATCTGGATCTGCAGCCAACAGGAAGAGATCGAGACTGGACTTGACTTGTCCAGTCGAAACTTCAAAGTCCACCCCATTGACACAGTTACTCCAACAAGGCCACACCTAGTCCAACAAGGCCACACCTCCTAATAGTGCCAATCCTTATGTGTCTATATGGGCCATTTTCATTCAAACCACCACAGGGTTCATGTCCATTTAAAAGACCTGTACCCCTTGGGAGCAACTGAGCCTCACAACCATTTTTAAAGCTCTCATGCTATTTGAAATCTTGCTGTGTTTTCTATCTCTTGAATTTCTGAAGCTTATGGCATTTCCAGTAATATTTCTTAAATAATGTTCCTTCCCACCTACCTTTGTTAGGAAATTATGAAAGTAATTAGATTTATTGAAGTTTCATTGGAAAGATGGAATTCTGTGCCTAAGCTTTGACTTTGTCTTTTCAAAATGGTATATTAGTTTGATTATAAATCTATGAGGAACTGATGCCTTGCTTTTATTTTAATGAGTTTCTATAGAGAAAATTTTCAATTGTGTACTCTCACAAGGGATGAGGCAGTACTGGCAGTGGCCCAAGAATGTCTTGAATCCTGTTCTCAGCCCACTGCTAAATTGCTCAGTTTTCTAAGATAAAGCACAGGAGGGGACTGCTTTCATCTACCCCTTTGTCCTCAGCTCACATTTCACCCTTTTGGATGCTAGGGAGCAGGTCCCTTGTAAGAAGGTCTAGGTGAGAACAGGTGGGATCAGAAGGCAGCATACATTCTAGCATCCAGCGCCATTTCAGACCTTTGGCACCTCTTACTTTTGGAGAGCCTACACAGATAGATAGATAGATAGATAGATAGATAGATAGATAGATAGATAGATAGATAGATGATAGATAGATAGATGATAGATAGATAGATAAATGATAGATAGATAGATAGATAGATGATTGATAGACAGACAGACAGACAGATAGATAGATAGATGATAGATAGATAGATAGATAGATGATAGATAGATAGATAGATAGATGATAGATAGATAAATGATAGATAGCTAGATAGATGATAGATAGATAGATGATTGATAGATAGACAGACAGACAGACAGACAGATAGATAGATAGATAGATAGATAGATATAGATTGATGTTCTACACTAAATAACTTAGGTGTTCAACTATTAGGCATGTCCAATGGACAGAAACATTTTAAGAGAAATTTAAATGTATTAATTCTGAGATTGCAAATTGTTGTATTTTGGATATATTTTTTTCCAGGTATTAAAATTCTCATAGATTCCACCTGCCTACCTGCCACCTTCATTAGGGAGGTGAATGTGAGGGTTCTGCTTCTATTTACATGTTTGTTGGCTACATGGAATGAAGGGAATTCTAAAAACATTTTTTAAAAAAAGCAATGAAAAATGTCTCCATTTGGGTATTCCTTCCCCCATTTTCCCACTCCCCAAGGAGCTGCAAACTGAAAGAAACATGACCATACCTGGTTCCAAAGAAATGTCTTCAAAGACTTCTTTGCTAAAAGACATACTATGTTAAGTCTTGTGAAATTTCTGTTTTGGAAGATCAGAATGGTTATCAGACTTTCTGTATTTTAGTCTATATTTGAGTATGTGTCCCTGAGTTTGACCAATCTACAGCATGCCTTCTGAACAATAGTGAAGGGGTGTATCAACTTCCTGGGTTTGCTGCACCATGGTTCTTGTCTCCCTCAGGAAATCGGGAGACTAGGATTAAGGTAGCAGCTAGGATGTTTCCCTCTGGGGTTCTTTCTATGCCCTGTCTTAGATTCTGGGGGTATGTTACTGATCCTTGCTGTCTTTTGGCTTTTAGAGAGTCACCGAATCTCTGTCTTCGCTTTCATGAAGCATTAGCCCCATGTGCAGATCTTCCTCCTAAACAACCCCCTTTTGTGAGGTCATTAGTAAGACTAGATTGGGGCCACTCTCATGACCTGACTTTATCTTGGTCTACTTCCAATTAAGATCACACTTGCTCCTGGACTTGGAGGAGGTTATAGAAAGCACACCAATCCCAGCCAGGAACAGAGCTTTCAAGATTGATCATCTGGACACAAGCTGTTGCTGCCTTAAACGTGATAACAATGTTAATTATATGACTCCTGTTCTAGTTTGCTTTTGGTCCTGTAATGAAATACCTTGGCCAAAAGCAACTTATGGGAAAAGGAGGTTTTTTGGCTTACAGGTTGCAGTCCATCACTGAGGGAAGTCAAGGTAGGGACTGGAACATGGGCCATAGAGGAATGTGACCATAGGCTCGCTCAGCCTTTCTACCTCTTGTTTCTACCTGTACAACCCAGGACTACCTGCCCATGGCTAGCACTCCCTATTTGGAAGACTGGGAAAACTTCCAAATCAATTATTAATCAAGAAAATGCCTACAGACAAATCTGATAGAGGCAATTACTCAACAGAGGCCCCCTCTTCCCAAGTATGTCAAGCTGATAACCAAGAGCTCCGTGTCCCTGTGCACTGGAGTCTGTCTTGACTCAGGTCAGTAGTCCTGTGGATCATAAAGGCCTGGGGCAACTTTTAATGTAGAAAGAACTTGTCCTGGAATAATAGCATTTTCTTCAGTATCACCCCCCAACCCCTCTTAGATGGCTTTCCTATGACAGTCCCAAACTGGTCCAACCTACAAATGAACTGTCTATACGGGCTAATAAAGCCATTTCTGACCACATCTACAAAAACATCTTAGAGGGGAGGAGCAGGAGGCATGGTTCAGGGAAGAGAGGAATTTATAAGCCCACAATGGGATTAAGAGGTGCTAATGTCCACAACCATCTGCCTGAGTCAGGCTAGTTTCTTCTCTCAGGATCACAAGAGAGAAGCCTGGAGAGAGGGCTTAGCAGCTAAGAGCACTGCTTCTCTTCTGGAGGATCTAGGTTCAATACCCAAAACCTACATGGTGACTCAGAACCATCTGTAACTTCAATTCCAGGAGGGTACAACGTCCTCTTCTGGCCTCCACAGGTATTAAACACACAGGTGGTATACAGATGTGCTGACAAACACTTATACACATAAATAAATAAATAAATAAATAAATAAATAAATAAATAAATAAATAGTTAAGAGGGCCTCATCCTGTTCTGAAGGTACACTAACTGGGACCACAGACTATTCCTCCCAATCAGAGAAAGATGATAGACTCAGAGTCAACTAAAAAACTGAATGTCTACACACCATGTCATTCATTCATCTATAGGAACCATAGGCAGCCTAAAGCAGAGGACTTCTGAGAAAGTCACAAGGTAGACAGTGCCCTAGTATAGGGCCCACACTGCCTAGCCATGGGCTGCCCAACTTTGGCCCAAGGCAGCATCTTCTCTAGCATGGGAGGAATAGAGAGCACATGCAGACTACACTGGAATCACCTAGGGGCTCCGTGGGACATGCCTGTGCTCATGCCCTAAGGCTTACCTAAAATGCAAAGTCAGACTCTATATGGATCAGCCAGATGTTTGTTTGTTTGTTTGTTTGTTTGTTTGTTTTAAGTTGGCCATTGGTCCCAATGTGTATCCAATAACCAATACCAGTGCAGAGAGGAACGAGAGCCATTAGCTGGTCTCTGAGCTTTCTCTCCTGCTTCTAAGCATGAGGTTAGAGGATTTTGAGGTATAGTAATAGCCCATGCAGATGTACATGGAGGTGTCCAGGCAGGATATGGGCACATGATACCTTTTAGTGTGATCTCCATGGAAGCCAGTTTTCCTACTTCAAACCACAGGAGAGACACAAGCTAGGCCCTTGCTCCATCTGCAAATCAAGACAGGACTAGGTGGGCCTTCCTCTAGTTGCTTTGATCAAATCAATTCAATATTCCTGCCTCCTGCTTCCACTTCTAAAGACTTCTGTGATTATATTGGGCCCACCTGTGTGGTCCAAGATGCATAGCCTGTTTTTAATATCAATTGATCTGGAAGCTTTACTCCTGATTGTCACTTTAACTCCTCTAGGACATAGCCATACATGCCAGAAGCCTGGTGAGGGCATGTTTAGAACATCATTATTCTGCCTCCCACAGAATACATCAGGTACAAATGTTTAATGAGCTGCAGAAAACTGAACAACTTCCTGTTATTCTCACAAAATCTAAAAGTTAGCTTACATACCATAGAGAAGTTGGCAACTTGATCAGCTGGATCTACACACAGAACACAACACATACACACACACACACACACACACACACACACCACACCACACATACACACACACACATACACACAAAACCTACTACACATATACACACATACACACACACATGAAATCACCACATACACACACAGAAAACAACACAAACACACGCAACACACCTCTCATGCACAGATATACATACAAAAAGCACCACATACACACACAGCACACCTCACATGCACACACACACACACATATCACATTTACCCATAATACTGCTATAAAGATAATCTCATTATTCTAAACTTACCCCAGTGAAATGGAAAACTATAGCAAGTTTCTAGAAGTTTCTGTTTCTATCCTATAGATTTCCCATGTTGCAGAGACCTTCCTATCTGACAGACTCTAATAAGTGCTTTGGCGTTAATCTGTAAGAGCTACCCAGCAAATGAACTTCTGGGATGTCAGGGCGCCATGTTTCCCCAGTAGCTTATCACCTTTCTTCTGCATCTCCTCATAAAGGGTCTGACTCATTTGATTCTGATTGTGACTTCTATTGTTTATGGTGTTTCCTAATTATAAAATACTTTCCTGTTCTCAAGAAAACACTGTCCAGATAAAAGCAGAACAGGGAAGCTGGGAGCCTGTTTTACCAACAGGCATGAACTTGTGTGCACACAGACCACATATATGCCACACATTTGCTGTTCATCTAGCCCCAGTGATCCAAAATGTCTTATGCGTTAGAGTACTGGCAGAGCCCACCTCTTCTAAGCTTGAACACAAATGTAAATGTCTGCATTCATTTTTAATGGTATCTGCTCTCCATGGCCCCACCCCTGGCATCCTCCATAGGTTAAGTTGGGGAAGAATCAATGTCAGTACAGGTCTAGGGCACCACTTCCCAGGAATTCAACGACAGAACTTAAACACTATAAGAAACAGTGGAAGAGATGGTAATTTAAACAATGTTGGCCTGCAAATTGTGCATTAAAGGCTTATACCAAAAGGCAATTATCCCTTCACACTAAGGTCCAGAAGCTACCTCACGCCGCCTTCATTTTTATGTCTCCTCTGGGAAGCCATGACCTGTTTTCACCTCAACTGCATCTTAATGGCTCTAAATCTGGGGTGATCTCCCCTGTGCCATAAGCACACGAAAAAAGGTGTGTGCTCAAAAAACATTACACAGGGAACAACATGACTTCTAGGCTCCTATAACCTGGAGATTCGGGACCCAAGAGGCAGGCCTGGCCACCTCAACTCTTCAAAGGGAGAGAACTTGGCCCCTGAACCTGCACATCTAACGTCCAAATTGTTATACTGGGGCCACACAGAGTAAGAACAAAGACTACAGAGCCAGATTGAGTATGGGTCAAAATTCTAGTTCTGCCACTCACTGTGTGACCTTGGGAAAGTTGATTAACCTCTCCATTTTCTCATCAGCAAATAGAGATAATGCGACTGCACAGGGTTGCTATGAGGAATAAGGGAACTAATTTGCAAAAATCACTTAGGGTGAATCTGGAGCATAGTAACCTTTATATAATATTTGCTGCTAATCTGATTTTTTTATTAATTTTTGGTTATATAAACTACTGTTTTGTTAACACACACATAATTACTTTGTTCATATTCACCACCATTACCCTGTCTTTTGTCCCTAAGTAATCCCCATTCTGCTTTTAAGTGGGTGTATGGTTGTTGTGACCACCCCATGACAAGTTCTCCCAGTGCAGTGTTAGGTCAGAAGCATTAAGAGAATTTTATCAGCTGGAACATAATGGACAACACAGAGTTTCTAATAGAGGAGTCTCTAATAGAGAGATTAGATAGAGGGTTATCAAATTAATATCTTTACCTGCATCTTCTACGAAGCCCAAGCTACCGGAACTAGTAACCCTCAAAGAACCTACATTTGGACAGTCTCTTAGGTCTATCACTAAGATAATGAGAAAGTCTACCATTTAGTCATAACTGCTTTGCTTCATTTTCTTGGTCAGTTATTCCAGAAATTTTATTTAAGCACTGTGTGCTAGGCATGGCCTTAGGAAGAATCTCTGCTCCAAGGGAGCTCACATTCATGGAAACAGACGCCCATCAAGCAAACAAACAGACCAATAAAGTGGTCTCAGAATGTGGTGAATGTTTAAGAAGAGGCCAACCAGAAACTAAGAACAGGTGGTGATTTGAGCCAGTTCAGACTAAGTGGTCAGGAGGGGACCTCTAATGAGAGGATATTTTATGAAGATAGGCAATTGTAAGGAGACGGCTATGTATCATTGGAGAAAGTGTCCTGACAGTGGGACCAGTAAGACCCACGACCATAAAGAGGTAAGAAGTTTATGGGGCTGAAGAACAGAGAAGCCAACCGAGAAGCTCCAGTATCCTACAGAAGGCAGTGAGTGGTGGAAAGGAAGGAGGCCGGTATACACCATGGATGCCCAAGGATACATAGACAGGACTTGAAGCGATAAGAACAGTGGGGAAGATCAAACATGAGTCCCAAAGGCTTGCAGTGCAGGTCTGGCAATGGGAATAGAAAGGTAGACTTGGTCATTAAGTATACCACAGAGTAGAATGTGTGTGAGTTCCTAGCATTATTAGAATGCTCATTTTCATAATGAAAATGTTTTCCCTACATTCTTGAGCTGAATATATACACACAGCAGTGCTATTTCCTGGGCTAAGGGGAACAGGTGATGGCACACAGCCCGTAACACTGCTATAGACTGTGCAAAGGAAGGAGATACAAAACTACTGCCAAGGAGGCCAAGCAGACTGCCCGCTCCGTGCATCTTCATGATTGTGACAGTGCCCTCCCCTTGAGGTGGAGGTTTGGTTTGTTGCTGTCTTCTAACTCTTCTTTCTGCTCCTTGGCCCATGTTTAAGTAATGTGAAATCTGGAATAATTTCCATATGTATCTCAGTGCTCCCACAAGTGAATGCACTTAATCCTCAGAACCCAGAAGCATTGGCTATAAAATGAGAGTCATGAAAATGCTAATAAACCTCAAGTTGTCAAGGGATCTATGAAAACTCTTTCCAATTGGCCTATAAACACAAAAGCCTAGTTAAACCAGACAAGACTAGCATCCAACAGGCCAAGGTCCTAAAACATTTGAATTATGGGAAAATAAAATAGAACAGATCTAGCTTACATTCCTAACTCATCCATGTGTTAGCTCTAAGCCATGGACTATATTGGTACCTGGTTTTTCTTCATAAAATGGGAGGCATACCTCCTCCTACCCCATCAGCTCCTTGTTGGGTAGACCATCTGTGATGACCTATGCAGAGACGGACACCTTGTAAATCATTTCTCCCTGCCTGTTACCTTTGAGTGTATATTTGCACAAAGCATTGAATATAAAGGAAAACCATTTTATTGGATGACCATTAAGCTCTATTAAGCTCTTTACAAGAAAGCTATACTCCATCTTCTTGGTAACAACCGGATAAACTCCATCAAAGGTGCTTTTTAACTTGAAGCCAGTACCTCTCTCTGCAAGCCTAATGGCATACTTAGACTGGAGAAGCTAGAGCATGCACAAGTAGGGATTAGAGAGTCCAGGAAAGTTTCTCTGGTATAGGAAAAAAAGAAATCTTCCTCCAAATCCCTGATCTGACATGTCAGAGTAGAAGACAGAGGTGATAAACACTTTGCTGGGCAGGAGCTTTCCTGTTACTCAACGCATGGCAAATAGAACTTGAGAAAAAACAAAACTCGGAGTTCTTCATGCTGAGATTCCCCAGATTTAAAACGTGAGGCTCTGAGCTAATTAGACAGGTGTTGAAAGATGAAATCATAAAGAAGCTTCCAGAATTCTAGGAGCTCAAGCACAACTAAGACAGAAGGGAAATAGTGAAGTGTAGCTGGGGTTAGAAGATGAAGTTGCTAGTCAGGGACTTTTTGTGCCCTGAGAAGACAGTGTCAAATTGAGAATTTACGTAGTGGTGTAAAAGTGGTATTTTCTGAGCCCAAAGGCATGAATCTGAAATAAAGCCGAGGACAAGCCCAGCTGATCTCAGGATTTAGGAACCAAATAAAAAGCCACTTTGAGCCTTGTGGTAGAAATGGTATCAGTTTATCAGTACAGGGACAATGACCCCAAGAGTAAGGCCAAGGTGAAAAGCCCACAAGGGATGTGAATTAAAAAGAACTCAAGAGAAATTCTCTAAAGCTCTAAGCCTGCCAAGCTAATAACCAAATGGAAAAGTGTATCTAGCCCACAGACACATTTTGCTTTGCTTGTACAGTGTGTCTCAGTTTTCCTATTAATTGAATCTGATTGCACAGATATTATCATTTACCAGGCACCAGTCTCCCAACCATCCTCAACTACCTCGCAGCTCAGGTATGCTACTGAATTATAAACACTGGCTCCAGAAGCATCTGAGCTCATGGTTGTTATTGAGGGGCTACTGAGGGGTCTATGTTTCCAGATTGGCTGGTGTGTGTGTGTGCGTGTGTGTGTGTGTGTGTGTGTGTTCTCTCTCTCTCTCTCTCTCTCTCTCTCTCTCTCTCTCTCTCTCTCTCATGTGTACCTGTGTGTGTGTGTTTCTGTATGCATACAGGTATGCATGCCATGTGAACGTAGGGAAGAGAGAGGAAGGCCTTGGGCATCTTCCTTTATTTTCTCCTGCCTTACTCCTTTGACACAAGGTCTCTCTCACTGAGCCTGATGCTAGGCTGCTGATCATAGGGCCCCAATGATCTTGTCTCCGTCCTCAACATTGTGCCAGTGTTACAGGCATGCATGACCAAGTTTTATAGGTATGAACTGGGGATTTGAACTGAGGTCTTCATCCAGAAAGTGTTCTTACCCACTAAGCCATCTCATCCCCCATGAAACCCCTGACAGAGTCTCTCGTTGAACCTGGAGCTCATAGATTCATCTATGTTTGCTGCCCAATGAGTTCCAGGGATCTTTTCATCTCTGCCCCCCACCTTCTAGTTCTGTGGTTACAGTTTTGCCACTGTGCCTAGTTTTTGTTTTGTTTTGTTTTGTTTTGTTTTGTTTTGTTTTGTTTTGTTTACATCCCACCATCAGTTTCTCCTCCTTCATCTCCTTCTAGTCCCTCCTCCTCACTTCTACAGCCCAGAATCCACTCCTCCTTCATTTCTCTTCCGAAAAGGTCCAGCCTCAATGGATAGAGACCAGCCATGCCATATCAAATTGCAGTAAGACTAGGCATCTCCTCTTCTAAGTCTAGACAAGACAACCCATATGGGGAAAGAGTCCCAAAGGCTGGCAACCACATCAGAGACAGCTCCTGCTCCCACTCTTGGGAGTCCCACAAGAAGATCAAGCTACACAACTGTAACATATGTCTAATATCTGTTTTCCTGTTCGGGCTCTGGGGATCTTAACTCAGGCCCATGTGCTTTTATGGTAGGTGATTTACCAACTTAGCCATCTTGCTAGCCCTATGGTTTTTTTTAAGTATTAAATACTTGACCCTACTCTAACTGTAAAAGTCACTGGAAAACAGTAAAGCCCAACAAACGTGGGAAATGGTTGGGGTGAAACAACAGGAATTTGAGCATCAGCACTTCTGAAATAAGCCATTACAGCAGCTACAAATCATACTTCATGTTGAGTGAAGTGGGTGCCAGCCCCTGCACCCCAGAACTATGGCTGTCTTCAGAGCGATTTCCACATTTAGAGGAGGTTCGTGAGAACTCCAAAACTTTTCAGAACTCTGGATGCCAACTTTTCCTAAGACCTAGGCTTGGAGTCAGTAGGACCACCCTGGTCAAATTTGGCCTTGGGAAGGAGTGAAGTGAACACGTGGGATGAAGCAGTTGCCTAGGGTTGGAAGGCTCGCACTTGGTACCGGGTACTGTTTCACACATCTAAGGCATCTATTGCCAGGGACTGAGCCCCTGAGACCCAAATAAAGAAGGAGCACTTCCATGAGCAGTAAATGTTCTTCATCTACCAGTTGCATCTGCGGTATAATTTTACTTCTGAGATTTTAGCCAGGAGCCCAGCCCTCTCCCACATCCTTTGACATGCCCACTATCACTTTATTAAGCTCAGTTTCTGCTACACCAGCCAGAATCCATTTCCAGTTCTTAAATCCAAACACTTTGGCTGGCAATGAAGTCAATGAAGATCTTTCATTGGGAGCTTATTTGGGAGGGTCTCTCATGCCAATTCCCTTAAACATCAGTGCCAACCAAGGAATCCCACTTGTCAGAAGGCCCACAGAGAAAGGCCACAGTGGGTATCTCTTTTAACCTTGCTCTGCGAATCTGACTCATAATGAGTTATCTTAGTCATATCCAATTTTTGCACCCATTATTTATTGATTATTTTGAACCCATTATTGGTAGCTGACTCTGTTGCTCCCACCCCAGAGAATAATATGTACAGCACTTCTGTTCCTTGCCATTCGAGAATACAGTCTTGCTCTGAAGGGCTCCATCTTGGGTGGTTAATGATTTGGTGTGAATAGAAGTCTGTGTGCAGTGGAGTTGAGCCACACACACATCTCCAAACTAAGTTATGAAAATGATAGCATTTCTGTTGGAACTAAACAAGGGAGACTGGAGGTTTGGGCTACAGCAGGGATTTCAGGCAGAATGAAGAATTCTGAGCATTAAGGGAGCTTATGGAACATTCTTGTGCTTGCCAGCTGTTAGACAGTCCCACAATTGCCGCTAATGGTACAGCGAGTCCCTTTTCTATTCCTGACGACAATCTTCATTTTATAGAAGAAACAAAGAGAAGTGAAGACGCTCATTGCAAATAACAGGGAAGCCAAACTGGACTTTTCTGACATAAGCTGTTTTTCTCTCTTATACTAGTGGCCTTCACTTATACTAGTGGCCTTCAAGAGTGCTGTGTGGGTCTTCAGGAATCCCAAGGACACTCTTAGGGAGCCCAAAGGGGTGAATGGTATCTTCAAGATGATGGTTGCCTTCTTCCCGGCTCATCCTCTTATAAGAACAGGGAGCAGTTTCCAGACACAAGGATTAGTGATACACAAAGGCTGTAGCTGATAAACGGAGCCCTGACAATCCACCATGTTCTATGAAACCAGACAATAGACAGATTTTCACTTATAAAACAGTGCCACTTCACATTTTGAGGGGGAAATACAGGGAGTTTTGTTTAAAATATACTAATTGTGCTAATATGTAATGTTTTATTAAATGAATCAATAAAGAAGGTTTTAAACAGCTTTTAAAGCTCTCTTTTGAATTTCTGAAGCAATAGATACTTAAAACTCTCCAAACCAAAGGCTTGCTGGACCCTTTAATGATTTCTAAGTGTCTAAGCAAATATGGAGACCAAATATTCCAGAACGGCTAAGGCACTTCCAATGCACTTTATAGTACCATTCAACAACAATGTCAAAGTTCAAGGTGAGTGCATCATTTTTTTAGCAATGTGATGATGGTGGTAACCCTGACACTGTCTACTCTCCCCTCGCCCTCCCACAGCCTTCTTTGGGACTGATGACAGCCAAAGGTCCTGGATTATAAAGTAACTGATCATAGTAAACCATCCTCTTTCTCTTGAATTTCTAAGTATCTCATTCAGTGGAGACTCAATTAAACATTTGATTAATGAATAAGTGACCAAAACTGATTGCTGACCCAGATGGAGGACCCACTCAGTGCCTATAAGAAACAAGACGTGAGTGTGGAGTTTGGTTCGTCACTCATCAGGGACGTATTTGGTGAGCATTGGCGGGGCCTTTAATTTGGCTCCCTCACAAAAAAGAAAACAGAAACAAATCAAAGGAAATGTGTGCACATGCTTCTGAGCTTGCAGTGACACAGGGAACTGGAGATTGCCTTCACCCACAGGGAGGCCAGGTACACCTATTCCAAGATACACAGGGCCGGGTGCTTACCTCCTGGGATGCACAAGGCCAGGTGTTCCCCAGCCAGGATGCACAAAGACCCCATCCTGGATGGTGCCTTGGTTCAGAATCCCATCCAGATGTTACTCAGCCACGGGGACCACTCAGCAGCTGTTTCCTACATGACTCTCTCCCAGCAGTATGAATTTGCTCTGGCCACCCCACTCCACTCTCACTCAGCTGGGCTATCCTTGTCTCCCCACTCCACCCTCACTTAGCTGGGTTAGCCTTGTCTCCCCACTCCACCCTCACTCAGCTGGGCTTACCCTTGTCTTCTGTTTTGCCCCTTAATCTCATTTCCTCCTGCGCTGCCTCCTTAATAAATCATGTATGCACATTTAATTTTCTCTGTAAGATCCCAGGCTTTCTGAAGCTTCGCATATGCCCTTTGTATTACCTACAGAATTTCACCCAGCGTGAAGTGAATTGTAATTGCTTTCGTTTAAATAAATCTTGGAAGTTTACAAAAATAATTCTAAGCCAGTGTATCACTACTTCCTCATCAAAGTCCTACATGAAGATAAGGGTAGATTTCTCTCCTTAGTATCCCTTACCTGGAAGGCTGAATCATTAAAATCGCACAGCCTGAGGTCATCCAGCTAAAGATGAGCAGTCAGGAGACAAACTTCTGTTTTAAATACTGTCTTTAAATACAGTCTCCTGTTTTAAACACTCTTTCCCCACTATACGACTCTCTAGTTTCCCACTAATAAAATTATCTGAGAAACAGCTTTAAGCAAAATAATGAGCCAGGAATCAGAGTAGTAAGGAAGAAAAGTGAAATCCCTGATTTCCACATGGTTTTGCCTAAGCCCATCCCCACCACTCCCTATGGTTTTAGCTGTTCAAGTAGTCTGTCCTGTGCTGCCCCATCTTGTGGGTAGCTCTTCTGTCTCACATAAATGTCCACTTTGCTTTCTTCTGCCTTTTGTGACTAAGTAACACCTCATTACTCTGTTTTCCCAGCAGCAATGAAGGGAAACACTATGAAATTATTCAGTAATTCCAAGATGTGTCTATAAAACGTGTTATAATTCCCAGCCCATCTTTCTCCACCCCACCCCCACTTATAGTGCTTGATCCCCAGTCCCACAGGCTTTTACCTGAGGTCTGAACTTATAATAAGTGTTTAAGAAAAGGTATCTCTGTTATTAATAAGATTACCATCCCACGAGTGTAATGATATTTCTAGAATTAAAAAAAAAAATGCTAAAGTATTGGAAACACCATGCAAATGTTTAGGGAGTCAACAAGGAACGCAGTGTTAGAAGAGCATCCTTGTTAGAGAGAAAATGATTTGGAAAGTTTTCACAAAGATCTGCCTTGGGAAATGACTTGAAAGAAATGGAGGAGGCTGGTTGGAAACAATGTCTCCATCTGCAGCCCAAAGACATACTTGGTAATTACTCAAAATAACACGTGATCTCTCGATGCAAATGCAGCCATGAGACAGGTTGCCCACCCCCAGATGCCCAACTGGCTGCCTTACCCAAGCCCCTGCTCATCAGGAATCCTGGAACCACAAACAGTGGTTTCTGAAGCATTAGAGGAACTGGATCAGAAGGGAAAAGAGCTGTGAGTCTCTGTATCCTGTTACTATTTATAGTGCCCCTTGATGCTCTAGACTTTTAATAACATGCCAGCATATATTCATCATCTTACTCTCAATCTAACATCCTAAGCTATTCCCTGTGGCTTCTTTTTCATGGCAGCCAAGGACCACGTGGACCCACCTCCAATCGCTGCCATTTGAATTTGGTTTAAAGCCAACCCTCCAAGTCTATTCTAGATATGCAAAAAGGGACACCACATGCAAACAACAGGACACTGCATACATCAACCAAGTCATTGGGAGAAGACACTTGCGAGACGAGGCAAAGTTTCAGAATATCTCAAATCAATATGCAAACAACTGAAAAGGCAAGCCATGTGCAAGGCTATTCTGAGTAGCTCAAGATATAAAGACGAGTCAGAGAGAAAAGGCTATACAATGATATGAAATTTTAAGAATGATGAATAGTTACATGAAGACAAAATTGCGAAGACCTCCTACGGTGAGCTGAATCATTGGTGATTGCCTGAGCAGTAGGAACATTGTGGGCTCTCTTTAGGGGTATGGTTAATCCAGTGTGTTAACCCACAAGTAGATTTGACTTCCCGTAGACATGGGTTGTATGGACTCATAGCTGCTACACTCTAGCTTTCCAGACACTAGGACTGGTTCTACATGTACCTTGTAGACAAGAGTTGCCAGAACTAGACATATCACATGCGAAGCTTATTCAAGAAACCTGTCCACAATAGGAATTTAGGGAAGCTATAACTAAAAAAAAAAAAAAACAGGGTTTAATAATGTAATCAGGCATGATCTTTGTCTAAATAAATTGTTGCTTATAAGCATGTTGACAAATACTTAGCTGAGAAAAGAACACTTAGTAATGCTGGATAACTATATGATTATTTAAAAGAAAGTGCATTATGT
This sequence comes from Grammomys surdaster, assembly GCF_004785775.1. Taxonomy (NCBI): domain Eukaryota; kingdom Metazoa; phylum Chordata; class Mammalia; order Rodentia; family Muridae; genus Grammomys; species Grammomys surdaster. The sequence continues at coordinate 2,919,152 of NW_021620801.1, read as the reverse complement.
AAGATTTTGAGTTTTATTATTAATACTTTGTTAGAAAATCATAACATGAAGATTTTAAATTGTCTTTCTAATTTCTAGCCTTAAAAATACAATGTCTTGCTCGAGAAAACTTATTTTGAGATTAAGATTGACAATTCAAATTTCAGAGAATCCTGGAAGAGATGTGTGTGTGTGTGTGTGTGTGTGATATAAACTGAGTTTTGAGACATGTATATGATATATAATAATTAAACCAGATTAATTTAGATAGACATCACCGAAAGTCCCTTCATTATTTGTGGTTTCAACAGCAAAACAAGGTTACAATTCATCTCGGGGACACTGAGATGGCTCGGCAGGCAAAAGTGCTTGCAGAATAAGCCTGAGACCTAAGCTCAGTCCCCAGAACTGACAGTGGGAGGAGAGAACCAATGCAATTGTTCTCTGATTGCCACACACATGACGTGGCCTATGTGTCCTCCCCACAGAAACAGTGGATGATTTTTTTAATAATAACTTTCGATGATTTCAACTATAGGATATGATTCAGACACTTGTATTCTCAAAGGGCAAAAAGCGGCACATGTAAATAAAGCTTCCCGGAACAAGAAACGTGTGGTTGGGTGACTGCAGACCACCTGCATCTCCAAGTCAGAATTCAACCTACCTTTCAATGGGAGATCATCACAATTTTTAAGCCCAACCTCTTCTCTACAGTGGGGCCAACAGAGCCGGGAGCCACTGAACCCAGAATCTATGATGAGGCTGCTGCTAGGCCACCAGCCTCTGTGCTCCACATTGCAGCCTAGCTCTCAGAGGTCATTGGCATGGCATGGTTTTTGTTTCAGTGTCAGAAAAGACCCTGGTCATTCATATTTCTTAAAGTCTGTAAATTGCTCTTGGAATGAGGCACAGGCTCTATAATTTTTTAAAGCTTCCTGGGTTACTATAACATGCAACCAGAGTTGAGAGCACCCGTTACATGTGGCAGAGAGCAAGTGAGGATTTTAAGTTGTCTTTCTAATTTCTAGCCTTAAAATCGTAACGTCTTGCTGGAGAAAACTTAATTTGAGATTAAGAAAGATGATTCAAATTTCAGAGAATCATTGGAGAGGGGTGTGTGTGTGTGTGTGTGTGTGTGTGTGTGTGTGTGTGTGTGTGAATGTATGTATAATATGTATATGTGCATGTACATATATGTAGTCATGTGAATGTCTGTACAGGCATGAGTGTGCAACTGTAGTATTAGTAAAATTCAGTGGTAATTAACAAGGTTGATTGGTAAAAGTTTTCAGATAACCTAATGGAAGTTCTATATTTTTCATAGACTTTGTATAAATATGTATCTATGTCAGTTAAAGGTTTAGGGTACTTTCTGAAACCAACATTAATAAGCTCAGATATAGCCATAATTTTATAACTACTATAAAAAGAACATACAATCAGTTTTTAAATATCAGCCATAAAAATTAAGAAGCTAGTATGTCTTAGTTTTGTCCCTAAATTTCTGTGCAATTCTAAATAAGTTTCGTAAGCTTGCTAGGGCCAATTTTCCTCTCCATATGGTGAAATTCTTATCAGCCCTTAGAGTAGTCTGGGTAACGCTTACTCAATCTGTAAAAAACTCAGTGTAGAGTGAATACATGTGTGTAACATGTCTTGAAGTGTTGCCATGTATTGGAGCTGGCAGGTTGACGAATGCCATTTCCAGTTCCAGTTTTCCCATTTTAATTTCTCTTTCCTTTAATTTCCTTTAGGTTTTCTGAAAACTTTTACCAATCAACCTTGTTAATTACCACTGAATTTTTCCTTTAATTTCTCTTTCCCTGCAGCATGAGGATTATCCTGCAGCATTGACTTATATGATGCTTTCTGTCAAACTGCTAGCAAATCCTCCTCTTACGCTATTTTGTAAGGCAAATGCTCAAATGCAAAGGAAAGGTAACAATCTGAGGGAACTTGAAATCTGCGACTCAAAACTTTCCTCAGGGTCCTGAAATATGTTTCCATCTTCTCCGCTCTCTATCTGCTGAAAGCCTCCCCTCCCCCATATACCAACTCTCAGTGTTTCATTTCTCATGAGACCCTTGCTACTTAATACTTCAAACTTATTGACTCAAAAGGCAAGTACTTGCCATAAAAGAACCATTAGTTCCAAGATTCTAAATCACGAAAGTGTAGATTACAAGGAGAGCCTGTCTGTCATAGCTGGTAATTCAGAATCAAGATCCTTTAGCCCATGGTAAGATGCTAACTAGATTGGCGAACTTTATAGGCAAAGCAAGCAGAGAGCTGAGCTCAAAGGGAACGCCCACCAAAACCTTTGCACTCTTAGTGTCCGTGATTCCTCGTTGTTCACTTCACTGTCTGAATTCTAATGCAGCGAAATAAGAAATGTGCACAGAAGTTCTAATTCCTTTAGTCCATTTTGATTGCTGTTTCCTACTCCTCAGGGAAAATAAATTATTAAACAAAATGCAGAATAACGTAGTTCAAGCTACAGTCTGTTTGTTCATAAAGCAAAATGCTTAATATGCAGAAATCTCAAGTGAGAGAAGATGTCAGGTCTCCAAAAGCCACTATTACCAAAGAAAGCAGCCAGAAAATGAATGCCCTTGAGATGACTGCAGCCGTACTCTTGGCTATCAGCCAGCACTCTTCATTTCTCTTGGCAGGAGGATGCTTCTGAGCCCCTCAGTGCACACACAAAGCCTATGTAGATGCCTTTGTTCCTTGGTGAAAGTTTCTTCTCCTTTCTAGAGTGCTGCTTTAACCTTTCTGACCAGTCTTTTTACACATATTTGCTGGTCACACTCAGGAAGAAACACTGAAAACAAATGGTATGCAGCAGTAGCTGGAATCCTTTTTTTAGCCATTTAAAGACCCATGAACTTGATTCTCCCCAATCCAAATCAACGTGTCCTCTCCAAGCACAAAACAATCCTGCCTATAACATGCCAGTATATCCTCTTGTCAGGCAAGCCTTTTTCCCAGACATTTTAGAGGGAGAATCTGTGTTCGTGTGAGTGGTTCCATCACGGCTGCTGAAATCAAAATATCCCACAGGGAGTTTATAGTGTGTGTGTTTTCCCAACCCAAGACACAGTTACAAAGTCCAAATGATTGAATGATTGGCTATTTTTGCCTATCTTACATTCTGGTTCAGTGAAAGTGGCCACTCATTACCAGGTCATAAATAACAGGCAAAAAAAAAAAAAAAAAGGCTTTCAAGGTAAGAACTTCCTTTATATTAATCAAGAAAATGAACACCCAAGAGTCTAATAACAAAATCATACACCTCTTTGGACAGTTGATATTTTGTTTATATGCATCATGACTAATAGTAATGGCTGTAATCCATCACATTAGAAAAGTAATCAACAGTGCTAGCTGTACCGAATTAAAATTGATTGAGACCTCCCATGACCCTGGCAGAGGCTAATAATTACATCATCATTGCATAGCCAATAGTGAACAGTCAAAGCACTATTTTGCTTCTTATGGTTTATGAACTCTATTATATAAAGGCTAGCATAGAAAAACTGAGCAAAAATAGATTAGGACAAAATAATGTTGATAATCATCTTTCTGAATAATTCTACACACAAAAATTATTCCCACCTGCTTTGCCATTTGTTATTCTATCTCGATTGATTCAGGCACCATGCTGGTGTTCTGCATGTTTGATCCATTTTATCTTCACTCCATCCATGAAGGCGTGTTGGCACCAGCCTCATCTCATAGAAGAACTGAGCATCCATCACCCCAGAGCCATAGCTATAACTCACATCTAAGTCCATCTGAAATAGATGTTCAGTGTACGCCTTCTGACCAAGTAAGCAAGGCATCTGTATAATAAGACTGGATGAATATAAGAAGCATCTCTCGAAGACATCAGTTCAAAATTGGCAGAAAAAGAAAGCACTCTTCTTAGAAATCAGAGGCTATCTTTTATGATTAATCTTCTGAAGTTCCTGAAATTTGATGTGACATCAGAGGGTCTCGGAGGATGGCTCCTTTATGGTCACAGCTTTTAGCTCGAAGATGTTCTCAGCAATGTGGCATGTACACACAGGAATAATGTCATTTATGTTTACCTTCCAAAACAAAACAAAAAAAGCACCAAGAACTGGGATGACCTTGCATAGACAAGAGACAAATGTTATCCTTTTGAGTTATGGTCGAATGACACTCAGAAAGAGAGGTGTCAGGCTGGGAAAACAACTCGGGGCAAAGTACATTCCAGGTAAGCCTGAGGACCCAAGTTTGAATCCTAAGCACTCATGCAAAAACTTGGGCATGGCAGCAAGAGGGAGAGGCAGGACAAAGACAGACAAATCTGGGGACTTACTGGCTATCTAGTCTAGCTGAAATGGTTCTGAGAGAGGCCCTGTCTCAAAATAAAAGGTGGAGAGGTGGTTGAAGATTTTAGTCACATGGGCCTAGATAATGGCCACGTGAGCGGCCCGGGAGCAGAGAGACATTCTTACCAAATATTACACTAAGATCCTGCTGTCGTCCCTTCTACCAGCCAGATGTTAGGACAGTCACCCCCTGAGTTTGCAGATAGTCAAACTCTGTTCTGACCATGAAGAACTTGGCTATTTTTTTCTTCTCGTTTTTGTTGCTGCTGCTGCTGCTGCTGCCGCCACCACTGGATGCACACTGTTTGTGTTATACATCCTCAAAGGAAACTACTTTCCTGCTGGATGGCAAGGCAAGGGCTAACCGGCGGCCCCTGACTGGGATGAGCAAGCCTGAGAGTAGCATCTTGGGCTACAGAGTGGCTGGAAGTACAACCAAGGGAGCCCTGTCATGCATCTCAGGAAACCAGAAATACAGGCCAGTGTGGACAGGAAACAGCTTTTCTCAGAGCATCCTTTGATGAAAGAAGCAAGCTTGAACTAAGCTCCTTTCTCAGCCACCGGATTCTGCCTCTGTGTCAGAGAAAATAACAGAATAAGAAGTATACCATGATTGCTTTGGCCTAACCAGACTCCCTCAAACCTCCATAGCTCCTAAAAGGGAATAAAACCTCACATCGTGGTCAAGCTAAACTTCACTTAGTAGGGTCCAATCACCTTGGAGAGAAATTAGCATGATTAGAGCCAACTGTGACATTTCTTCATTGCTATACTCTACTGTCTGAGCCGTCGACCTGGAGGTCCGTTAGAGACGCCCCAATCTGGATATACAGCAACTGGCCAGCTGTCAGCTCATCTTGCCATGTACTTTAGCATTCTGAATCTAAGTCATACATTAGACCATAAAGGTCTGCAGCCGCCTTGATTTTGGCAATTCATCCTCATGGATGTTCTGCTATCAAAATATATGACTTCTATGGAACAATGGAAGACTGAACGCAAATTCTATATTTCATGATATGAAGGGAACACTAAACTCTACTTTAAGAGAAAGCCTGTCTGTGGCTGTGGGTTTCTCTGAAAATGTGTCACTTTTAGATCTACATAATAAGATGTGTACATGTTTAATCATATGATGTCTGAGGTTTGCTTCAAAATAAGGAGGTTCCCAGGTAAGGACCCTGGAAGACACAATATTTGTCTTGAATTTACAATTGTGAAAGCTAAGAGACTTCCTGGGGATGCCATTTGCCTATGTCCTTTTTGGGGGGGTTGCAGATGTTAAAATTTCTCTGAAATAAAAAGTTTTTAAAGCTAACCTAAGTTCATTTGAGGTACTTGAAATTAATATTGGAAAATGTTTTTAAAAGGTAGTTTAAAGTATGTCCAACCTTAAAACTGGCCATGGTAGCTCATGACTAAAGAGGCTGAAGCAGGATCGATCAAAAGTTTTATAATAAATATTAAATGAGATAGGAAGATCTTAAACAGTACATAAAGTTCTGTGCAAACAGAAGTAACGCAAGCACCTTGGTGGTGAGAATAAGTGCAATTTTCCTTTACTCTCTGTTATCTTTTTATACTTTTCAAATTTGCTAGAAAGCAACTATGTTAGGTTTCTAAGTTTACAAAAGAAGTAAGAAATGCTGATAGTATAGTGTGAAGTGGAAAGTTTAAAAAAGAAAAATGTAGATAAAGTAGAACCTCGTCCTGTTGCCCAGTGCATGTGTGGGTGCATGCGTGTGTGCGTGTGTTCCTGCATGCATCATGTCTGTGACACTTGCTCAAAACAAACAGCATTAGACTGTCCTTGCCATTATTCTGTTGATCTCTAGATGATGGTGTTAGTGATCACTTTTATTGGCTTCATTTTGCCTCTGCGTGTGTTTTCTCCGCTTAATAAGTAAAATATAATCAGAAAAAAATATAGACTAAGAATTAACCCAACTTTCATTGCAGTAATATATAAACTCTTAAAGTAAGCCGGCATCAGTTCCTTGGCCAGCCAGTGTTACGTGGTGATGCTTTCACCTTTATATACTCAGTCCCTTGGTGACCTGTCTCGCTTTCTGTCTTCTTCCAGGTATATCCATGCCAATCCCCGTCTTTGGACTACAAGATGATTCGAAGGTCTTTAAGGAGGGAAGCTGCCTGCTCGCCGATGACAACTTTGTCCTCATCGGCTCTTTTGTGGCATTTTTCATCCCCCTAACCATCATGGTGATCACCTACTTCCTGACTATCAAGTCACTTCAGAAAGAAGCCACCCTGTGTGTGAGTGACCTCAGCACTCGAGCCAAACTTGCTTCCTTCAGCTTCCTCCCTCAGAGTTCTCTGTCATCGGAAAAGCTCTTCCAACGGTCCATCCACAGGGAGCCAGGCTCCTACGCAGGCCGCAGGACGATGCAGTCCATCAGCAATGAGCAAAAAGCCTGCAAGGTGCTGGGCATCGTGTTCTTCCTGTTTGTTGTAATGTGGTGCCCGTTCTTCATCACCAACATCATGGCCGTCATCTGCAAAGAATCGTGCAATGAAAATGTCATTGGAGGCCTGCTCAATGTGTTTGTCTGGATTGGTTATCTCTCCTCAGCTGTCAATCCACTGGTGTATACATTGTTCAATAAGACTTATAGGTCCGCCTTCTCACGGTACATTCAGTGTCAGTACAAGGAAAACAGAAAGCCCCTGCAGTTAATTTTAGTGAACACTATACCAACGCTGGCCTACAAGTCTAGTCAGCTCCAGGTGGGACAAAAAAAGAACACGCAGGAAGATGCTGAGAAGACAGGTAATGACTGCTCCATGGTTACACTAGGGAAGCAACACTCAGAAGAGACTGGTACAGACAATATTGAAACCGTGAATGAAAAGGTTAGTTGTGTGTGATGGACAGGACGTTGGGACAATTGCCCATGTGAACAAGTTTATACCCATGTGTGTGGAGACGGGGATAAGGGGGCTGGGCTAAATGAGACTACTCCAGTGGACCAACTATAATGTCCTGACAGCATTTGAGCTAGGAGTGGTACTATGCTTTTAACATTGCCAATGAGATCTCTAAAATCATTGGCCTTTATTGTACAATTGTAACGAGGCATAAAATCCATCTAATTAACTTCTATTGCCAAATAGAAACCTGGCTGCCATGTTGTTGATGGGTAGCATGGGAGTCGGTGACCTATTATTGTATATAAAAATAGCTAGAAATACTGAAAATAATGAGTAGTCTCTTTAAAAAAATGTTTCAAATTCACCACGACATATATTTTGAAAAGAAAAATAGACAGTATTATGACATTTGTATTGCTAATATAATTCATTGAAATACTTGACAATATTTTTCATTCTTGATTTTTCATAGATGCCATTTTGAAATGTTCACAAGACCGCTGGCATTTGCTGCATTTGTCATTAATTCTCAGATGTGGAAGGGTTTTAAACGTTATTCAATAACACGCTGCTTTCTCTTCTACTTCTTGGGCTTTACCTGAATTTGCAATGTGGTCTTGTTTCGTATATTTTTCTTCTCTATAAACTGTCAAAGGATAATTCCACTTTTCCAAGTACAGTTCTTGAACTCGCTTCAAAGAAACAGCATCCTGAAGGTATTCGGTAACTCACTAGGGAACAACCATGTTGCGCATGCGCCCTTTGAGCAGTGACCAGTACAAAGAGTTGTCTGTCACAGCTGAACAATAAACTCAGGTTTCTCACTGTTAGCAGTAGCTTCTTAGGCTCTTTCTGTAAAAATCAAGTGGCTTTCATATTGACAGTTATCAGGTAAAACTGATGTTTTCAAAGAGCTGGGGATGTAGGTCCCTTGATAAAAGTGTTTGCCGAGCATGCAGGAAATCCTAGGTGGGATTCCCAGCACTGCATAACCAGGCACCATGGTGCATGGCTGTAATCCTAGCGCTTGGGAAGCGCAGGCGAGAGGATCAGGATTCAGTCATTCTCAGCTATTCATCTAGTATGAGGCCAACGTGGACTGCATGAGACCCTGTCTCCAAACTAAATAAATAAATATAGGGTTTTTTAAATGATACTTTTAGATTAATGTATTTATATTATTTATAAAAACAGGTAAGCTTGGTTCCACAGTGATCTGTTGACTGTATCTTATGAGTGGAGCAGTTTCTTAGTTATTAAGGATATAAAAATAAATATATAAGATTTTTGCATTAAAAACGACAACTTAATCGGTTGTTATTTTAAAAGTATATAGATTCATTTTGAGAATCAACCAGTTCAATTTCTTTCTTACCTGATTCAGGAACGGGTTTGTATCAACTCTTGAGAATTTTTTTTCAGTATTTCCCATTGGTTATAGATATTTGCCAAGCAAACAAGGAAATGGAAAAATATCAATTGAATCAAAGATTGCACGTAATGCATAAAAATAAACACCACAAATTAGATCCAGTTCATAAATACCAAGATTTAAAGCAGTATTTTTGTTCCTTCCCTCTAAAACTACATTCATTTTGCTCTGACTGACACTAGCTTCCAATTAAAAAACAAATATCAGTTACCATAATGTTTTGTAGAAATGGCTACTCCAGACTAACAAAGGCCAGCTATAGTAAATCCACCATGACACTGTGATACACAGGTGAAGTGCACATTATTGTTGAAACAGATGATAGATACAGCGTAAAATGCTGAAGCATTCTTATTGGATACAAAGATGTTTTGCTGCAAGCCCTTGGGAAGTGTTACAGGTTTCAGAATTAAAGAATGTAGAAAGCTTCATTATATAAGTTGGAAATTAAGGTTTTCCTAAATATGTCTTTAAAGACACTTTGAATGATGGTCATTGCTTCAGACCTAAAATTTATGTGTTACTAGTCCCAAGGTTGTATTTGAAAGAAGTTAATCCTTAATGATTAGACCATACTGACTAATAAAAATAGAAATGTTAAGCTGTCTGCTCTAATGTGTTTTGCCTTAGTTTAAAACTCTGCACATGGCAATACGTATTAAGGAAAAGATTACAGATTCTATCCCATGAACTTAATCTTCATAGAATGAACATAAGCCCTGCTGAAAGATGTCTTTTGACTGCACATATATTACCAGTGTGTATGTGGCTTTTCTCTCTTTGTAAGTATCTCTTAAAATGTATATAAGAAAACGTGTACCTGTATATATGTACAGACATGTTCCCGTGCACTTTATTCAATATTTATATATTTATATGAAGAAAAGCAAGTGGTGAAAACATACACATGTGCATGTTTGAATCATGTTGATCTAAATGTGAATTCATGTTCTAATATTCCTATGACCTTCCATGACTGCCAAAGGAGGTTACTGTGTAACAGAGATACACTTTAAAAAAACTGGAAGTTGCTTTAAATGTAAGGAAAGATTTTAACACAATTCTATCAGGGTGTTGAAAACAATAGTCTGTATTCAGTTTATTAACCTGAAGTTGAATGGTAACTTTAGGCCTCTCTTTAGTCTGGTACTTCTTGACGTCTATGGCTTCTTAGATACATGCCTCTCCCCAGCAGGGGAGAAAAATTAACCATTGAACGATTTATGGATCCATGATGAAAGGATTCACTTCTAGCCAATACTATTAAAAGAGTAACAAGCTTCACTCTTCTTTAAGTTGATTGATAAGAGTCTTCTAGACTTAAGGGATTCAACGCCATAAAGAAAAACTCAGTTAAAGCTTACATAATCTATTGGGCCACAGCGCCATCTCATGGTCAGTTTTGAAAAATGCTACTGTAGTCCAGTCAAATAGCTACTGGGCTGCTTTTAGCAAAAGGGTTCTTCTCCCATTTTGTGCACTGATGAAACATATTTATAAAGTGTTATGTTATTCTGTGCCATATGTACCAAATATAGTGAAGATTTATTTTATGTACTGGTTTTAATCTATTCTAAAATATTTCAAGAATGAATGATTAATTGCAAATAAAGTACACACACACACAAAAAAAAAAGTGACTCCAGAGCTGTGTTTGCTAGAAGGAACTGCCCCAAACCTCCCAGGTCCTGGTCTTCAAGTGAGGACAGTTGGAAAGCAACAGCCTGTGTTTCTGGCTTCAGCCATCTCACAAAACTAAAATCCAGTTCATCAGCTTAATGGTCATGAGTCAGCTTCCAGTCCTGTAGGTTCTCTGTGTCCTACTGATAAAATCAAGAAATATACAGACACACACATAGATGTGCCTATGCATACATGCACAAACACACACACTCCTGCCCAGGAGCCATAGTTAAACAGGGACATGTAGCATCATTAAATGGGCCAGAAAGTCACATGATTCATCATGTCACCATAAGCAGGGCTTTATGGTGCATTCCTGTAAGCCCTCCGACCCCCCGACATCAGGAGAGGTGGGTGGGGAAGGGGGGAGGATGCCTACAGATTACAAGGCTAACCTGAGTTACAGGATACCTTGTTTCCAAAAAATTTAAAATGAAGAAAGTGTAGAAATAATTACAAGTAGGGAGAGTAGGTTTATTCCAGGTTGTTATACCTCGTGTATTGAATCCCTACCTACTGTAGTCTGAGTGTTAAGCTGGACTCCTTCACAATGAGCCTAAAGGTAGGAATAGTCTGTATTGAAGATAAACAAAAAATGAGATTCAGCTAGTAACATGTCAAAAGCCACATCACTAACAAGAAAGGTAGCAGTTCAAGCCAGGGGCATGTGATTCCAACTCGTAAGTGCTTCATCCAAGGAGGAAGAAGGATGTTTCAGAACTCAAACACTCCAGTTTCCACTTTTGCATCTTGTATACACTGCCTATTAGCTTAAGTTGTCCTAAACACCCTGTACCTCATTGTAATGTCTCTAGGATGCACCTGTTTGGATCCTGCCCTGGCTAACTGACAGATGGCTACGGCAGATCAGAGCTGTCCCTGATAGCCTAAAAAATCATAGAACTGGGTTTGTTTGCTTTAGCTTTGGTTTTTGTTTTCATTCTTATGATACTAAGGATTCGATCTAGGATCTTACACTGCTAGGTAGGCATTCTGCCGCTGAGCTGTATCCCTGGTCTTTTTAAAAGTCTTCTTTGAAAGAGGGTCTTAAGTTGCCCAGGCTGGCCTTAAACCTACTCCACAGCTCAGGAAGGGCCTGAACTTGTGGCCTTTCTCTGAAATTGTGATTCAGAATTTTCTGTTTTTGAATGTTTCTGGCTTTAAAAACATATTTTACTTTTCTATCACAATGAAGAGGTTTCTTCATTGGGCTCCCAAGAGTGCCCCCATCTACAGTTAGCCACCTGCTGCCCCACTTGTCAGACTGCCCCTAGGCTTATGGTCACATGTAATGTGTGCCTAGCAAACCAGATTCAGCTAAGCATCCTTGATATGTCAATTGAAAGAACCAAATCAATAGTGAAAAGCAATGCAGGGGCTTATTCAATGTGGGGAAGAGGGATGAAGAGATTCAGAAGGCAAGCAAAGCAGTCCTGAAAAGGTGAGGTCCTGCTCATCACTGTCTCAGCTCTAGGCCCTCCTGCAAAGTTAGGATCCCCCTGCATCGTCCTCTAACAAGTTGTAAGTCTTTCCCCAAGATATAAGTTTCTTTTCTGGCTGACAAAACTCCTTTGCTTGCCCCCAGGACAAGAGACATTTCTTCCCCCAGCAAGAGATTCCTGGAGAAATTCTATTTAGTGGGTGATCCATTCCTTTCAATAGTCTGATAACCAAAGAGGAGGACACATGTATCTCTTTTGAATGTATTTGTTCCTGCTGGGCAGACAGACTTTAATAAGTAACTGAAGCTAATAAGGTCAAGAGATTGACATCTCTTTGGCTGTCCACCCTTAACATAATCCAAAAGGCAGAAACCAAAGGCAAACAGTTTAGGCACCAAAAACAAAAATGAGAAAGGAATCTGGGAACAAGTAATGTTTTCATCTGGTGTCCCTCAAAGGGTCTACAGAAAAACAAGCACCTTCAGATCCTCCAAAATTCATATAAATGTTTACAATTTAACATTACAAAGGATTTTAAGATAGATTCTCTTAAATGAATACTGTATTCATATTTTTTCTAGCTCTACCTCTATCCCCTTCAGCTCTTCCCATGTGCCCCACTCCCTCTCGAAATCATGACCTCTCGAATTATTATTGAGATACACACACATAACACACACCAATCTTAAAGTCCATGTAGTGTCGCTCAACGGGAAATGAATATGTAAAAGGCTTACCTCCTGGGACTGGATAACCTATCAGGGGTACATCCCTTGAGAAGACAGATTCTCTCTCTTGCCTTTAGATGGCCTGTAGTTAACCTAGAGGTGGGTCCCTCTGAGATTTTCCCCATCCACGATGGCATGTCAACAGTTGACATGCAAGTCTTGTTTAGTGTGCTACGAGATAGTGCCTTCTACACATGACAGAGGAGCTGCCTCCCCCACTGCGAAATCTCAACCATAGGATCACCCAACATTGCGTTTTAATCCATAATAATGACTTGGAAAGAATCCATAATTTTTAACATTTTATTGTAAATGGAGAAAATTAGGAATATGATCACTAAATTCTTCCTTATGTTTTATGGTTTATGGGTATTTGTCCCTGTGAATACACAATTGATAGTTACATCACTTCTTGTTGTTTTCTGATTATTTGCATAGAGAGTGCAAAAAACAAATGGTTTCTTCTGAACAACTTTAATAATACATGCACAAAAGCTCTGACCTTCCTTTTTTATAATATAATTTTTATTCAATTTGGTTTTGGGGGTTCATACTTGAATATAATACATTCTGGTGACTCTTACTTCTGACTCAGTCTTTTTTCCCTCCCTTTCCCCGTCCCCTGACAAACTCCTCTTACCTTCAAGCCCTTTCCCACATTTATGTATGTCTTTTGTGTTGTTTTATGATGCACTGATTTTAACCAGGACCATTTGTGTGAACATGGGTTTTAAACGGTCCATTGGGTAGACTCATCCATAGGCACAGCTCAGAAGACAATGACTGACTCTTGTCCGTAAACTACAGGTAGCCAATAGTTCAGCAGAGGGATGGGCTCTAGGGGCTCCTTCCTAATCCATGATGGACTAGTGACAGGCCTAGTGTTGTGCAAGTCCAGCGGAGGCAGTCTCAAATGCTGCAGGATCCTGATTGCAATGGCTGTGGCTGCCATGTCCAGGGGGTAGCACTTCAAAGCTCCTGGCTTTTACGGGTTTTTTTTTTTTCTTCTCCTTTTCCTCAGTGTTCCCTGAGTCTTACCAGGGGTGATTAAGAAAAAAAATCGTGTTTAAGGCCAAGTGCTCAGTCATTGCTTACTCTCAGGGGCTAGAGCAGCTGGGGTGTCTGCATTCACTTCTGCTCACTGGAAAGAAAAGTTTCTCTGATTAAGGCTAAGATTAGCATTTGTCTATGCTAATCTTTAGAAGGCAGTTTAAATCCTTGTCAATCTAGCTGCACAATAGGAAGTTTCCCCCTAGGGCCTAAGACCTGCTGTCTTGGGTTTTTTACTGGGATTACAGCGCCATGCATGAATCCCCTCCTGTGGAGTGGACCTCAAATCTAATCAGAGACTAGCTGGCTACCCTTGTTAACACAAAAACAGAACTCTGTTTTGCGAAGGGAAAAAGAAATAAGTTTATTCTGATGCTAAACAAATATGAATGACTATGGGCTGGGAACACTGATTTAGATTACTCAAAATTCTATGTTCCAACATGGTAACATACAGTAGTAAAACAAAAAAAGAGATAAATCAAGGCATTTTAAAAATAGATTGGTGAAAACAATTAAGTCGGTGGTTACTTAATTAAACAGTGGAGAAACCTCAGCTATAGACCTCATGTGCTATCCAATGATACTCTTAGTCTTCTCGTGAGTCGAAACTGAGGTTTTGTAAAGTTAGTGCATTCCAAATGTCTTATCTGTTAGTCATAGACACAGACCTATTTAGAGGACTAGATAAATGCTGTTGGTTCTGGACCTTTCCACAATCATTGAAATACTAGTCAGTTAATCATTCCTGCAGAGGTGCAGTTGAAGGCTCAGTTTCTTACTAGAGTCTTCCATTTACCCCTCCAATAACAATCACACCACTTTTGCACCAGTGAGCACATACTGTCTGGCAGGTTGGCATTGCAATTCATAGAGTTTGCAGCTGGTTAAGACTCTTAGTGCTTTTTTTTTCCCTCTGTATTAGTCAGGATTCCCTAGAGGGGGAAAACTGATAGAACAAATAAACACACACACACACACACACATACACACACACGTGAATGTATATACATATGTGAATATATGCATATATGAATATATATGTGTGTGAGTGTGAATATTTATATATTCATGGTATTTATTAGAGTACCCTAGTCCATGAAGCTAGTAGTTGCTTTGTCCATGAGGCTGGATATCTCAGCTGGTCTTCAGTATGCATCAGATCCAAATAAGCAGGCTTCCAATGAAACAAAACTGAAAGTGAGCAGGCAAAGAGTAAAATCTTCTTTCATCCTTGTTTCTTTACATAGGCTGCCACCAGAAGGTATGGCCCAGAATTAGGGTGGGTCCTCTGATCTTAAGTGAGGTGGATTTAAAGTCTTCCTACCTGTAAGATCCAGTTAAATAAAATCCCCTCCCACTTGGGTTCTCTTTAATTGGATATTTAGTCAATTTGACAACAAAGTATAACCATTCTACTCTCCCAGCATCCTGAGTTCCACCATCTAGGACTATGAAAGCCAGTTAGCAGAGGTAAAACTTACAGCCCAATTCCAGTTAACTTTTCTCCATGCTCCATTGAAAGGACTTCAGTAAGAGGGTTTATCAACTAGTACTGGTAGGCACTCAAGAGGAATTGTAAGAGCCTTACAATCTAACACCAGTATGTTCCCATGAACCAGCACACCATATGAAGTCTTTCTGTTTACTTAGAACTTCCTTCATGTGGCCCAGTTGCAGCTGAAGACAGACAGAAAACTCAGGACTGGTCTGCAGCTTTTTTCTGACTTTGGGAAACTGTTTCCTTTGTCTAGAGATAGACCAAAGACTTAGAGAAAATCCCTGAGGAGCCTTTCTAGTTCTCAACTTATCTGAATGTTGGAAAGCCTAGTCCTTCAGAACTTGATGAAGCAAGGCAAAGAACATTCTGGAACTCTTAAATTCTATAGATGAATTTCCCATAAATGGTAGCAAATGTTCGTAACAGCAATCCTGTGATAAATCATCAATGATCTAAGGAATTTGTAAGCTATGATACCAAAAGTGAGATATAAACATAGATGATTCCTGCTGAGGCGTTTTCTCAGTCAGACCCTCTTTTGAACAGTTTCATAGTTGCTATAAGATAAACAGCTGCTCTTTTTAGTGGTCTCCTGGTTTCTTAAAGAGAAATTGAACCCATTATTTGAGATTCATTTACCTGAAGGGTTAAAAATTGAAAGCCCAAATAGATTTAGAACTCATGGTGACAAATATCTATCTATCTTTCTATCTATCTATCTATCTATCTATCTATCTATCTATCTATCTGTCTGTCTATTTAAAGCTAGATTCTTGTTGAAAGGGAGCCAAGGTCATTTAGGTCTTTATTTATAATTAAAATTATGAGATCTTCAGATGGTGTTTATTCTGACTCCTAGACGACAGCACAATATGTACTTCCTGTCCCACATTTCTTTCTGATATTGAAATGTAATGTATGCCATTACTCATCATGTCTGAGTTAAGGTGACTCTGAGAACAGAGACAAGAGTGAGTGAGTTTCTGATTATCAATGGGCAAGATGACAAAAGGAAGGAAATACAGTAGACAGGGAAGACAGAATATGATATTGTGGGGGCTGGGCATGTTGCTGCCCACTGGCACTGTGTTGAACACCTTGTTTATTCTCTCAGGAGTCTTGTTCATGAGAGCCTCAGTATGTACATTCTACACAATTCTTCCCCATTACATGTGAGAAGTCTGAGGATAGCAGTGAGGTCATGTACAGAAGATTATTCAATGAACTTTACAAAATACATTTCATCTATTCAGCCCTCCAACTGGGTCATGAATTAACCCAATTAATATGCAGCTATCTTAAAAGATGGAGCCAATGATAATGCCTGAATTGTGCAGGTGTCAAGATGATGGTTGAGGAAATGCGACCACCCTGGGGCTGTTTTAGCCACCCTAGATATTGCTGAAAAGCAGTTGTATGTAGCAATGACAAAAGTCTTCAGATTGCTGTAGAATTCATAAAGGTATTTTAAATAAAAAAGAAAAGTAGAATACTAGATGTCACTATTTCCTGACTCCATTGTTAATGTTCTTCATCCTAAGCAGGTTCATGGTAGGCAACACCAAAAATCATGTGTAAAAGAGGGGCCGTAAATCAACACAAACAAGAATGTTTTAAAGTAACCTTGGAGTCAATGGAGAAATAAAGAGTAATCAAGTCAAAACTAGATTTTTCTTTTTTTTCTCTCTCTCTCTTTTTAATTGGATATTCTACTTATTTACATTTCGGATGCTATCCCCTTTCCCCATTCCCCTCCCCTAGGAACTTCCTATCCAGTTCCCCCTCCCGCTGCGTCTATGAGGGTGTGCCCCACCCATCCACCCACTCCCCCCTCCCTTCAACATACACGTGTTTAATCATTTGTCTCTCTGGTGCTCTGAAAATGGAATAGATTTGTTTATTTAATCTCTGGAAGGAGATTTTCTTATGAATTAGAAGGAAAATATGCAGTTAGTTATTCAAGAGTGAGGTGAATTTGACAGAATTAAAACAACAAAATGCTTCTAAGAGTATCTGGAATGATTTAAATGAAATGTCATGGTTTAGTCAGGCTTCTAATAGAATCCCAGAGAACATGACTAGGATTAAATCATCTCTGAACTTCTCTCAACAGAGTGAGGACCCATGGCCCACACTTGGTCTTGTTCCCATATAAACAATAGACCCAACAAAGTTCAGGAACTCACTAGGACCACTCAAAAAGAATAAATCTTAAATCCAGGGGGTGTGGCTTAAGAGAAGACCATCCACCTAACATGCACAAAGCCCTGGGTTTTATCCTCAGCACACACACCCCCCACCCCCTGCACACAAATTAACTAAATCTGGAATCGCAATCATGATATAAATTATCTTTTTTTTTTTTTGGTTTTTCAAGACAGGGTTTCTCTGTGTAGCCCTGGCTGTTCTGGAACTCACTCTGTAGACCAGACTGGCCTCGAACTCAGAAATCCACCTGCCTCTGCCTCCCAAGTGCTGGGATTAAAAGCGTGTGCCACCACTGCCTGGCCATAAATTATCTTAATAATAACCAGAAGAGATAAAAGAAAAACTCTGATGTTGGAGGAGCATTTACATAATATTCTTTGAGAAATTTGCCTTACTGGTGTCAAAAGATAAGTAAACTATTTCTTCTTTGGGTGTGAATAGTGTTTAAATAGAACATCTTTTATTTGTTCTTTGACAATTGTACAGGTATAAGCAATGTATCTTGATCATAGACACTCCCAACATTCTCCCTCTCCATTTATACCATCTCCTTCCGATGATGATGATGATGATGATGACCACTGAGACTTAGTGCCGCCTGTCTGAAGGTTGGCTGATCTTGTCTTGATCTTGTGCAGGTATCCTCAGCTGCAGTAAATTCATAAGTGCAACAGCATGCCATGAGCAGAAGGCAGTGTCTCAGAGCACTCCTCTGATCCTTTAGCTCTCATGCCCTTTCTACCCACCCTCTTCCACAATGTTCCATGTGGTGGGGAAGAAGGGAGGCTGACACAGATGTCACATTTAGGACTGAGAACTTGTTAGTCATCCAGGTAAGAATATTAATATATGAGTGAGGCGATCACTTCTGTTGTTAAAAATTCTGAGTAGTCTGACTAGAGTCTAAGAATTTGAGTAAGTTATAGTCACTTGCTAGTTGTTTGCAGGTAGGTAAGTAATTCATACCAAAGTAGAAATTAACAATGTTTTAGCCTTTTCTTATAGTGTGCATATTAGGCTCTAAGTGCACTAAGCAGTCTACTTTCCTTACAGTAAGGGAAAAGATAAAAGAAAAACCAATTTGTGTGGCCCAAATAGTGGATGTGTGGTCTTCTTCTGGACAGTGGTCAACTTGCCAGGGGTTACACTCTTGAAGAAAACTCTCTCCCTCTCCTCTCTCCCCTCTTTCCCCTCTCCCCTCTCCCCTCTTCCCTCTCCCCTCTCTCCTCTTCCCTCTCCCCTCTTGTGGGACAGAGCTACTACTAGATTCTTGAACCTCTTAGGTGACTCTGTGCAGTCTCAAGTTGACAACTGAAGCTAACAAGTACAACCCTATATGAGACAAAGGACCCACTTAGCTAGTGATGAAATCTTGGAAACCATGAAACAAAACAAATCTCTCCTCCTTTAAGTTGTTTTTCTCAAGTATTATCAAACTTAAAGAAAGCTAATATCTGAGCCAAATACTTTCTTTTGAATTTTGTGAGCCATACATTACTACAATCATTTAACTCTGCTGTTGTAATGAGAAAGCAGCCATAGACAATAACCAATTGAGAACATACAACTGTGTTTCAATAAAACTTTATTTACAAAAATAAGCTGTGAGCCAGATTTGGTCCATGGACCATAATCGGCCAACAACTAGATTTCACCATCCAAAGTAACTATAACAAATACTACTGCTATTATCTCGACTATACATCAAACTTATTGGACGATAAGTGTTATGTTGCTTTACTATATCATTTATTCTTTAAAATATAAATGCTATGTATAAGGCAGTATCGTTATTTCCATTTCATGAGTAAAGAAACAAGAGACTAAGTATTTGACCCAAATTCACAAAGCTTCTGGTTGAGCTGCTCTCTGAATTATTACATTTTGTTTGTGGCAGATGATGCTACGGTGTGTACATGCAGCAGTCAGTGGACAACTTTCAACATTCCTTTCTCTTCTTTCAACTGTGAAAATCCTGTGGATTGAACTCAGATGCTCAGGTTTCACAGCAAGTGTCTTTACTGCAGAAACCATCTCACTAGTCTGCTGAGTTTTGCATTCATATAGTCTCAGCACTCTGTTTCTTCCCTGTATAGGAGTAAGGGAGCACTGTACCTCAACACATTTGGATTCTTGGCTGAAATCTGGCTGCAGAGTGAAGCTCCATCAAGCTCTAACCTTGGGAAGGATATAGTTCTTCCTGGTGGCTTTAACTTCCTGTGTAGGGTAGATAGACTCTGCTAAAGAAACATCATGTAATTATCAACATGGGTAATTCTCTACAGAAGGATTGTTCTTGATTGGATAAGACAGACTCAAAATATTCTTTGTTGTCTCACCTTTTGACTCAGCTTTTTGCCTGGAGAATACATACTTATGTTCCTCTCAAACAAAGTGGAAATCTGAGAATTCTATGTCCTTTATACCAGTAAGTAGGTTCAGAAATAACGTTCTGATATGTTCTTTGTACTTCCTGAGCTAATCAAGAAAAGAATTTTGAGTGAAAAGGTATTGTTTTAAATGACTGGTAGAAATGTTAATCAGAGAAATTGCAAAACCTCTACTTTCTTCAGAGAATGTAGAGTTTACAGTCAGGATAGAAATGGAAATGAGTAGTAAGTAGAGACCAATATCAGACTTGACTTACAGAAACAGAGAGACACAATCCACTTCCCACTGCATCCAAGGCTGCTTGACCTTACTGAATGTCTCAATGTCTCAACATCCATCCATTGCTTCTCTCTCTCTCTCTCTCTCTCTCTCTCTCTCTCTCTCTCTCTCTCTCAACTGGTTTCTCTCTTCCTATCTCTTTCTTTTACCATTTTCCTACCAGTCAGTCTTCTAGCATCTTATACACGTGCTGACTCATGATCCGATGATCTGCCATGACTTCTATCTACTTGGTGGTCTTTAATCCTCTATGGTTCCCAGTAGTCTCTTGATCTTCTCTGTCCTTCTTCGTATAGACGTTTGAGGAAGGGCTACTGATCAAGGTGCAGGTTCTCCATGAGAGAACTGATATTTCCTTGTGAGCTCTGCCTGAGGATGCAAACTAAATTGTAGCCAGAGATCTTTCTCAGCCTAATCATCCGTGAGGAGTTCTGAGGGATGTTCCTCAGAAAGGATCCCTTGGGAGGAGGAGTCTCCAGATCTACCCTAGATCTACCCACTACTCAAAACCTTCTCCACAGAGTGAATCCATCATCTTCCCGTTCCAGTCCATGTAGCTGCCCCTTTAAGGCTTTGCGTACCTGTTTCTTTTTATTTTCTCTTCTAATGTAACTATTTCCAAGTTCCCATCCATATCTCTGAAAACCTGAACTTTCACAATAGTGAAAACTTTAGAGGATATTATAAGAAGTATGTAAACCATTTTTTTTAATGGTCTAATCTACGAAACAGTCATCACTTAAAAAAAAATGAAGCTTGAGTACAAAGTACAAAACCCTAGGAAAACAGTGGATGGAAGATGAATCAAACTCAATTGATGCTTCTTCACTGCCTGCCTCAGAACTGTGATTTGATGACCTTTATGGAGCAACTGTGGTGCTCTGTGATTAAAATAGTCACATTACAATCTACAGGAAATTGGACAATTTTGGAAGAAAAATCTTTCGAACCTCAGTGGAGGAGGAAATCATTTGGTAACTAAATTAGAAACATTTATGTCACTGATTTGACAGAGTCCTTAGATCCACTGGGTGTTACAAAACTTGTATGTTCCAGAATGCCTGCATTACACCTGCCAGTCAGGGGAAAATGAATTTCAGTCTGTACAGATCAGAACTCTAGGACAAATTAGAGAATGGGACATATAAAAACAAGGTAGGCAATGTGTGGAGTTGCATACCTACCTCTCAGTATTTGGGAGGCAGAGATAGGAGGATTTCTGAGTTCAAAGTCGGCCTAGTCTACAGAGAGTCCCAGGACATCCAGGTCTACACAGAGAACCCATGTCTCAAAAACTGTTGGCATATTTGTTTCATTATTTTATTAAGTTCTTATAACTTTATCTCCCTTTTAATTCATATTCCACCCTAATCTCTTCCAGCCCCCCCCCCACTAGGTAGGAGAGAAAGAATGGGGAAAAAGGAGGCTCATAGACTTCTTTCAGTCAACAAAATAGACTATTTTCTGCTGCTTAGAGGCACTGGATTCCTTGGGACCAGTCCAGTCTTCGATGTCAGAATATCTCACACCTTTCCTAGAACATGAAACAATCATTGTTAGCAGCTATGGACAAACTAAAGCAGTCCCATATCCCAGATCTAGGATTAAAACAAAAACATATTCACATGACCTAACTGGATTTTTAAAGAAACCAAAATTCTCACTCAAAAAAAAAAAAAAAAAAAGCGTGAATGTTCTCCAGAACCTCCTTCCCAACATGCAGTGCAATAGTGCGAGATTGTGGGACGTTTGGGGCACAGAGCATGGCCACTGAGGGTGCGTCTTCCAGGTTACAACAGTCCTGCTTCTGGTCCTGTTTCTGCTTGTGTTCAGCTATGATGTGAGAAGTATCAACCACAGGTTTCTGCTGCTTAGGATTGAACAGCTTCTCCCACTGTGCCTTCCCCACCATGAGGAACCACGAGGGCCAGAACAAATCTCTCTTCCCTTAAGTTGTCCCTGTCAGGTGTCCTGTCACGATGACAAAAGTAACTAGTACAAGGATAACATTAATGTGTGGTGTTGTAAGGATCATGGAACATATAAGGAGTTCTTCTGTAACAGGGGCTGATTCATAATAGGACTAAAAAGCCTAAGGCAAATGTTATAATATGAAGTCTAGCAAGTTTCCCACTCATCTATCCCTGCCTGATTTTTCCTCTGGCATACATAGATTAGATAGATAGATAGATAGATAGATAGATAGATAGATAGATAGATAGATAGAACTACCAAGGGAAAAGGCAACAAGAAAAGATGAATGCTTCTCAATCTCACTTACATGTGGAATATACAACAATCTAATTCATAAAAGCACAATAGAGCAGTGGTTACCCGAGACCAGGGAGTCAGCAGATGTTGGCCAAAAAATAAAAACTTACAATCATAAAATTAATAGATAATATACAGTAGGATGACAGCAGTTAGTGATAGTGTATCTCTTACTTAAAATCTGCTAGAAAAGTAGATCTGAAGTGTTCTTTCCAAATACACACACAGCCAGGTACAGACCTGCGGTGGTTGATGTAATAATTTGACTCTGTTAATCATTATATGCTTACGTGTAGATTGAATAATAACATGGGATACCTCAAATATATGCAGTTTTTGTTTGTCAGTTACATCTCATTAGAGCTTGTGAGATTTCTGGGAGAAAAAACATCTTATTATTCTTCAGTCTAGCCCATTCCCAATATACTTTCATGAAGGCTTAGAGAAATATTACATTGAGGAATCTTGCAATGTTGAAACTGCTTGATTTTTTAAAAAAAAAAATGTGGGGGGGGCATTCTTTGGAGTTCTTTTAAAGATACAGCTTAAAGGGGATGCATCTGTTTTCCTACCTTGTTTATTTTCCAAAAGTCTGAGGGCTCCTGTTCATAAGGGGACCACAAAACAGGCCCCTCAGGAACCCTGGGTTGTATCATATCAGATGCAGAGAGGATGGGAACCATGTTTTCAAATGTGGTTAGGTAGTGATAATGTCCTGCTTTCCCCCACCCTCAATGTTTCTCAGAGATGGAAAACACAGGCCTGACAGTGCTACAGTTGAGAAGGACCAATGGCCTGCTCCATCCTGGACTACAGCTGGAAGTCAGGAAGACTTCCTCCAGACTGCATATGGATGGCAGAGAACAAAAATCAGTTACAATGGCAAAAGTGTTCTAAGCCTAAGCCAGGGTGGAGGAGGTGAGCCTCCCTACCCCGGCATGACAGACCAGAGCATCATGAGGCTTTGGAACTGTGTGATATTCGGACTCTTGGAAGGGAGCAGCTCCTTGAACTTTCCTACCTTCATGGCAGAAAGGGAGTTAGATACAGATTAATTTGATGTAGAAAAACATTATTTTCTCTGAAATGTCATTGTTTAAAGTAATAGCAAGAAGGAAACTGTGATTTCAAGTTACATTTTCTTCAAATGGTATTGAAAAAAAAAAAGCTGACAGTCTTGTTGGCTGGGGAGACAGGAGGCTCATCCTACCCCTACCAACTATCCTGGGAGCAGAGAGCAGTCTCTACCACTGACTGACATCTACTGGACATCCGCTGCCAAGCAGCTACAGGCCTTCGGAGCTCTGAAAAGGACCAAAAGAGCCACAGAATCCCCAAATGAGTCTTTAGGAAGTACAACAGACACAAGTCTGTCCCATGTCCTACAGAGACCTTCCTCATGCCCTCAAGGGGAGCCTGTGTAGATAATAAACAACTCTAAGATTTCCATGGCTGGCAAGTTTGAAATCACAGGTACCTGTGAGTTGCTGTACGATCATGTGATGGGGTGCTGTTAATTGCCATCACGAGTTAGAAGGAAACAGAAAACTCGAAAATAAGGCAGAAACAGGGACTCAAGAGCAGCCACGGTAAATGATGGCCATTGTCAAGGCGTAGACAAAGTACAGGTGAGCCCCAGAAGAAAATCACCTGAATCTAATAGTTTCACTTTGGACAACAACAACAACAACAGAACCCATGTTTCAAAAGCTCCAGAACAATAGTTCTCAATCTTTAAACATTTTTAAATACATTTAAAATGCAGACTGCAGGGTCCCTTCTGTTTGAAAGTGTGTAAGGTCTAGCCCAGGAACCTAAAATTTGTATAAAATATATAGTGTTTCTGTAACAGACAGCCCTCGGACCTCTTTTCAGGAAACAGTGACCTAAAGGTTTGACTGCACCCCCATCTTCATTCCTTCAATGAATGTTTATTTAAAGTGCATCCAGGAGGCCAGGCATGATAGCACATATGGGTAACCCCAGCACTTAGGATGTAGAGAATGGAGGAACACTTCAAGTCCAAGACCAGCTGAGCCTAGGTAGTAAGACCTGTCTCAGAATTAATTAACTAAATTTCACCCAGCTATTTTGAGGAGATCCTGGGCACTGTATTGAGGATGCTGATGAAAGCTCAAGCCTTGGCTTCAGAGAGAGCCCACAGCTGAGAACAAAGGTACAGACAGAAATAGAAAACTAAACTTTAGCAGGTCTAGAAAGTTTCCGTGGATGAGAAGATGACATTGTGACAACTGGAATCTGGGATTTCCCTCATGGGCTTGTCTATCCAGAACCTGGTCCCCATCTTGGTCAAAAGGCCTAATTTGAAGTCTGTGCTGAATTTGTAAGATGGGGCTTAGACAGAGCCAGTAGGCCTGTGAGGATTCTAGCCCCTGCTGGTGCAGCTGCCTTCTCTGTTTCCTGACCTGTGATGGGTATCCTGAGCCAGAAGTGGTGGCACACCAGATGCCAAGGTGTGGTGCACACCTTTAATCCCAGCATTTAGGAGGGAGAGGCAGGCAGATCTCTGAGTTTGTGGCCAGCCTGGTCTACAAAGTCAGTTTCAGGACAGTCAGGACTACACAGCGGAAACCCTAAAAAACAAGACAAAAACAAATAAACAAACAAACAAGCAAAAAACCAGTACCTCCACAGGCTCCCATGAGTTGCACCATGACTTTCCAGCTGTGGTGGATTGAAATCCCCATGAAACCATGAGCTAACTTAAGTCTTTCCTCCCTTAAGCTGTCAGGTATTTTGTCTCAGCCAGAAGAAAAGTGACTATTGTAAGTCATATTTCATGGATAAATACTAATTCACCACAACCCTCAGGCTACAGGAAATACTGAGAAACCCTAAGTCCAGTGTCGAACGTAAAAAAAGAAAGTAGAATGGCAGAAGAGGGTAGAATCTTATGGAGAGGAGGCAGATCAAAGACAATTCTAAATTTTCCTTTTAAGAATCTCTCTTATGAGCGGTGAGGGGTCACTGATAAACTTAGTGGAGAACAACACATGTAATCGAATTTGTGCCTTCGATTATTCAGACACCAGAAGGAATCACAGTGTTGGAGGTAGAGATGCTGGAGAGGAATATGATAATTCTTCCTAAAGTAGGAAATGCTGACACTGTTTGGAAATATAAGGGATAAATAGGAGATGGAAGAACAATTGAATGAAGCCCTTTAAAAAACTTCGAGGCTGCAGGCTCACAGCACTGTGACCAAGTTCCAAAATCCTTTATCCTCAGTTCCAAAGCCAAGTATATCACAACCCAAAAATTGCTACTCATTTTAGATACCACAGCAACATATAGACGTGGAGACCACGGTCATAGAGAAGACAGATCTCATCTCTGGCAGGAACTGAGGCTACCCGAAGCTATCACCATGTAAAATGAGAAAGAAGAGACAGCCAAAAGACTAAGGAATGTTCAAGGAAGTGTAGACTGAAAAATGTCATTTTTAATTCAAATTGTTAATTTAAAGAGAAAACAGTTTTGAAAAATATCCATTTGTCAGGCAAACTCAAGCCTCTTTTTTTAATTAATTAATTTTTTAAGACTTCATGAGTCCTGATCTGTGGCACTCCCACCATCTCCCCACCCAACTACTCTTGTGGCTCCTCCCACAATTTGTATCTTTTTAGAATGTATACATATATGCATACATACACATTCATATACACATACACACATATGTGTACATATCCATGTACAGACAACCTGAGTCAATTCAGCTTTGCTCATATATACATGTGTCCAGGGCTGACAACTTGGGATTGGACAACATATGTGGGCACTTATCCCCGCTGAAAACAGATTCTCCCTCTCAGCAGCCCATTGACCACCCATAGTTCTTCATCTAGGGATGGGACCCCGTGGAATTTCTCCTGTCCACGTTGGCTTATCTGCGATGTTATCATGCTGAGCCCATTTACAGGTGCACTTTCCCCCCATCACCTCAAACTTCCTAAGAGTTGGATAGACAGGAAACAGTAGGGTGTGAGTTGGCCAGGGCACTTCAGAGCCCGTTACTCATGCTCCTAAAACGACAGCATTCAGGCCTCACAATATCCTTCCTGTGTTTTTATTGCCCATGCTTACATGCCCTGCAAAACCCTTATTTCAATAAGTATTAAGTTTGCTTTTCTATATATGAAGTTTCAAAAGATGTATTCACTATTATTAAAGCCCCTATAGACCAGGAGAGGTTTGCTATCACCAGGAAAGATATCACACAGTTTACAGAGGGGAGAGTACTTCCCTGCCAATGCTAGAGGAATCTGCCCTGAGTCCCTCAAACAGCATTATTTATCTCTGCTTCTAGAGGAACAAATGGAAGCCATACCTCTCTTGCTCTCAGCAGTCTGTATGATTGATCACTGTTTTCCATCAGTAAATTTTCCCTGATAGTAAGAGAGTTGCAGTCATCTGTACACCTATTACCTTTGTTTGTTTGTCCATCTCCAGAGTTAATAATAAATTCAACTGGTCCATTCTTGATTGTGTTCTTCTTTATGCTCCTATATTTATCGGATGGTTATGCAATGCCTTTGCCAATTCTAGGTGCTAAATATTTGTCTCAGTCAACCTGGATTCCTGAGAAAGCACATGCTAAAATTATATACAGGCTGCCTAAGTGAAGTCCTGTGTGTCCCTAGATAAAGTTGTCAATTTCACCTGTAATTTTCAGGGGCATTACATTTCATGAGGATATTATATTGAACAGGAGTTTCTACGAGAGCAGAATCTGTGTGTGTGTGTGTGTGTGTGTGTGTGTGTGTGTGTGTGTGTGTTTGTGTGTGTGTACTTTAAAAGGAAATTTATTAGATTTGGGGGTCACACAGAGGGCTGGGTAGAGAAACAGTGTCTGTGTGCACACTGGAGAGAAACACTGTGGTGGTCAACCCAAAACTCCTGGATACCTAGGCAGCTCCAGTCCATCACTGAAAGCCTAGAGGTTCTCTGGAAAGTCACTGGTATTGAGCCTGGGTGCTTGTGAGTATACACTTGTGCATTGATGAACATGGATACAGGTATGCTTGTGTGTCTGTCACATGCATTTAATTAGAGTAACATACATAACCATGGGTGGAGGCTGTTTAATGGAGCAAGGGCAATTACCAGTAACTACACTACTGAGGAATATAGCTCCCCTCCCCCAGCCACCACTAACTTCCTATAGCACCAAGCTCAGGGGTGGGGTGCAGCTCACAAACTCATTTCCCATCTTTGACAGGGAATTGATGGGTCTAGTTTTATGCAGGCCTTGAACACGTAGCCACCTGTGCTGTGAGTTCACGGGTGTATGATCTCCATCCAGAAGGTAGCATTTCACATCACTCCTTCCATTCTCTAGCTCTTAAACTTCCCCCCACACCCTTTCCAAAATGTCCTGTGAGCCTTGGAGGATGTGATAAAGGCCCCATTTATAGCTGAGCACTGCATAGCCA
Source organism: Grammomys surdaster (assembly GCF_004785775.1). NCBI lineage: Eukaryota > Metazoa > Chordata > Mammalia > Rodentia > Muridae > Grammomys > Grammomys surdaster. Next base: position 2,891,482 of record NW_021620801.1, on the reverse strand, counting down.
TCATTCTCAGCACTCGATTGGTTATGAGTCTTTGCGTTAGCCACTGCCCTCTGTAAACAGAAGCTTCTCTGACCAAGGCTAAGCAACATACTTAACTATGTATATAAACATGAATATTTAGAAGGCAGTTTGACACCATCTCCACTTAGCAAATTGTAGTATGTTTCTCCATAGGGCTGATAATATCCATAGACATAGATTTTTGGCCTGGTTTATAATACTAGCCATGAACTTTACATGTGGATTGGGTCTCATGTACAATCGTAAAATGGTTGGTTAGCCCCATACTATTCATGCCACTATTGCACCAGTGGGCACATCCTGCCTAGAAGGTTGGCATTGCAGTTCACAGAGCTCAGTGATAAATAAGAATATTGAAGACCTTTCTTCCTCAGAGGCCTGCACTGAATTTCTAAAAATTATGAAAGGTATTCAGGAGTTGCGGAGGGTTGGGAAGGGGAGCTTCTAGACCAGTTCCGTCTTGATTTATTGATGTCCTATAACCAATATATGGAGCCAGTCATCAGACATAGGGTCTTATCGTTTAGTTCTGGAGGGTCACTGGGTTTGTGAGGGGAAGCACTAATCAATGATTCCATTCATCCACTTTTGACTCATCTCAGCTGTTGGATCTCACAGTTAACCAAGTCCACAGACACCATGGATCACAGATCATTTACCCCTGTTTGTACCTTGTCTAACTTCTATTGAATGAGCAAAACAAAGTGGTATTTCATATTCCTATGCTTTGTAACAGTTTTACAGGACTAATATCCAGGTCAGTGTAGCATTTGTTAAGTAAAATGTGGCACATCCACAGACTGACACAGCACAAAGCTATTAAAAAGTTTTAAAACAGAGTGTCTCAGAATAATACACATGACCCTAGTGTATGAAAGTAAAGATGATAAATACTGCACCTATGAACTTTCCAGAAAGAAATATGGCAATAGATCTCAAGAACAATAAAAATGTCCAGAACAATTGAGCAAATAATTCCTCTTGTAGGACTATATCTTAAATTTAAAAATGTTTAAGTGCACCATAAATCCAAGAACATCTTCTTGAAAATGTCAACAAGAATAAATCACATCGGTAAAAAAAAAATTCAATAAAAGAAAAAAACACAAACTTTCAACCTTTAATGATAACAATATGATCAAGTGATTGGAGACATTGTTTATGGCACTAGTATGTAGTATGAATAGAATAGATTATCTCTTTTAAAATATTAATTATAAAATGTTTTCAAAACCTTAATCCCACTACAAGGCAGAAAGATTCTCACTAACACACACACACACACACACACACACCCCACATTGTCAGGCTTTGCAGTCAACAACCTTTGAACTGAACTGCTGGGGTCTGGGGAGCTGGCTGGGGATAAAGCATTTTCTGTGCAAACAGAGAACCTGAGCTCAGATCCTCAGCACGTATGTAAAAAGGACTAGACCTCGGGGTGCACATCTGTAACTCCAGTGCTGAAAGGCGGAGGCCAAAGGATCCAAGGGCTTCACCATACAGCTAGTTGAATCAGTTGTTGAACTCCAGTTCAATGAGAGACTCTGCCTCAAAATATAAGGTGAAGAGCAATTGCGGAAGATACCTAGTGTTGCTCTCCAGTCTCCACATGCATATGGCACGGACACAAACACTGGTTCCCATCATGCACACACGTGCACACACACGTGCATAAGCACACATGCCCACATACACACACACAAGCACACACACAAACACACACACACACTGACCTATGTAGAGAATTAAATTATCGAACAGAGGAAAGAGACAGGGTTCTAAGAGGTACATATTGTTAGACTCAGACCTAGATTCATTAACTTGACAGGTTAACACGTATTTTAGAATAGCCATCTAGATGTCCAATATTCCAGCATCCTTTTGTAGACAAACATTAGTCTGTTGCAGACTCAACATTTATATTTCTCAAATTTAAAATTAAAGCCTAAGTCCTTAGTCAGATGGCATTTGGAAGTAGACAATTATGAGAACACTATGACAGGAGCACAAGGTCCTCACAAGTATGACTAATGCCCCTGACAAAAGATGAAGGGACCAGAACTCCTGCTCTTTGCAGTGAACTTAGACCAAGGTGATCCTCTGCAAACCAGAAAGAGAACCCTCCTGGGGACAGAATTGCCCAGCTATATGATCTTGGATTTTCCAGCCTTCAAAATCATAAGGAATAAATTTCTGTTATGTTCCAGCCCTATGAATAAAGTTTTTGGAAAGCTAAAACAATTCCCATTCCCACAGATTTGAAGCAGATTTGAATTTTGGTCATTTTCATTGAGCTCTTTTATTGATTACAACCCGTTCACAGCTCATATTCAAACTGAGAAACTGAATATTCTTAGTCACATACCATAGGTGAGCAGTTCTCAACCTGTGGGTTGCAACCCCTTTTGAGGATCAAATGACCCTTTCACAAGGGTTTCCTAAGGCCACTGAAAAACAGATATTTACATTATGATTCATAACAGTAGCAAGATTATAGCTATAAAGTAGCAACAAATATAATTTTATGGTTGGGGTGGGGTCACCACAACACAAGGAACTGTATTAAACGGTCACAGTATTAGGTTGAGAACCACTACTCTAGGTAATTTTGGAGATATTTGTTTAAGTGATCAATATCTATTCATTTTCATTATCAGAAATATCAACATTACTTTCTGATTAGGTTTTCTTTACTTTCATACCCAAATAACAATATATACTATTAATATTTTTGAGAATAGAAGTTTTTATCTAGTATAATTGCATGCTGACTGAGAGAAACTGTCATTATGATTATCATTACCACCTCATTTGGATACAAGAACCTTTTGGGGAAGTTAGTCTGCATCTCAAAGAGATTAAGATACTAATTGAACATTCTTTAAACTTTGTGCAAGCATTTAACAATTAGAAAGAATTTGAAGACTTAAGTATTTCTTTCATTATTTCAGTTGTGAAACCCAGTTTGAAAAGAATTACCTTTCAGTGAATTACATGTAAAAGTAATTATCCTGGGAGTGTTAGAGAACACCTTTAATCCCAGCATTCGGGAGACAGAGGCATTTCTGAGTTCAAGACCAGCCTGGTCTGCATAGTAAGTTCCAGGCTAGCCAGAGTTACATTTAAGACCCTGTCAATAATAATAATGATGATGATGATGGTGATGATGATTTTAAGAATCTACCTTAATACTTTCACAAAATAACATTTTTATTAACCATTAAACATGTACACAAATGTCTGTCACATGACCCAGAAAAGCAACATTCTACATGGCAGCTCATCCACACTTAGGTTATATTCCATTGAGTTCAATTCACCACCTACTTGTTTTTTCAGCAAGACTAGCCACATAATTTGCAAGTCCCCCCAGCAAAACTAAAATATAGAGCATATACACAGAGCAGGCACTGGGTCCTTCTGACTGACAGGCCTGTTGTAAATGCACAGGCTACATGTTTATTAAGCCAGGCAACTTTACGGGTTATATATAGTATTCACAACCTAGCAGCCTTAAAACTACTTGTTATATTTAATTTTCTGAACAAAGTACACTTGCTGGTTAAATTGGATGAAGTTGAGATCTGCTGTAAATGATTAACCAGAAACTCTTACAACAGTTCAACTTTTAATGAGGGAAGAGAGGAGAAAAAAATGGACATTGACAGAGTTACTGTGTCCTCTCCCTAGAAGCTCCAGCTCAAGCAAGGTCAGTGAAGATTTGGAATGACGTGGAAATTTCAAACTTCTGCTCAGGTTTCTAAACAACTGCAGAGTTACACACAAGTCCTTTCCACAAGTTAACTGGGGGAGGTCGGCTGGTGTACTAGAGCCTTATTCTCTTGCTGCCTTCTGGAAGCATCTGAGGCACGCTATAGAGGTCTAGCGGTCCAGTGTCCTAACAAACGCTCTTTCGGCTCACCCCGACACACCACGGGAAATACGAGCCCGCGAAAGGGCTCTCGGGAATGGCCTTGTAGGGGAGGGGCCGGGCCCCGGGAGCTCAGCGACTCCCTGGGGGCGTATCCGTAGGGCAAGACTGCTGGGAGAGTGCGCGCCCTGGGGGCGGAGTCTCAGAATGGCACCGCCCAGGAGGACGGGCTGGGTGGGGAAGGTGAAAGGGAGGGACTTGAGGGCGGGGCCGTGAGAAGTGGCCAGAGAAAGCGGCCAAAGGAGGGGGCGGGTACGAAGGGCGGAGACTCTACGTAGGACCCGCCCCAGAGGGGGCCGGGGCGGGGCTTACGGTGTGGGCGGGCCCAAGGGCCGCGCTCCAGGCCGAAGCACCACCCTTCTTTTCTAGCTAGTTCGACGCTGTCCCTCACCGAGGTAAGATGGGTTGGGTTGGAATGGAATTTCCAGGCATTCTCCACTACCAGGTCTGGGACTGCTGTGCGTGGACGCCTAGACCTGCGGTGGTGATAGCGGCAGGGAATGGTAACGATCTCTGCATCGTTCCCGCAGCGGCAGAGCCGGCTTTGTCCCGCCGGGCCTGCTAATCGCTTTAACTTCAGGGAGCTGGAAACAGTGCGTGACCTGGGGCGCCAGGCTCGCTGGGAAGCTCGGTTGCTGGAGTGCCCGCCGGTGCTGCTTTTCGCAGAGCACTCCCGCGCGGAGCCCGGGGAACGCTTTCCCTCCCGGAACCCAGCCTGGGCTTCTGGCGACGCCACTAGGGCCCTGAGGCGTCGTCGGCAGTGCGCGCGTGGCGGTGCCCCAGTGATAACAATTCAGGTGTATGCTACCCTCAGTAGTTCATTTGTGGTTGAGTTGTCAGAAAAATGGCATTTATGTTTTTGAAAATTAATAAAATTCACTATTTTTTATGTAGGCCATATTAGGCCTGAAGGTGAGCTACCTATAGGCATTCTTTGAGAAGTTGAAGGAATGAAACCCCAGGCTTCTATAACGGTATTGTTTGTAGTGGGACATACTAGTAAGAAAGTAAACTAAGGTTTTAATTAGTGTATATATATATATATATATATATATATATATATATTATATATATATTCATGATGATACTAGGATTTATTTATTTATTTATTTATTTATGAGACATTGAAGTTCTGACTGTCTTAGAACTCATTTTGTAGACCAAACTGGCCATGAACATAGAGATCTGCCTGGCTCAGCTGGGATTCAGGGCATGCGCAAGGTTTTAAAGTTCAACTTTGAGACATTTCAGATGTTAGGTTGTACAGGAAAGGATCTGGAAGAAAATTGGCTTAAAAACGAACTACCTCAGTTTAATTTTAAATGTGTTGGGTTTTACTGTAGCGATAGAAGTACATAGCAGTTCTGGCACTAATGCTTAAAGATTTGAATATAAAAAGACAGATTGAGATTTTTCAGCCTAGAAGATGTGGTTGAAATTTAGGGACTGTGAGTTAGGGGAGAAGTATGGGAAGAGAACTGGGGAAGGACCGAGGGGCGGGGAGGGAGTAGGTAGGAGTGAAATAGAGTTCTTGGCAAGGAAAGAGAGGCTTTAAGTAAAGAAATGGTGGTCAGTACCTTGAATTTGTGCCCTCCCCAGTGCAGCAGAATGTGCTTATTCATTGTGAAGCAGCAAAAGTGCATTTTCATTGTCAAAGGTTTGTGACTAAACCCTAACTAAGCCTTGTGTCAACAGTATCTTAACAAGTAGGCTAGGTCCTGATAAATGTAGTATTAAGAAAGTTCATTCTTGTGTGAGCATGCCAGAATGAGCTTATGCAAGCCTACATGGTACTTGGAGTATGAACATGTACAATGCATACTCCACTCTTACAGGATCACTGTCATATATGTAGGATGTGCTTAAGTAAACCCTCCTGTGCTGACGGTCTGTATTAAGGTAGATTAAGGGGGCTGAGATTTTGTCCCATGTTGCCATATTCCCAGGTCAACAATCACCCACCTCAAGTATGTCTCTGTAAAAATACAACGTGTGTGTAACCTCTGGTTAGCCTGTGCTATGGTAAACATGTCCCTACTATAATCCATTTTTTCTTTTTAAAATATTTTTTATTTTACAATCTTCTTTTAAAACATTTGCTCTTTGGTGCAGACAAAATAAACCCTAGCAATTGGACAGGTAGGTTTAATTTTCATTTTTTGTGACTCAGTTAAAAAATGATAACAATATGGCTTAGAACAATTATTTTTCACACAGAAAAATTTTACTGAAAAATGTAATCACCTAATACATATTATATAATTATTCTTGTTTACTTGATTTAAAATTAAATTTATAAAACAAATACTAGGAGAAAATGTTTAAAAACTTGATAGAATGTCAAAGAAAAAAAATAAAGAAAAGCTTAAAAATTATTTTAGCCCTGTTTATTATGGCCAAATGAAAAGTTCTGACTTAGGATTAAGCAACAGTCAAAGAGCAGAGGAAATAAAATACCTTTGGTTTATTCACATAGGTGAGTAACAGTTTAAAATGATACAAAAAGGCAAGGACTTTTTTTTTTAATTTCTCAAAGTACGGAAGAAGCTTAAACAATTACTCATGAATTCTACAAATAACAATAATTCTTAGGTGCTTCCTGGGACGAGATCTGTGCTCAGCAAGCAATGCTTCAAGGAGGCAGATGTAGTTTTCGCTAGGTTTATGGAAACAGGATTTCTCTGTAGAATAATTTAGCAAACAAATCGTATTCTTTGGTCTCATTCCTATGTATATTAAAATATATATACTGTCTGCCTCCGTAATGTGAATATTTTAGTTTACATGAGTAAGAATAACTGAAGTTTGTGTCAAATAATAACATGTTATAGAATACATTGTCATGTTCATGTGACAGATATCTATGTGACAGAGAAACAATACTTGCAATAATATACAAAACAAAAGTTAATATTTCATATGTTACAAACAAGCTACCTATAAACAGAGGGTACTTGATCAATGTGTAACTACCCTAATCCTATAGAATTGGCTCATCTGGAATATCTTTTTTTCTTTTTTAACGAAAGAGAAAAGAAAGCAATGTTCCATGATCCTCTAGGCAGCAGGACCACAAAGCAGCTAAGATCTCTAGTGTCAGCCTATCAAAGTTCAAATCACAGCTCTCCAGTGTACAACTAAGTATCCAGATTAAGAACAGGACTGAAATTACTCTTAATTGTGCAAAAACATTTCCAAAATTCACTTTTCAAACTAGCATTACTCTCCTAAGTGTAGCCTAGAATAGTGTCCAGTCAGCACCCAGTGAGAGACATCACTAAGGAGACCACCAGTGTGGTAACACGTCTTCGTGGTGTCTGTCCTTTATTTTATATTATATAGAAAGTGCTTCAAGGAGTGGGAAGGAAATCTTTCCATATCAGGTACACATCAGAATCAGTTCAGTTCTTATCCACATAATAGGTATTTATGATAAAAAAATGAATTTCCAGTTTTTTCCATGCATTTTCTATTGAAAGATAATTATTTATAAATGTTTAAATGTATCTTCATATGAGAATCAAACAGATTGATTTCAGAGAAAAGGATTAATTACTAGGCTTCAAAAGTTTCTGAGGACGATTCCTTAGTTCACAGCTAACAGGCTCACGTTTGCTTGTTGGTGTGTCTGAAAGGAGAATGTGGATCTAACAAAAGTCTCTTGTCACTTTCTTGTAAGAACTCATAGATGTACATATAAAAATGCCTATGGTGCTGTCAATGTTCAGTAATTTTCTCAATTAATCAGTCATCTAGCACCTGTTTTGAAAGAATGTGAGCCAGTCCACAACAGTAAGAGCAGCAAACCTCCCTGATGACACCACAATACTGACATTTGCTGGAGTCAAGCGAGTGCCGGTGGTGTCCTCATGAGTGTGAAGCTGTTGTGCTTAGATAATTGATCGGAGAACAGCTTTGTTTCACGGGTTTCAGAACTAAAATGCCGTTCATAGGTCGGGCATGTGGTAGCATGCACCTTTAATCTCAGCACTTTAATCCCAGTTTCAAGCCAGCCTAGTCTATAAAGCGAGTACCAGACATCTAGGGCTATATAGCAAAAACCCTGTCCCGAGAGATGGGAAAAGCCTTTAATTAACGGGATTCCTCTTTGTCCCAGGAGAAGAATGGCGCTAAAACAGATTTCCAGCAACAGGTGCTTTGGTGGGCTCCAGAAAGTTTTCGAGCATAGCAGGTAAGCGTAAGATAACGCTCATTCAGTTTTTATTATCTGCTTTGTTGTCATTTTAAACAAAACTTTCACTTATAACCTGCCGTCTCTCCCCAACCTGCACTGTGTGTCTAAGACTGCCACCAAACTTAATTGTTTCTGGATTGGGCGCTGTGAGATAAAGAAGAGCCTATAGACTGTCTTCAAGTTTTGGTTTGATAGTCTTCCAAAATTTTCTGGAAAACCATCTATGCTTTTATTGAAAATTCAGAGAACATCTTCCTTGTGAATCTTCTAATATAATAAACCTAGACTTGATTAAAATGGCAGCATAGACAGACATCTTTGCCTCCACCACCTTCTGAAATCTGATTATATGTCATTATATAAATGCGTTAAATATGCATGCATACACAAATGCATTAAATACACATACTCACAAATGCATTAAACACACACACAGAGATGCATTACACACACACACACACACACACACACACCTCAGCATGTGCATGTGCACCAAGAAGGAGATAGAGAAGCAGAGGACAGGAGCTGAGAACACTATTTTAGATGCAAAAAAAAATGCAGATAGTCACATACTATCTAACTTATTAGCAAAGCCTAGAAAACTAAATTCTACACTGAGAAGTGATGTATTCATATAAATTCCTAAGACGCACTGACAACTGGAAAGATAAAAATGAAACTGAGGAACAGGGTGAGAAGTGAAAACTTTATTGTGAAAGTCAGAGAGCTCTCAGATTGTCTCAGCATTCTGTATAGTCAGACTGCTGCTTTCCCAGCTCTGGCCAAAGACTGAGGGTTTGTTATCCATCAAAGGTAGATATCTTATATTAGGGAACTCCAGACACAATTGGTGAAAGATGAAACAGTACAAGTAGTACTAGAAGAATGGACACTGAAGTTTCCCCAGTGGCTTCCCAACATTCTATGGGTTAGGCTTTTTTCTTCTCGGGGATTTGACTACTTCAGAAGAACTGGTGTGGTGATGGAGACCTTTAAATACAATGGTCTAGCCACACCCCATTCAGCAGTGAAACTGATTAGCAGACTCACCAGGCATACTGTTGTAAACCATGCATTTAGTGTTTCACTGTGAAATGTTATAGATGACTAAAGAGCCTCTAGATGTTTGAGTAAGGCCCCCATTAGAAAGATGCATGCCTAATTAGGGAGAAGGCATAAAGGAAAAGGCACTGGACAGTAGACTGCAGAACGTAGCTTCAGATGTCACAGATATGAGAAAATCACCTCAGAGTGGTCAGTGCTATTAAAAATACCCAAGAACAAAGTGCCCAGAAATCAAAATTTGATAACAGATGACAAAGCTCAATTGAATTTTCTAGGAAGTAGTACAAGGTAAAATGAATAAATAAGGAAATTAGACCAGTTAGAGAAAACCAACAGCTCTGTTAAAGAGTTTGAAAAATAAAATTGTGTTGCTACAAAGAATAAGTAATTCAGTAATTGTATCGCTGGCAAGATGGCTCAGTAGGTAAAGGCATTTGCCATCGAGGCTCATGACCTGAGTTCTTAGATCTCCATGTCTTAGTCACTGTTCTGTTGCTGTGAAGAGACACCAAGACCAAGGCAACTCTATATGAGAAAGCATTTAACTGGGGGCTTTGCTTAGACTTTGAGAAGTTTAGTTCATTATTATCATGGTGGGGAACATGGCAGCAGGCAGACATGGTGCTGGAGAAGTAGACATGGACTTTTGAAACCTCAAAGCTCACCCCCCAGTGAAACACTGTCTTGACCAGACCACACCTTTTAATCCTTTCAAATAGTGCCACTCCCTTGTAACTAAGCATCCAAATCTGTGAGTCAGTGAGGGCCATTTATATTCCAGCCACCACACCCCAGGACCCATGTGGTAAAAGGGAAGAGTGGACTCCCACAAGCTACCCTGAGTCCTACCTATCATGGTGTGTACACAGTGCACACTAACACAATAGATCAATAAATAAATGGATGAGGGGTGATTCTAGACTTCTTAGTGTGGTCCGATTGGAAAGGTTATCAAGCACCATGGGGGAAAGCACTAACAATGCTGTGCAGTGTTAGATTGTTGGGAACAAAGACAACTTCTGAACATTTAGAGGGGAAGGGTGTGTGTGTGTGTGTGTATGTGTGTGTGTGTGTGTGTTTGAGAATAAGGTTAGTTCGTGAGCCATACCAGAATCAAGGAGATGGTGATACCTTAAATTCTAAAGGATGCGCCTGTGCCTGGCCACACGTTGTGTGGAGAGAATGAAAACATTTTTCATATATTTCTCATGTGCTCTCTTCTGGAAGCAGCTGGGCAGCAGACTCCCCAGAGGGAGGGACTAGACTGAGAGCTGAAGGCAAGGGATCCGGAGACAAGAGTTGTCTAGTTGTAGGCAGAGTAGCTCTGATAAAACATTCGTGAAAGCTAACCACTGAACTGATCATGGGCTTCCCAATGGAGGAGTGAGAGAGAAGACTGAAGGAGCTGAAAGGGTTTGCGGGCCCCATGGGGAGAGCAACAATATCAACCAACCAGAGCTCCCAGTGCCTAAACCACCAGGCTGGGATCATATAGGGAGGGACCCATGGCCTTAGCTGTATATGTAGGGGAGGATGGCCTTGTAGGGCATAGGTGGGTGAGGAAGTCCTTGGTCCAATGAAGGCTAGATACCCCAGTGTGGGGGAATTCGAGGTGAGAGTGGGAGAGTGGGTGGGGGCACATCCTCATAGAAGCAGGAGGAGGGGGATGGGATACGGGTTCCTGGGGGTGTGGGGGGGGATGGGGAAAGGGGATCACATCTGAAATGTAAATAAAATATCAATGAAAAAAAAATTCGTGAAGACAGAGGATGTGGAACACCTCAGTGCCCAGAAGCAAACACAGAACTGAACAGACATGTTTTTGAATCCATTTTGTATTGAAGTTGGTTTAGTGTGTCATATCTTGTAGAAATAAAGACTTTTTAATAGAAGTGCTACATTGAGAATTACATTTAACATCTGGAATTTATGCAGCCTCAAAGCATAGGCTCAGACTGGGGCACTTTCACTCAGCTCAGTACACTAAACTGGCTTCATTTGGTTTTTTTTTAAGACATTAAGCACATATCTTAAATGTTGGTACTTCCTTTGAATGTTAAACCAAATTTTTAAAAATTCTTTACTATATATTCAATGATTCTTTTTTTTTAATTGGTTTTTCTTCTTTATTTACATTTCAAATGTTATCCCTTTTCCTGGTTCCTCCCTCCTCCCCTCCCCATAAACCCCCTATCCCATCCCTCTCCCCTGCTTCTATGAAGGTGTTCCCCCCCCCCCCCACTCCCGTCTCCTCACCCTCAAATTCCCCTATACTAGGGCATTGAGCCTTCACTGGACCAAGGGCCTCGCCTTCCACTGATGCCCGATAAGGCCATCCTCTGCTACATATGCCGCTGGAGCCATGGGTCCCTCCATGTGTACTCCTTGGTTTCATCTTTTTTATAAAATGCTAAATTATTTAGTTTCTGTCCTGATTACTATTTTCTGTGATATTACAGTGTTGAGCTGAAATGTAAAATGAAATTTGCTGTCTACCTACCACCCCAGGCCGAGAGTGGAAAGTGCCCTGCACTTTACTGGCTGTCTGGTAAGTATTTTATTTTTAATTTCATAAAGGAGTTTTGCCTTACCTTTTTATTGTGACCTGCTTATATACTTTTTGAGTCATTTATTAGAAACTTCAGACGGGGCTGGAAAGACAGCTCAGTGGTTAAGAGTGTACTGTTCTAGGAGAAGACTCAAGTTTGGCTTCTGAAATCTACCTCAAGCAGCTTGCTGCAGATTCAGGGATCTAACACTGTCTGCAAAATTCTAAGGATACAACTACCTGTACTCAACACAGGCACACATATGTACACATAATTAAAAAGTAATAAAATAAATATTGTTTTTAAAAGGCTATCATACTCCATTTTGTAACTTTATCTTGAGAATAACTTCGGACCTAGAGAATTACATTTTTATTTCCTTTTCAGTTAGACCAAGTAACTTAACTGAAAATGTAAAGTTTAGCACTCACTGATAAAGGTTTGGAAATCTTACACATAATTATTACCTGCCTAAGCATTTCTGGAGTTTGCAAAGCCCTTAGCAGTCAAAGAGAACAGTATTAGATGGAACTGGAACGCAGAGATTCATGCATTAGAAACTACAGACAAGTAGCTTCCTAGATGTGTCCGAATACTGAACGCCATAGCATTTTCCTGCAGCAGTTTAAGGTGTCCAAAGAACACAGTGCTTCTTCTTAACTTCGGTTAATATTTCTAATCAGACTGTAGAACAGGTGGTGAGGGCTAGGATGCTCAGGCATAGTTCTGAGTCCCTATGTTTACTTCTCTTTCATCAAATATGAGCACATCTTCATCAGAACCAAACATAAGGAGAGAGTTATAGCAACTGTCACAGATGCTATTTTCCTTCCATAAAATTATTTCCTATGTTAACAAATCTTACCCAGGCATCTGTCAAGAAGAATCCCCCAATGCCAGTGTGAAAAAGAAAGTAAACATTTTATTTTAACAACAACAAAAAAGAACATTTCTTAGTTTCTTTCACTATTATAAAACAGAATGACTAGAAGCAACTCATAGAAAGAATCATTTATTTGGCTTCAGAGGCTAAGAGTCCATTATGCCAGGGAAACGTGGCAGTAAGCAGCATGACACGGCGGCAGAAGCAGGAATCTGTGAGGTCACACCCTCAACTGAAAGCCTGACGTAGAGAAATCAAACTAGAAGAGAGTGGGTTTATACTCTGAAAGCCTTTCCCCAGTGATATAATTCTTCTAGTATGTAGCAGATGTGGGGGCTCTCTGCACACACCATGGCCAGCATAGTGTTGATCCAGGGGAAGCAAGAAGGAAATTCAATTCAACATGACCCTGGAGACAGTGTTGGTTCTAATTTCCAGAGTCTGACTTCAAGTAGTTTATTTCAGACATTTAACCACAGCACAGTGTGGTGAAAAAACTTCCTTGTGGTAATTACCTCAATCCTGTGTGCACAACAAAACTTGAGACATGACTGCATTGGAACTCTTCTTAAAGTATGTGTGACATCTTCCATAAAGATGGGTTCTATAGATTGACTACATCTGACATCTTCCATAAATCTAGGCTGTATAATTGGACTGAGAAAAACAAACTTATGATAAGGGTCTCGGGGAAGATGTGATATGGTTTCAGCCACACAGATAGTGACCAGGTCACCAGGGTATTAACCAAATCTGTTCTCAGCCTTCTGGGTGAAAAACTGGTTAACATCTCACCCATTGAAGAGACAACCCCGTGTGTTTAATGTTCCTGGTTCCCCAGTGGTTATCTGTGAGCACAAACACCTCCATGCCTCCCATACCCAAACAGTGCCATCACCTAGCCTATGGGGGTATTCCTCATTCAAACCACCATAAATTTTGATTTTCTTAAAAGTGTGTTAGATATGCGAGCAGCAGTAGCAAAAATTAGATACTTGGTTAGAAAAGATGCTAATTGTACAGCTAAAGATATTGAAGAAATCATGTAATTCATGAAGACAGACCCAGAAAAGCTAAGTACTGTCCAAGGTCACGTGCCATTTTCAGAGTTAGTCCAGACCTATGCTTTTTCTGCTACTTATTTGTAGTGAGCTAGTAAAGTCTTCGCTTCGAGACCCAGATCAGAATTAAAATCTAACAGTGCATACCATCTGAGCTTTCTGAATATAAATACAGTTCCTGTTGGTTTACATCAAATGACAGGAGAGCTATATTAGTGAGATGCTGAAATAGACCTTGGAAATGAAGTCCTGATTTCTTGGATCCTAACTATGTCCAAGGTAACATTCAAAGGATATTACATGTAGTTATATATGACCTGCTGATGAGGAAGAGGCAGTCAGTTCTGTGTCTAGTCTTCAAATGAACAAGTGGAGGTGCAGTAAGGATCTTGTCTGAAGGCAGTTCTATAGGTCCCAAGAGCATTCAACTGTCAACTTTAATGTTATTGATTATGAGTAGTCTTAACCTCTACTCTGTTGTGGGCTAATAACTGTAAATGTTTTATAGTTTGTAGCATATCACGTCAGTAATCTTCATTGTTGCTAATATTCAGATATTTAGCAATGACCTCTGGAAAATTAGGTTCACCTCAAGCTTAAGTTCACCTCAAGCGTCACTGCTAGTTCACTTTTGCCCACTCTCCCATCAGTGTTAGGTACCTAATAACACTGAGCTAGCTGATCTTCTGTATAATACAATATTAAAGCTTGTAGAATACTCACAGTGTAGCTTAACATAACAACCTTCTTCATCTTCAGGTTTAACTTGCACTGAACAAAATTTCATAACAAAGTCTGGCTATCAGAAAGCTGCCTCTGAACACGGCCTTGTGGTCATTGCTCCTGATACCAGCCCCCGTAAGTATCCTTGTTGAAATGCTCTATAAACCACTGAGTCTTTAAATCTAAGTTTTATAAGTAGAATGATACCCATTATACAGTTCCTCTCAAATTTTTGCTGTTATCTGTTGGTCATTCAGGCAGCATCATGACTCTGAAATACCATCCTGGAAATAGAATGGGGAAACAGGATGAAATCACTCCAGAGAACAATTAGGAGACATTTCCACCTCAGGATAGTGATCTTTACTATTGACATCTGTCTCCTCAAGGTCATAGTGGGGAAGAGAATTAAAGAAGTGTTGGCAGTCTGGGAGAATTGCAGGGAAAGCATCACCACACAGTCATGGGAAGTGAAGATCACATGAGGCACTTGTAACAGAGTAAGGATGAAGGAAGTTCAAGCTCGGGTAGCTTACTTTGTCTCCTGAATTCTCTGCTTGGAAGGTCATTGCTTCCTCATTGGCCAGCACAAGTGGCATGTACCATTCAACGTAAAGGACACAGAAAATCAAATCCCATTATGTTTCTCAAAAAGTAGAAGAAAATTCAGTGTTTCATGAACATTCCATTGTGTGTGGGCTCACATATTCAGCTGACAGCATGTGTAGTAGGGGTTATTTTACTATGCAGCCTAGGCTGATAGGCTCACTAATGAGTCTCAGCTTCCCAAGTGCTGACATTATAGGTAGGTGCCACTGTACCCAACTAAAACTAGCATACTAAACATGGGGACTTACTGTAGAGCAGGTGAAAGTCTAACCTCTTCCTTGCTAGGTGGCTGCAATATTAAAGGAGAAGAGGACAGCTGGGACTTCGGCACTGGTGCTGGGTTCTACGTCAATGCCACTGAAGATCCTTGGAAAGCTAACTACAGGATGTACTCTTATGTGACAGAGGAGGTAATCTAGTTTGTCTTGTAATTTTTAACTGATGACCCCTGGGAGTTTGGTTTCACATACAAAACCCTTCCAAACCTGAGAATTTTAATATAGGAATGGCACTAGATTTCCTAATGTTAATAGTTCTTGCAGTTTAGGTTAACAATAAATGTAGACTCAAGGAATTTTATAATTGTATTCAGATCTCTGAACATTGCACACGAAACAGCCCTTCATGTTCTGGAGCTGGTTCAGTCAGGTGTCTTACGTACTAAGCAAGGACTTGATGAGAAAGGGAAAATGGCAAAACATGACTTCTTTTAATAATATTTATGTTGAGTATATGCATTTCCTGGAGTTAATCACATATATCATAAAAACTCAGAAACAATTAAAATTTAATCATATATAGTTCATAGTGAGTTGTTTGTTGTTTTGGTGATGGTGTCAAACTCAGGATCTCATGCATACTAGGCAAGAACTTAACCATTGAGGCACATGCCAGCACCCAGTCACATAATAATTTTTATACCCTAGATGGCAGTTATGTTTTGGTGGGGCTTTTAAATTTTATTGATTTGTGTTTTTATATTGATTATGTTGGTGGTTTTTCCATGTCAGCATATGTTCATTGTACATTACATTATACAAGATTTCAGCAGTTTCATACAAGCAATGCCCCCCCCCACAACTCCTCCTTCATTCCCTCACTGCTAGTTATTCCTCTGTCAGACATGTCCAACCTGCAGCATATGGCCACATGCATTCTGGGATAGCTCTGAATGCAGCCCAGCACAAAGCAGTAAACTTTGTTTGGTCTGTGTGTGCTTTTGTTCTTAGTTGTCCCATTCTTAAGTGTGGACTCTGTAGATGACATCATGTTACGTTTAGACACTCTACTTCTTTCATGTCATATATATGATTTTATATATCTGTATACAGTCTAGGATCCACAGTGAGCGAGAACGTGAATTATTCACCTAACTTAATTTGTTTAACAAGTTATTCCGTAATCTAGTTAGATCTGTTTTCTTGCAAATGACAGGATTCCATTCTTCATGGCTGAATACAGTTCCATACATATGCACCACATATTTGTTACCTGTTCTTCTGTTGGTGGACATCTAGGTTAATTAATAGTTTAGGTATTGTGAACAGTGGTACAGAAACATTGGTATGCAAGTTTCTCTGATCTGTTGACTACCATGTGGGTCCTAGAATCAGACTCACGTTGTCAGACTTAGAGGCAAGTGCCTTTACCCTCTCACCAGCTCTGAGCACTTTCTAATTGAAAGGTGTAATCAATCCCTGCCATTATATTGTTCATTGGCTTTTTAACCACTACTATGCCATGGTTTATTCTTTACTGTGGCCTCATGAATGTATATATTTCTCTTTAGTCCATAGTATTCTTTCATATATCTTGTGTAATGTTGCCGATTACAAACAGGAACTGTATTTATACTCACAAAGCTCAGATGGTTTGTACTGTTAAGACATCTGCACACATGTTTTTCAGTGATTTATGAGTATCCATTGTCTACCTGAAGGGTTTTCTTCTTAGTCTTCACCAGTTCAAGCTACTGTACAATTATGCTTTTGAAGTACTGAGTGTGCCACTATTACATAGTACTTTGGAAAAGTCTGACTTATCTCCTCCAAGCTCTTTTATCATGTTATTAAATTCTTTCTAGCTTCCACAACTCATAAATGCCAATTTCCCAGTGGACCCACAGAGGATGTCCATCTTTGGTCACTCCATGGGAGGCCACGGAGCTCTGATTTGTGCTTTGAAGAATCCTGGAAAATACAGAGTAAGATAACACTAGCTTCATTGATGAAATACTTCAGGGGATGATAGGGAATTTCATTGACTAAACTTTCGAAGTGGCCTTAGAACTGGGAATTAAACATTTCTATGGCCGGGGGTTTCATGAGGTTGGCAGAAGATGTTTAACTTGACCATGTGACACACTGTAAGATTATAAGCATAAGAATTCCATCAGAATGGCTCTTGCTGGCCTGATACAAGTACGAGAACATATAGCTTATGTTTTCATTGCTCTTTCAGACTGTACTTTTGAACATAGGTTTTTCTCAT
Organism: Grammomys surdaster; assembly: GCF_004785775.1. NCBI lineage: Eukaryota > Metazoa > Chordata > Mammalia > Rodentia > Muridae > Grammomys > Grammomys surdaster. The sequence goes on along the minus strand of NW_021620801.1, from coordinate 2,873,952 downwards.
GATTGCTAGTCTTGATTAGATGCTTAGAGTTATTATGTGACACTATTTCATTTATGTCATTTTTTTCCCACAAGACGTCTTTGTAATGCTGAATTTGATTGGCTGTAGTAGAGAACACTCATACTTTAAGAATTTTATGTTCTTAGTGCTCTGAATGAGAACTGAAATGCAGCTTGGTTAAAAAATATCTCTCAGCATCCCCCCGTATTCCCACACCCACACACACACACACACTGTAAGGCTTTGTAGGGTTTTTTTTTCTTTTAATGAGCCAAGATTGAAAACCTACAACTGAAACAACTGAAATGAAGTGTGCTCAGAAGTAGGGATGCATGTTTTACAACCCAGGCTGTTGAGCGTCAGCAGGCAGTTTCCTCTGTTTCCTTTCCTTGGCAAGGACGGCAGTCATTCCAGGCATGCTGCTGAGATACACAAATGTTGCTCAGAGCAGTTCCATAACACAATGCTAGAACATAATGTTCAGTTTTCCATTTTTCGTACTGTGAGTCAGTGAATTTATGGTCTAAAGTAGAAAATTGAACGTAGAGGTTTTTTATTTTGTTTTTTGTTTGTTTTGTTTTGTTTTTTTCTTTTGTCTTTTAAAAATAGGAATAGCATTGTGGATTATACACAGTGAGAATTCTAAAGCTAAGAGATACCCTATTGCCCCACTGAGAACCAGCGTTGTCAAAACAGAAAGCTGTGTTGGAAATGCCAGCATAGTGAGGCAGACCTTGCTTCTGTGGTACTGTTTAAGAGAAATGCCTCATTTAATGACAGGTTCACTACGGAAGGCACCAGCTTAACGAGTAACTCTGAAGACAACTTTTGTTTAAGGCACACTTGCATTAAACAGTTTGGTCTGTGAGGTTTTGAAATAGATTATGTGAAGCTATAGTATAAAGAGGCCACAGTTGTAGGGTTTTTATGTTAAGTCGGATGTTGCAAGTTGCAAACATCCGTATTTGATTTAACAAAATATAACTTCCTTTTAAATTTCCTTTTGTCTCTGAAGTCTGTGTCAGCATTTGCTCCAATTTGCAACCCTGTGCTCTGTCCTTGGGGCAAAAAAGTTTTTAATGGATATTTGGGACCAGATGAAAGTAAATGGAAGGTAGGTGATGGACCACTGCTTCTACTCATTCTTAAGTTCTCAGGTTTGTTATACACACACACATCGTAAGTATATATGTTGACTATTATATAGTTACTTCTCTATGCTTATGGGTTCTGCATGTGTAGATTAAACTAAGAGAAACTTTGCGTTTAGTTACATTTGTCATTAGCATGTTCAGACCTTTTCCCATCATCTTTGTTCTCTGCTCCCTCACCTTAACACTGTAGCAGGAACCAGGATAATGTAAAGATGACTTAAAGTACTCAGGAGGACATGTGTGGGCTATAGGCAAGCATTGCTGTTTTATATGTTACTTAAGCATTGCAGGTGTTGAGATCGTTGAGAGGGTTCTAGAACACAGGGACAACTATATAATAGTCACTTTGGTTTGTAGTGGTAACGTATCATGGAAGTTTCCTGAAACTACTTTCTCTCTGGTGATTGCTTTTACATTTCTAAGTTACCAATACTTCTAAATTAATTAAAAATAAATAAATTGGATATCTGACTGACTTAAAGTAAAAGTTAAGATAATTTTTAGTTTAATTTTGGTTCTAGTACAGTCTGTCTTAGAAAATATCGCTCTGGACACTTTTAAGTTTTCAATGTTTCTTCATTTTACAGGCATATGATGCGACCTGTCTGGTGAAGTCCTACTCAGGATCGCAGATTGACATCTTAATTGATCAAGGAAAAGATGACGAGTTTCTTTCGAATGGGCAGTTACTGCCTGATAACTTCATAGCTGCCTGCACAGAAAAGAAAATCCCTGTTGTTTTTAGGCTACAAGAGGCAAGTATTAGGAAACTGCAGCTTGATCTAAATAAAGTATCTACAACTTTATTGATCTAAGTAAGATCGCTTTTGACAATGAGAAGTAGGAAGAGTTTCGCCATCACCAGGCCGCACAGAACAGCAAGTTCAAGGCCTGAGTGAGTGGTGCTTCGGCTCCCTCATCACTGGTGTCTTCCCTTACAGATTGACCACTGCTGCTCTACAGCATGGTGCCCCACTCCCATGTTAGGTTCCTGTGGACACTGTGGCCTCATAGACTGAACGGGGTCTAGTCTCACAGCTTCTCTTTCTTCCCTTTGCCCGTGTGCTGCCTGTAGTTCTAGTGCCGTAAGAGGGAGTCGGGGTTGGCTTGCAGACTTTCTTGACTGTCCACAATTCACCGTCTTGCCCTGCTCTAGTTTTAGAAATTTTAATTTTTTTTTAAACAAAAACTATTTTTAAGGTTTAGAACATATTATAAATAAAATGTCCATTTTAAGGTGAAAAATGAACACTGAAAACCATATGTGATCATGATTTATAAAAACATACTTGTTAAAGCTTAAAGGTAATGTGTCAGACATGTCTCCCTAAAATCTGACTGTGGTGAAGCTGACCTGCCAGTGTGCTGCATGGGCCACTGCAGCTGACACTGTGTGTTCATAGCCTTAGCTCAGCTGCAGTCTTCATCCTAGCAAAGAAGGCCGTTCCTTTCCTGCACCTCTGTTTTATATATGTGTCATCCTTAGGGAGTACTTGTAAATGTCTTCCCTGCCGTCATGCTGTGTGGTAGAACCAGGACTGTTAGACAAGATCACGACCACAGCTTTTGTCCTATCATTGTTCTAGCCTTGTCTAGGCAGTGTGCTGAAGGGAGAGCTGGGCATAGCATGCTTCCTCTATAGCTTACACAGGATTAGTAACTCCATGTTTACCAGGGTAGATGGATCATGATGTGGAATACAAAAAAATGTACATATGTATACATGTGTGTGTGTATGTGTATATATATGTGTATATATACACACATATACAATATATATATATACACACACATATATATATGTATATGTATGTGTATATATATGCATGCACACAAATATCTATCCTCATATATTAGGTCCGTGTTTGTGTGTATTCCATTCTTCAGTAATAGCATTTTTTTTATTTTATCATTTCCCATCACAATTACATTTGGTTCAGTAGCCAATCTGAGAAACCTCAATTCCAGTTTGGTCATAAGTTTGGCACTATGTTTAACTGCATTGCCTATAGCTAGCTGTAAGCTGTAATCATATTTTTCAGATAACCTTAACTGCATTAACATGTTGGATGCTCTGTGTGCTTCCCCTGAGGCTGTGCCAGGAAATTCTGATTTTTCTGTAGACAAAGCTCTGCCCCAGAAAAGTCTGAAAATATCTGGAGTTTGTTAAACAATAGCCTAGAGTTAGAACATGGATGACGTTGTTAGTGAGGAAAAAAACATTCAGTGTGTTAATTTCTTAAATGCCTGTCTGTACACCAAGCAATGAAATGAGTTCAGCTCTCTTGGGAGGAGCCAAGACAGAATAGTAAATTCTTTTACGAGCATAGGAACTTATTAAAATCACCAATCACAGTTTGAAGTGAGGCACAATATGTTGGTTCATTTTCCTCTCAGCAAAAGCAGGAGTAGTAATTGCACAGTCTGAAGCAGCCCTCATTCTGTGAGCTGTAATTGGATCAGCGGAGTGGTCACTGCTGAGTGGTGGCTGCAGAGGGGACACTCACAGATGGCTGCTCAGTTTCTTGACCTTACAGTCCCTCGGGTCTGAGAGCTGGTCTATTGGTTAGCGGTTTTGGTTTGATTCTCTTGATATGATTTTTTGCTGTTTTTTTAAATCACTGGCTTAATCATTGATTATAAGCATAATTATCTTCTTACGAAGTAGGCATTTTGAAAAAAAAAACAGGTTTTATATAAAAAGAAACAAAAATAACTGCAGCCCTGTCACGCTTCACCCACCTTCACTGTATGGCTGTCACGTTGGACGTTCTCGGCTCATGTTTGTGCTTTGTCAGTTGTCAAAAAAGATTGCTCGACCAGAAAGGATTAGTTCATGAGGATATTAATTTATTTCATAGAGGTTTAATCTGGGGCTCTGTGGCATCTAAATTGGATTTTTTTTCCAGGAATCTCAGAGTTTAATATTTTTTTAATAAGTAAAAGAAAGGTAAAATGGAAAAAGTAAATATGCTAGTAGGGTTCTCCACAATATGATAACATTTTTGTTCCATCTATGAGCGTAAGCCAGAGTGTTCCTTATTATAGTTAAGAAATATTGCAAGCAATAGCTTCTGCTACTTTTTCAGTTCTTTTTTTTTATTGGATATTTTATTTATTTACATTTCAGATGTTATCCCCTTTCCCTGCCCCCAGAAGCCCCTTATCCCATCCCCCCCTCCTGCTACTTCTATGCGGATGTGCCCCCCACCCATCCACCCACTTCCCCCTCCCTGCCCTCAGATTCCCCCACACTAGGGCATCCAGCCTTCACGGAACCAAGGACCTCCTCTCCTACCAGTGCCTGACAAGGCCATCCTCCACTGCATATACAGCTGGAGCCATTGGTCCCTCCAATCATGTTCCCAGGCTGGTGGTTTAGATCCTAGGAGGTCCGGTTGGTTGGTATTGTTGCTCTTCCAATGGGGCCACAAGCCCCTTCAGCCCCTTCAGTCTTCTCTCTACCTCCTCCATTGGGGACCCCATGATCAGTTCAATGGTTAGCTGTGAGCATCCACTTCTGGCAGAGCCTCTCAGGAGATAGATATATCAGGCTCCAGTCAGCATGCACTTTCTGGCATCCACAACCATGCCTGCATATGACCCCTTTTCCAGTCTCTGCTCCACACTGAATACCAGGGCTGTTAGACAAGATCATGACCACAACTTTTGTCCTACCATCATTCTAGCCTTGTCTAGGCAGTGTGCTGAAGAGATGAGTAAGAGCTCGCCCAAGGGTATTTTGTTATTCCTTCTAAGGAGGACTGAAGCACCCACACTTTGGTCTTCCTTCTTCTTGAGCTTCATGTGGTCTATAAGTTATATCTTAGGTATTGTGAGCTTTTGGGCTGATATCCACTTATCAGTGAGTACATACCATGTATGTTCTTTTGTGATTGGGTTACCTCACTCAGGATAATATTTTCTGGTTCTATCCATTTACCTAAGAATTTCATGAATTTATTGTTTTTAATAGCTGAGTAGTACTCCATTGTGTAAATGTACCACATTTTCTGTATCCATTCCTCTGTTGAAGGACATCTGGGTTCTTTCCAGCTTCTGGCTATTATAAATAAGGCTGCTATGAACATACTGGAGCATGTGTCCTCTGAGGACCCAGCTTTACCACTCCTAGGCATATAACTAAATTGGATTTTTAAAAAGCACTATGTAGACAGTATGTAGAAACTCTGATTATGAAAAAGTAGGGCATCAGCTGACCTGTTTTTAGTTACTGAAGTTACAAAATGAAGAGAAATGTTCATGGCCTAATACTGAGGAAACATCTAGAGACAGTATTTCTTTCTTGGAAAAGAGAAACGGGAAGGCTAGCCCCCTTTGGGCCATTTCTAAAGATCCTGGGCCTGTTTGGACCTTGACACCTCTCTCTCTCTCTCTCTCTCTCTCTCTCTCTCTCTCTCTCTCTCTC
>NW_021620801.1:2861911-2868359 GCF_004785775.1 Grammomys surdaster | reverse complement strand
TCTCTCTCTCTCTCTCTCTCTCTCTCTCTCTCTCTCTCTCTCTCTCTGTGTGTGTGTGTGTGTGTGTGTGTGTGTGTGTATGCGTGTGTAAGGCCATTTTCTAGCACCTAGACTCTGACTGTTAAATAAGCAAATGAAGGGCTTTCAACTGTCTGCTTCATTAATGCAACCTGAGCTTTTCCAATTGGATGTAGGAAATCTGTAGGAAAGCACTGCCTTTTGGTGTAGGTATCCATAGTGTAGTGGAGCACTGCTTCCCTTCTGAGAGCTGACTGACGACTGAGTGTGTGTACATTCCTACAGCCAGCCCTTCCTAAGTTTCCCATCTAAAGTTTGCAGGAGAGAAGAAAAGGCCTTTAGGTGTCACTAAATATAGGTGATTGCACAAGCTGCTTGGCAAACCAAACTGACTAATTACTTCAAGAGTGTAGCAAAAAGAACTCACTTAATAGGACTGATCACTAGAGCCGAACCCTGTCATGGATGGCACACTTAGCTCCAGTTGTCTACCTTCAGCAGAACCCCAGTAGCTCAGTCTGTTCTCTTGCCTTTTGGTTGATACTTTTAAAACTCCTTCTTGTAGTTTTAAAACTCTCTGGCAAGTAGCAGACATAACTAACCAGTGAGAGGTGGAAACCAAGTAATTTCAGGGTGTGGTCTTGACCATGAAGACCCTCCTGTCTGATGCTCTTCCGCACATGAAGACAAGGTGTTACTAGGTTACTGGGAGTGGTCGACACTGGGGGTGAGTTCCTGTTGAATCTAGGGTGGATGCCATCTCCATCCCCTCTAACAGTGGTTTTTGTTGCTGGGGTAGATTCAGCTCTAACTCAGCTGCTTGGCACATCACATTTTCCTTCTGCTTGCCCCATTTGATGGAGGGTTTAATGAATTATTCCTTTTGTCTCAAAGATAGAATATGGATAGGAGACTTTTTTCCTTTCTTTTTTTTTTTTTTTCCCCTCTCTGGGGCAGGGGGACTGTATGTGCATGTAAAGGCCAACAATGAACTTCAGGCGTCACTCCTCAGATACTGTCACTATTTTAAAAAAAAAAAAAAAAAAAAAAAGGATCTTTCACTGTCCTGGGAAGCCAGATAAGCTACTGTGGCGGCCAGCAAGCTCCAAGGATGCACCTCCTCACACTAGACTTACAGTGCAGCCACCACACACCGGGCTTTTTCCACCCCCTTGTGGTTCTAGGGATTGAATGTAGGTCCTCATGATTGCAAAGCAAGCACTTTGCCAACTGAGCCATCTCCCCAGACCAGATAGAATTCCTAACTTTGATATGTGATGGCTACAACTGACTTCTCAAACAGCATTAAAGCCTTTAATGTCTTTCTCCATATTGTTTGTATGCACTTCCTTTGTCTTTTAATAGTTGCTATTATTTTTATGTTAAGTATGCTGCATCTAAGAATTAGCATATCGAGCCCATGTTTCAAACCTGATTCTGCTTCTTGTCAGAATGGCCATGTGTCTCCTTTGCACGTTTAACTAGTGTATTATTGCCTCTCTTTGTACATTAATGACAACATTTAGAAACAAGGTTATGCAGAATACTTGATTCCTCTTCATATTTTTGCTGCTTTTTAAGTCAAGTACAAAGATGACAACTTTGATTTTGATTAAACCGTACTTAAAATACTTGACTGTGTACACTTACATTAAATGACAGGAGAGGTCAAGAGAATCATAAGAGAGACGTTTAATGCTAGAGTTTCTGAATGGTGGGTCAGTATCTCATTTTGTCTTCTAGGGTTATGATCATAGCTACTACTTCATCGCAACCTTCATCACTGACCACATCAGGCATCATGCAAAGTACCTGAATGCATGAACAGCTTCAGACAAGAGAATCTCACCAGGATGCTCAAAGTTGGAATCAACAGGATTGCTGACTAAAAGATTTTGAATTTCCTCTCAAAAGAACATATTCCTGCAGCTGAATTGCTTTTCTGAATAAATATACCAAATTTTCTGGTTTAAATAGTTATTCTACCACTATTCACATAGGAGTTTAATGTTTGATAGTTTTTCTGAGTCATTTGGAAATCCCTGTCAAATAGTCTCAAGCCATAGTCTGACTACAGTTCTCTTGGTAGTGTATGTCCGAGGACTTAAAGGGGATTCAGCACTAATTTTTCATCCCTCCATACGTTAGCTCTTCTTACTTCGTACCTTTCTCCTGTCTATCAAAGATCTGATTTTTAGAAGGCATTTGATAGCCAATCATTTAAGAGGACAGGGAATTGGTCACAGAAGACTTGAGTAAATGCACACCACTCCACAGCCTTCTGAGGCAGACTTCCTCAGCTCCAGTCCAATTTTTTCTTCCCTGTTGAGCTGAATGCATTTGTAAATATTGTTTGTGGGTTTGTTGAGTCTTTGAAGATTATATAATAAGACCCAATCTGAAGATGACTTAAGGAGATAAACTGTATGCTGCTATAAACAGATACTTTATCTTAGTTACTTGGAAAAGTTTAACTTGGTGAGCTCACAGAGAAAAGTCATTGCTCTCTATCCACACTGCTCCCTGAAGCGCTTAATAGATAAGCTTTTTGGAACATCATATGAAGCCTGATTGCCTCAGGCTTTTCTGTTAATACAAAGATTGTGTCCTGTTTTGGGTTTCCTTGTGTTTTAGAGTAAAACGCCATGACCAAAAACAACAGGAGGATGAAAGGATTTTTTTTCTTCTGACACTCAGGCAATCACTGATAGAAGTCGGGGCTGGTATTAGAGAAGTAAGTGCTTCTTACTGATTTACTCTCCACGCTTATAGTACCCAAAACTACATGCCCAGGGGCACTGCCATAGTTGGCTAGATCCTCCAATATCAGTCAAGAAAATGTCCTTACAGACTTGCCTACAATTCAATCTAATCAAGGCTAAATTCTGTAGCTATAAAATACTACCCCAAGTTCTTTGTCATAGCAGATTTAGGATTTTTTTTTTGTATGAATGTTATGTTTTCAAATTTGTGTGTTTGTACAAGTGTGTGTGTGTGTGTGTGTGTGTATGTGCGTGTGTGCACTCGTGCGTGCATGTTTGTGAATGCCCAAAGACCACCTCAGGCATGATCTCAGCTGTGCTGCCCATCTCCTTCCAGACAGAATCTCCCATTGGTCTGGAGCTCACCAAGAGGCTAGCCTCTCTAGGGTCTTCCAGCTTTGTCTCTTCAGTTTTGGAATCATCTACCCACCACCACACTGGGCATTTTAAAATGAGAACTGAGTTTTACGCTCACATCTTCATGCTTGTGAGATAAGTTCTTTACTAGCAGCTATCTCCCTAGCCTCAGTTTTAGGTAATTTTTTCTTAAATAGATATATGCTGTTATAAACACCATGACTAAAAGCAACTTAGGGAGGAAAGGGTTGTTTTCAGCTTTCAGTTGTAGTCATCATGCAGGGAAGGCAGGACCCGAATTAAGACAGGAACTGAAGTAGAGACCATGGAGGAATACAACCTATGGCTTGGTCAGCCTTATACAACCCTGGATGACCTGCCCTTGTGGGCCAGGCTCTCCCACCTCAATCAAAAGGATGCCTCACAGACTTGCGTGTGGGCCAGTCTGATGGCATTTTTCTCAGTTCGAGTTCCCTCTTCCCAGATGACTCTGGCTTTTGTCAACTTGACAAAAACCTAAGCAACATAGGTTACATATGCACACTTAGCCAAGAGTGCACAGTAAATGATGGTCAAAGAAGGTACATGATGCTCTTCAACTCAAACTGGGGCCATATACATCTATTAGTAGCTTCTGTTGCTGTGAGTAAAATACTATGAAAAAAGGGAACTCAAGGGAGAGGATTTAATTTAGGTCACTGACACAAGGGTATGTGATGGTGTGGACATCATGGCTGGGGAGCTTGTGGAGCAGCTGGGCAGTCCACAGTCAAGAAGCAGAGAGAGATTACTAGTTCTCATCTTGCCTTCTACCTTGGATTCTGACCAGGGCCTCAGGCAATGTGGTCCACCCATAATAATGGCAGGTCTTCCCTCTTCTACCAATCTAATCTATATAATTCTTCACAGGTACCTGGAGGCTTGTCTGCTAGATGATTCTAGAGCCTGTCAACCTGTGGCATTTAACCCCATTAGATACAGTGTAAACACACTAGAAGTTATTACAACTTAATATTAGATTGAACTCTAAAATGAACTATACACAAAATAATTCCAATCTTGTGTGGTCTGATAAAACCATTTAATCCATGAGTCCCTCATCTAGTTATTAATGTTTGAGTTAGATTCTATTAGTTAAGGCTTTAACCAGAGAAGCAGAATGAACAGGACACAACATCCTTTTTTCCCCTTTGAGACAGGGTTTTTCTCTGTGTAGCCCAGGCTGTCCTTTGTAGTGGGATACCATCCCACTACATTTGTATAAAGTTCAGTGATTGGGCTGTATGAGAGGTAGACGGAGTGAGGAGAGGAAGAGGAGAAGGAAGAGGAGGAGCTAGAGAGTGAGATGTAGGAGCCATGGAGAGCCACACATGTATCGAGAGCAGTCCTGGATAACAACTTATATCTAGGTTAGTTAGTTGGTTAACACTTCTAATTGTGTGGGCATCTTGTTATTTGAGCATTACCAAATGTATAAAGCTATTGGATAATCTTTAAAGATTTAGAGTCTCATTTCTACCGGGTTGGCAGAGCCATCTCCCACGCTGGCGTGTTGTGGGTGGCAGAGCCGGTGTCTCAGGCCTTGACTAGTCGGGAAGATAGTGGCCCATAACTACAAGCCAGATCAGGTGCCTCCAATATTAACTCCAACAGTCCTTTAACTCACTCTGTAGACTAGACTGGCCTCAAACTCACAGAGACCCATTTGCCTCTGCCTCTTGAATGCTGAGATTAAAGATCTGTGTCACCACCACCTAGCTACAAATTCTTGTGTAAATGAATTGGCTTCTGTGATTGTAGAGTTGGTTAAGCAAGCCAGACATGCACTGGGCAATTTTAAGGAACAGAAGGTGACGAGAGAGGTCTGGCCATAGCACCAACTCCAGCCATCACTGTTTTTGTCTCTGATGCCTTCTGACTTACTGAGGGGCCACCAGATTTTCCTCTCCCTTAAAATCAGTTAGGAACTTAGTATTCCACAATCTGAGTAATGACACTGAACAACAGGAACTAACCTCGTCAAGTCGGCGTGTCGTTATGAGGAAATAGGCTCTTTGATTTGATATTGGCAGGGCCTGTGCAAAACAGAAATGTTAAGTCAATAATTGCTATCTATAACTGCAGCGAAGACAGAGGCCAATTACAGCACGAGTGGCCATTACAAACATATAGGAAGCCATCATGCCATTACTTTTATGTATGGTAAATCCTAACCTGCAGAGACAGAATCATTTATTTATGCCCCATACCTAATTATAAGAGAAATTTCTTGCCCCACGCCCCTCAAACTTTCTAAAGAATCCATCTAAATGAATTTACTGTAAGCAACAGCTAAAAATGATCTCATAATACTAACTTAGCATGATATAAAAGCCATGCAACAGAACTGGATTAAAAAGAAAACAGGCAGTGAATTTCACAAATGCCCTGTGTGATGCTGACACCTCATCTAAGAAGCAGTAGTCAGTGCCAGACTGTGTCTTCTAGGTATGACAGAGAAGCTTCACTTATGGGGCTCTAACAGCCTAGGTCTGCCTAAATAAGACATGAAGAATGACAACAGCAGTTGACATCCCGAAACAGATGGGACAAATCTCAGGTTCCCACCTCTAGATGAAGAACTACAAGCAATCAATGACTGCAAGAAAGCAAGAATCAGTTTTCTTCAGGTAGCCACTGCTAAAAACATATATTCATGCAAGCAACGCTAAACAGACATCACAGGTGCTACTTATATATTTATCCATGTATCTATATGCAGCAACAATAAAGAAAAAGAGGCTATGAATTTGAGAAGGTCCAAGGGTGGGCCAAATGATGTAATATTTAAAACAAAGTCAAGGAGCCAGACTTGACACTGGTTTCTAATCCTAGGTACCAGCTACCAGCTACTGAGGAGAGGGGATGATAATGACTAGAGAGTGTAAGGCATGGCTGGGCAACTTAGCAAGACCCTGACTCAGAAAAAAGAAAGAAACAGGAGTGGGGAGGAAGAAGGAAGATGAGGAGGAGGAGTAGGGGAGGAAGGAGGATGAGAAGAGGAGGAGGAGGAGGAGAAGGAGGAGGAAAGAAAAAAGAAAGAAAGGAAGGAAGAAGTAAAATGAGGAGAAAGAAGAGAAGAAGTAGAAGAAGGAGGAGGAAGATGAAGGGGGAGGAAGAAAGAGGGAGGGGAAGAAAGAGAAAGAGAGGAAGGAAGAAAGAGAAAGAAGGAAAGAATGAAAGAATGAGAAGGAAAGAAAGAAAGGAAGGAAGGGAGAGAGAGAGAGAGAGAGAGAGAGAGAGAGAGAGAGAGAGAGAGAGAGAGAGAGAGA
>NW_021620801.1:2833075-2861901 GCF_004785775.1 Grammomys surdaster | reverse complement strand
AGAGAGAGAGAGAGAGAGAGAGAGAGAGAGAGAGAGAGAGAGAGAGAAAAGTGCCGTGGAGGAAGCTCAGTGATAAAGTACTGCCCAGCATGCCTGAGGCCCTAGGTTCAACCCCAATTCAAAAATAAAAAGCCAAGCCACAAAGGAGATGGGATGTTTGCAATAGGCTTGTCTGACAAAGTAGGATACAGGACTCTAGGATACCGGACTCACACAAGTGTATTATAATAGGCAAAAAAATGAAAATGCCTACATCACAAAAATGTGCTTCATTAAGCATAAAATGCAACTATGTCCCCATTGAGTGCCACTGCACACCCTCCTGAGTGGCTGCGGTGAGGACATCAGAAATGCTCATGTTGATGAGGTAAGTGTGACCTGCCATTGCTGAGGGGGACAGGATGCTATCAGCTAAGACTGGATAACATCCTTGTCCTCATATAACAAGCCTACTCAAAGATATGACCACATAGACTGTATAAAGTCCATATAAGAATAGTCACAGCAGCACAGTCACAGACGCCCAATGGAGATGGACTGGATGCCAGCAGTACGACGAATAAAGCTGAATACACCATGAGATATTCTACATCAATAATGACCCAGCAGAGTGGGAGCTGGAGCAGACGGTAAGAGGACAGTTCACTTCGAAAAGTTACCAGGGCATACACAAAATTAATATATGTTACCCACCTATGTTGCTTTTCAAGGAAGCTTAACAGTAACAGTATACTGAGTGGTTACTCTGCAGAGACCATACAGATACTACAACAAGAAAAACTAAAAATCCTGATGTTACTGCAAAGGACTTTTGTCTTGAGTTAAATTTCAAGAGGCAACTTTGTTCATTGATTCAGTCATGTATCTTAAAACCCTCAGAGGTGGTAGCGGTGACATGTTAGGCTGCAAAGGGTAACTTGAGTGACATCATTGGATTTTGAAGATGCAAATGAGTTTAACTTTTTTCATAAAATTTTACAATTGAATAAACATTTCTAAACATATATATATATATATACATATATATGTATATATATATTATCTACAATCTAAGATTTTTTGATATATATGTATGTATGTATGTATGTATGTATGTATGTATGTTATTTTTATTTATGTGCATGAATGCTTTGCCTGCGTGCATGGATCTGCACCACGTGTGTTCCTGGTGCCTGTGGAGGTCAGAAGAGGGCATGGGATACCCTAGAACTGGAGCTAAGGAGGATTGTGAGCCACTATGCAAGTGCTGGAATCAAACCCACCTCCCCTGCAAGAGCAAGGCTCTCAGGCGCTGAGCCACCACTCCAGCCTGATAAAGTGTATCTTTATCTTAGGGTATCTGTGAGTACAGGCAATTAGGTGTAATACATGGGAAAGAATTTTTATTTTTTACATTTGATTTATTTTGGTGGTTGGGGGTGAACATGCATGCCACAGCCCACGTGTGCAGGTCAAAGGATAGGTTTTGGGAGACAGTTTTATCTAATATGTAGGTTCCAGGGGTTAAATGTAGGTTTCACAGCAAGAATGACTTTTGTCTGACACTGAGCCATATCCCAGGTCCTGAACAAGATTTTACAGTTTATGGACATATTCAACCACACAAACTGTTCTAAATACTAGTGTCAGGGAGTGCCGATCCTTCCTGTCCAAGGTAAACGTATACTTACAGACAGAGGGGATATACCCTGTGGAATAGACTATGTTGTCTGTAGAATTTCTAAAATCAAAAGCACTTCATTAAAATGCAAAGTGCCAGGTCTTCCTTCCCTCCTTCCCTCCTTCCCTCCTTCCCTCCTTCCCTCCTTCCCTCCTTCCCTCCTTCCCTCCTTCCCTTCCTTCCTTCCTTCCTTCCTTCCTTCCTTCCTTTTTCTTTTTCTTTTTCCTTTCCTTTTTAGAGACTAACTTCCAAATAATCTGAAGAATCGGGACTTTGTGTGAAAAGAGTATTACCCATAAGCCAGCAATAAGAAGACACTGGCAGAGGTGAGGGCAGGGGGTGGGGGAGAATGTGCAACAAATGGAGACAGCAGGAAGGATTCTTGACCACTGGGTACCTTCCATTGCTGTGATAAAGCACTGCCAAAATCAATTTGGGAAAGCAAGAGGTTATTTCATCTTATAGGTTACAATCCATCATACACGGAAGCCAGGGCAGGAGCTGTAAGCAATCTTCTGTAGCTTTTTTTTTTTTTAAGCTTGGCTCCATCTCTGGCATTCATCATTTGAGTATACTCAATCAGCCCGTCTTCCCCTCCTTTCTTCTCATGACCATGTTGTTGAGGACCCTCAAGATAGACTTGATTTTTGACAACAGAAGTTGCCACTTGGTCAGCACTGCTGGGAAAGACTTTTGCACAGTGATGACACAGGCCTGATGTCCAATCTAGAATCTGACTTGGTCTCTTTCTTTCTTGGCTGTGACCCCAGCCCAGGAGATTCTCCTCATTTATTTATATCATTCATTAGAAGTGACAGCAGGATAGCACACTGATTCCAAACAGCATGTCCTCTGGGAAACTTGACTATCCACACAAAGGGCTGAGTGCCTCCTGACTCAAGTGTAACAGCTAAGCATTCCTCTTCTGTGTTGCTCCCTCCCTTCCTCCCTCCCTCTGTCCCTCCCTCACTCTCTCCCTCCCTCCTTCCCCCCCTCTCTCTCCCTCCCTCCCCCCTCTCTCTCCCTCCCTCTCTCTCCCTCCCTCTCTCTCCCTCCCTCCCTCTCTTTCTCTCTCTCTCTCTCTCTCTCCCTCCACACCCCTCCCCCCACACTCTGCTGATTCTATACCCTGGGGATGCTGTAGGTTTTATGTCTTCTCTTTTCAGTCACCAGAAAAAGGAATCATGATCCTGAGGTTAGAGTTCATATTGCTCCGCTGTCATGGGCCTGGGCCTTCCAGTCACATTGCCCCATGGTGGGAAACAGGAAAGTGTGTGCAGGGGGACATGTTTTATGTGGGCTGTGCATGTGTGGTTTGCTGTATGTGTGTGCACACATGTGGAGGCCAGCAGTCAACCTCAGTGTCATTCCTCAGGAGCTGTCTACTTTGTTTTCTGAGACAGGGTTTCTCATAAGCCTAAGGCTCACCAATTAAGCTAGAGACTTCCCATTTGCTCGAGGCATTGGCCTTCTATAATGCACAGGACTACTCTGATCGGATGGGGTAGGAGCGAAGATGCAGCAAATCACACCACTGCCATGGTTGTTCTAGTCCAGGTAGATGCAGATCTTGAGCAGCCGTCCTGCGTTCCTTGCTCAGGACAGAGGACCTGGGTCTGCATGTTACACTTGGAGTTTCTGCCTCCATTTGCATATATTTTTCCACTTGCATATACTTTTGCTTCTGAGATGAGATCTCAAAAACCACTATGTGAGAACTTTAGATCCTCCTACTCCCATGTCTGGAGTTCTGGGATTGCATGTGTGCACCATCACATCCAGTTTTGGATGTAGTACATGAGAGTGAAGCCAGGGCTTCCTGTGTGCTAGGTAAGCATTCTGATACAGCCTTCACCTGTACCCGCATAGTAGCTGCTCTCACTAAAGGAAGGGTGGATGTGTAGGGAGAACACTGGCCCAGCAGAGCTGTCATCCAGACTTCAGCTGCTGAGGAAGCCAAGGTCAGAGGAGCCAGTCCTGTGATTTTTACAATTTAAGCCTAGAAACTAAGACATCTTCAAGATGCCTCTGGGCCCATGACCTGAAGGAAGACTCACCCCCAACCTTATCTTAGCAAATTTTCTTTTGCTTTTCGTGGAACAAGTTTAAGGAGAAAATGTATTATTCTAAAGGGAGGGTATTACATATGTATCTTCCCACCCCATGCCATTTTATCCTAAACCTAGGTCTTTATCAAAGACCTCTTAGAACTATAGTTAGTACTGAACCTTATTGTTCATATATATGATGAATTTTAATTTTACATTAATTTAGTAAGATTCTAACAGTAACTACTGAAGTAGAAGTTACAATAGAGCTTGTATATATATAAGCATTATATACATAGTTGTATGGATGTATATTCACAATATATGATTGCTATGATCTATTTCAGCACCCTGTATTTGTGTGTGTGTGTATGTGTGTGTTTGTGAGATGAGTCAACATTAGCATCAGACTGATAAGTCAATCCAAAGTTGGTTGGTACAAGTTTAAAATTTTAATGGCTGTTAAATAATAAAAGGGTTTGCACTATATACATTGTCTACTTATCAGACTATGAGCCAGCCATGCACATTTCATTGCACATATAAACATAGTGTACAAGGATCTTGAAGACATCTTATCCATATAAGATCTGCATAAAAAAACATTTTACAAAATATTGAAGCCATTTGTATGATACAGCCAATTTCATGAAAATACTGAAAATTAATATCAAAAGAAATATTTTAATTTTGAAAAAAATATCCAAAAATAATGGTTACTGAGCTTCATGTTGTCAAAGATACATGTAAAAATATATTTCAGGACTCTGGGGTGCAATGCCCTGAAGGTACAACATTCTAGAACATCATTCTAAATCCTTGTGTAGATAACCTCTGACCTCTGCTTCAGTTGAATATACTCTTAAAAATCCTCTCATCTTTACATTGCTACGCCATTTGACAAAACAGGCATTTGTGCAGTACAGAAAAATATTCAAATATATTTATGTTAAAGTGCACAGTACATACGATAGGAAGTATCACTAGCTGCCAAT
This sequence comes from Grammomys surdaster, assembly GCF_004785775.1. Classification (NCBI taxonomy): domain Eukaryota; kingdom Metazoa; phylum Chordata; class Mammalia; order Rodentia; family Muridae; genus Grammomys; species Grammomys surdaster. Next base: position 2,857,198 of record NW_021620801.1, on the reverse strand, counting down.
CTGAATTCCCATACTCAGAACGCATCCACCATGCCCCGAGGCAGCATCGGTCTGTGTTGACCACACTCATCCCTCCTGCAGTCTTTTGTATCCACCTTGTTGGTCCCCCATCATAGCTACTGATGCTCTAGAAACTGCTAATGGCTTTGTACAGGGGTCAAAGTGTAGTCAGTGTTCACAAGCTTTTGAGAGATGAACGACTAGGGTATCTGTCCACACCTACAGGGTGAGTGTGTATGGGTGTTGACTGCCCCTGCATAGACCTATGAAGCCTTCCTTGAAGGAAGCTTGTCCACTGACAGGATAGGGTGTGCTCCTCTCTTGGGATGGCTCCTCAGGAGTCTTACTGTGCTTGCCCCTGCTCCCCACTGGCTGCTTACACACTCCACTTACTTAACCCTTTCCCAGTCTGCTTTGCTGTGCATGTAGCTGCCCACTTCCTAAGTTTCCTACCAGATACCATGAACCTTCCAAGTCTGGACTCTTGGAAAAGCACCAGCTCGATTGCAATAAAAATAAGCATGTCTACATTTTTGGCATCTCTCGCTATTCGAACACTGGTGGTTGTACGTCATGCTGGTTTCCTGACTTGAGCTCTTATGACCCTTGTAGCTTGAGGGTCAACTTCAACCAGCTCCGTTTTCTCATCCATTTCTTCAACATCTACCTTTGGTGCTAGATGCTCCTCAACTACACAAAGTACAGTGCAAAAATTATACTTCAAGACAAATGCTGAACACTTCTCATTTCTCTGTGCTAAAATGCGAATGTTTTGTGCATAGCAAAAGAAACATGAATCCAAAAAAAAAAACACTTCACATTTTATCTTCAAGTTTAATATGTCTTTTTTTCCACATAACTATTTACAAATAACTTTGGGGTGCTCTCTTGATTTCAGTCAGTTTATTATATCAGGGGACAAGAGGGCTGCTGGAATGTAGGAAACTGGATGGAATGCAGAAATATAAATAAGAACAATGTTCCACAAACCAAAAGGTGGATAACACCTCTCAGAAAACAGCTCTCTGTCTGTCACAGAAGCACATGTTTCTTGCTTAATTTTTCTTTCCTGAATCGTATACACCACAGAATTGAGACCCGGAACTCCTACGTGCCAAAGAGGCTCAAAAATAACTCAGTATTTATAATATTAAAATAAATTGTTTAACCACAAAAAAGCAGTAATAAAATAGTTTCCTAATTTACAATTTGCATCCAAAGGATGAATAACGACTCGCTAATAAATAATATTTATATAAATATTTTTTTTTGTATGTTGAAAATAGTTTTTCAGAAAGGCAATGGTCTCAAGAAACATCTTGAAAAATTTTGGTGGCAAAAATAAACCTGATTGCATCCCCCTCCCACTACTGGTTCTGCAAGGAGTTTGGTTTTGAGAAAACAGACGCGACTCACTGTGAAACGGTTGTGCTTGGCATTTGGTAATGGCAGTTGGTGACTGTGGAAGGGATGAAGGGGATTGAAAGGCAATGATGTGCTACTCAGTTCTCCACCAGCTCCGTTACCCGCTCTCAGGGAACACCTGTCCAACCTGAAACCTGCAGGCCAACTCTAAAAGGTCCTGACTTCTCCCATAGGCTGAAACCATGTCAATGCAGCTCCTCGGGGACCTGGCAGGGAGGTGAGTTGGGGAGCAGGTACAGGTGCCAGGAGCAGAGTCCAGAGTCCCTGCTCTGGGAAGAGTCTGAGCCCACCCAGAAGAAAGGGCTTGGTCTCATGTGAACAGAGCTTTTGTGACGGTGATGTCCAACAACGCTTGAACAGTCATGCCCACTTTGACTAGGCCCTTCTCTTCAAGGATGTGATGAGGCAGACAGAGCTTTTCCTAGGAGGAAGAAGAACAGAACATCAGCTTTCGGACGATGGGCCTGATGACGGTAAACGCTTGCTACATCACTGATGGGAGTTGGGTTGAGTACTGTGGTGCTGCTTGCTTCTCTCTGCCTGTGCTTCTTCCCAACACCACACCATTGCTGAAGCCTTTCCTGGGTGGGCAGGGAAAAATGATTTCTCACATGGGCAGGTTGTTCCAGAAAGGTTCTTAATAGTACCCAAATCGGTATAAAATCTAAACATGTAAGAAACTTTTCACTAAAGAACTGAGTGACACAGAGTCAAAACCACACTCCAAGAAAATCGTAGCTTCCATTCTTGGCGAGTGACATGGCAAATAGCCTCTCGTGTTTTAAAGGAGCCGGATTACTCATATACACGGACTGCAGATGGTTCTAATGACTGCCAGCCTTGAATTCATCTTATGTTCTGTGATTTCTGAAGTATGTGTGTGTGCCGGGTGACTGCTCTCTGCTTCTTATTGGTTAGGTATAAACCTATACGTAAGAAATCTGTTTTTTGGTTTTTAAGGTTTTACTCTTTTGAAAAACACTTTCTATTTTATGTGCATGAGTGTTTTGACTGCATGTACATCTGTGCATCATACGCATGGTAGCTATGGGTCTGAAGAGGCAGCGAATTTCCCAAAACTGGAGTTACAGAGAGTTGTGAGCCGCCATATTGGTGCTGGGAACAAAACCTATTTCTGAAAAGGCAATTAAGTGCTCTTAACAACTGGGGGTATCTCTCTAACTCTCCAGGGTTTTGTTTGTTTTGTGTTCCAGTATTTAACCTGTGCGTGCTGATGCGTCTGCATAGGTGTATGTGCATATGAGGATGGGTGTCCACGGAGGCCAGAAGAGGAGCTGGAGTCACAGGCAGTTGTGGAGTCACAGGCCTGATGTGGTAAGATGAACTGAATCTGGGTCCTCTGCTACAGTGGTGCATGCTCTTAGACACCAAGCCATCTCTCTAGCCTCTATAGGAGGCATCTTAATGCAGGTCCCAACGGCCTCTCTTTTAAGGTTCTTTCAAAAAATGGGCAAAGACATACAGGGTACACTACGACTTTCTCATGTTCTACTTGCAACTGTAGAAATGCCTAACGCATGCTGCTCAAGGAAAATGCCACTGAGCCCCTTTGTGTGAACTATTCTTCATATGTCATATGGCAGTTACAAAATAATATGAAAAGACATTTCCACCTTTGTCACTTGGCCCTCGTCTGTTGCCATACAGGGGACTCTCCTTACATCAATGATGGCCCAAGGGTTGGTCTTTTTGTCACATTCACTCATTTATATATTGTATGTATGTGTATGTGTGTGTGTGTGTGTGTGTATATATATATATATATATATATATATATATATATATATATATGAATGAATTTTTGTAACTTTTCCCACTATCTCTCAAACCATGTTCTCCAGACTCTGGTAATTTCTACAAAATTGGCTCCTTCCTTCCTCCTCCCCTCCCTCCCATCCCCCTCTCTCTCCTTCTTCCCTTCCTCCCCCCCCTTCTTTCAGTCTCTCTATAAGTGAGATCATGTGGTATTTGTTTTCCTGTACCTGGCTTTACTTAACAACATCCTCTAAGTCCCTGTATGTCATTGCTAACAAGGGAGTTTCTTTAGGAAGCCTGAGCAGCATCTTGCCTAACAGAGTTTAAGTGGGATCTCCACTGGTGCTGGCGGGGGACTGTGTTTATCAGCATCAAGCCAAGACCTGGGAGCAAGACTGCTTCCTTCTGTGTAACTTGAAGAATCAGACCTATCTGCCAATGTCTGGCCACAGACGTCCTACAAACCTCCATAGACACAGGCACTGTGAGAAAAAGACCTTTCAAAGGCATGCCCTGGTATCTCCAGAAACTTGTTCCACGGTCTCAAAAGGGCCCGAGTGTCTCCATCTTCCCCCCTCTCTCTCTTTTTTTTCTCTCTCTCCCTCTCTCCTTCCCTCCTTCCCTCCTTCCCCCCCTTCCCCCCCCCCCCCCCCCATCACTTGCCTTTACTGAATAAGAGAGGGGCTTGGATCCCAGGCCTTAGAAAAGGGCCACATGGGGTAACATAAGAATAATTTTACCATGCCTTTATGCTTCTGTGGAGAATCAAACAGAATGATCTGCTCTGCCATGTATCAGGCAAGTATGTGAGTTTACACTGCTGGTCAGTCTAATGGCCAAATGTCAAAGTAGAAAGGGTAGAGGCCTTGTTTGACCAAAGTTGAGAGAGAGTCATGAGCCAGGTTGGAAGGGATGGTGACCCAGGGGGCATGGTGAGGGACATCTGTAACAGGATGGCAGTCCTGTCCTTTTCTGCCACCATCTGCACTGGCCAGGACATTTCTTGGCTCTGTTGTTACTCTACCATAGCTAGTTAAAGGGGCAGAGGCATGTTCTCCCTATTCTTTTTAATTGCCCCAGCACCCAAGCTCACCTCTGACCCAGTAGGAAATTATAAACACTTAATATAGCTAAGCTTCTGGTATCAGATATTATTTTAGAAGAGAGAGTCAGTCAGTCAATATTTTGTATCATATGCTAAAATTAATTAAAAGCTTAAAAAAACAACTCTAAATGCTTTTGAGTAAAAAGAGAATATTTAATATTTTCTTTAACAAATAGGTTTGGGAGAATTTTCTAAACCAAAAAATACTTACGATTTATTTACTTATTGTATGTGTGTGCGCGCACACGTGTGTGCGTGTACGCACACATGGGTTTATATATACTACATGTGTGTACATGTCCGCAGATGCCAGAAGGTGCTGGATTCCCTGGAACTACATTACAGGAAGATGTGCTCTGCCTCATGGCTGCAAGAGCAATCTCACCCACTGAATCAGCTCCTCCAGGCCCGTAAAGAAAAATTTACAAGCTACAAAGAAAAGATCAAAACACTGTCAACCTAAAGATGTGAGGTTTCCATGTAAAGAGTGAAAAAAAAACCTAATGAAAAGAAAAATAAAAACGTCTGCAAAAAATGTATATATGCATCAAGTTAACAAAACTTTTTGTGCGATACAAGTTCAACCAAAATTCTGAGTGATCACTACGTGAACAGAAAGGTGGTAGAGCGTGCTTGCAATCCAGAACACAGGAGGTGGAGTCTAGAGGATCAGGAGTCTGAAGTCTGCCTATGCTACGGGATGCTCTCTGAGCTGGTAAGGAAGGCAGTGGCGAGACACTGGATTCTCAGCCTAACTTACATCATAGCTTAGCCCAGCATCTAGCACACACATGCTCAGGACACTTCATTAGCCTACAGTTGAGGAAAACTGTCTAATACAGAACTTATTCTATACTTATATAGAATATATATTCTATACAGTGCTCAATAGCTCATGCAGCTTATTGAGCCCTATCCTGAAAGAGAAAAAAAGGAAATGGTTTTTCAGAAGGGTACCATCTAAAGCATGGACAATCCTAATTGAATATCATTAAGTCAGGGATCACCTAGAAACACAAACAGAAACATTCCTCTCAAGCCCTTATTTTTAATTTCTACTCATGCCCATCCAGATCATGAAGGTTTGGTGCCATCTAAGAAAACAAGGCTAGAAGGCCAGAAACCCTATAGAGATAATAACAGTCACAGGTATTCTGAAACAGGACTGGAATGGAAGACAACTCTGTGCTGTTTGGAAGGATGAACACAGATCCTGGAGAAATGCAGAGCACGTATGGACAGAGCCACTTTCCATTACAACAGTTGTGTCCCTTGCACCTCCCCAAAGTGGGATCAGAAGCTGGAGTGGGACTGGAGTTGCTGTGGGTTGACATTGGGGCCATGCACAGTGCAGAAGAGCAAGGGCTTCCAAGAGCCAAGCAGGTCAGACGCCACCTCAGGAGACCCCTGTACAGAACTGACTTAAAGCAGCAGAAAGGAGTGTGTAGTTACTGACTTTACATGAACTAAAGCTGTCACAGGATATCAGAGGACTTGTTGAAAATGTGACAGAGGACACATGGTATATCCATGGGCATCCTATTATTTTTTAATATCCAGTGTTATTTTTTAAAATGATGAAATCACAAATATTATTCTGCTTATCAGTAACACTCAATGTTTTCTAGAGCAGGCGCATTCCATTACTTTCCCAGTGGTGGAATCCATTTTTGGGAAATGGAAATCCCTTTGCTTTCTAAGAAGCCATTTGATCCGGAGTCTACAATCTAAGACCTGCAGGGCAATCCAATTCCCACTCTATTTTTTTGTGAATAAAGTTTTATTTGCACACAGAACTGCTTATGGGCTTCTATGTCCTGTATGATGGCATTCATGATTCAATGACAAGCTAGTTAGTTGCATCAGAAACCACTACCCTAAAAATCATAAGATATCTGTCTTTGGTCTGCCCCCTAAATGCTGAAACCTGGTATGGACTACAAACTTTCTGAGGACAAGGACCTGGATCTTGAGCACTATTTTATGTGCAGAACCTCCCATAGGGCCAGTACACAGCACACGGTCAACACACAAGGAATAGCCAAATGGACCAAGAATGAACAATACTGCTGGAAAAGCCAAGGGTGAGGGGAAGGAAAGTAAAATGCACAGGTCCACCTAGCCAAAGGGTTGTCTGTTGAAAGGTAATTTTGAAGTCTCAAACCTAGCCTTTAAAACCAAACCCTGTGAAAGAAGATTATATTAAAAATATTTTTAAGGAGACACAGATTAGAGGTAGAAAATACACTTAGCCTAAGCCAAGGCCCTGGGTGCCATTCTCAACACCCAAACGTATTTACCTAAGCTCTCAGTCTCCTAAAATTTTAACTCAGACCAGGACTGGTGTGACTTCTGGAGATAATGCACTAACTAAAGAATTTTTTACAGACAAATAGCATTGTGATAGCAAGTGCATTTACTTAACCTTTAAAAAACCCTATTCAGTTGTCCTGCTTTGGAATTAACAAGGATTTTTTTTAATGGCCCCCTTTTTTGTAGTGTTAAAGACAATGAGGTGGTGTGGATCTGAAATCCAGAAGGAACCATATAAATTGTTACATAAAGTCTGGAAATCCTCAGACTAAATGGATCATTTTATACCAATCGCAGGAATGGAAGAACGAGCTCTCTCACAATGGTTACTGCGAAATGGAAATGTAAACAGTTGTTTCTCTTCAACATGTATTAGAAGGAAATACTTAGAAACACTCTTTCTTATGAGAAGATGGGGACCTGGTATGTGGGACAAATCACACAACTGAGTCCCTGAAGGAAGATTAGTCAGGTGTCCCCAGCTGCGCTGCAATGGCAGGTATCCCTTAAGCTCGTGAGCTGGTGTCTGGACTGTGGGGAAGCACCACAGAGGGGCCCAGTGTTCCAAACAGAAATTAATGGCTTGCTTACAATAAGCCAAATGACCCATTCAAAGTTGTGCCTGAAGGGCTGAGTTAATTATGCTCCGTGAGTGACTGGTCTGCATAATGAAAAAAATAGCACACAGCAACCCCCGCAAGGAGAGCAGCACATTAGGGTGTAAATTAAGGACATGAAAGATGAAAAGTGTTAGCCAGGGAATCCTCGGGATGCCAGGGGAGAAATGCGTGGAAAGTTAACATTGAAGATCAATCTGATCTCATGGGACTGCTTTACTCACTTGATGTTGATTGATGCTATTTTTACCTTGAGCCAGGAACCCAGCTTGTTTTCTCAAATTCCCTTTTCTCCCCATGAAGAAGACGGAAAGCAAACAAACTGTGGTGACCACTGAAGGAAAGTCCCCATGCATGGCAGAGCTCGGTGGAAATGCCAAGAGCCACTCTGGGCACCCAGGAATAAATGTACCAATGAGCCAAGGAAAAAAAAAGCTCGGATTAATCACCCAAATTGTGTTTATTAAGCAACTTACGGCTCTGGGTGGCCACCAGACACTGTACAAAGAGACTTTATTGTTACAGAAAAGTACAAGATAGCACCAAAGGCGATTCATAAATCTGTGGCTATTCAGACACAACTCACATCACGTACCCTGTATTCACCATCAACACAAAGCTGGGAGAAAAAGGCTCAGACAATCTAACATCTTACAACATAAAGAATGTTTTCCGTTTTTGTTTGTTTGTTTGTTTGTTTTGTTTGTTTGAAATCATATCTGATTTTGCAGCAAAGAAGCTTTATAAATATAACCCTCAAGTATGGAGGATTTTCAGAATCTCATCTCCAAGGTTCTCATGAATATGTTCAGAAAAATATGATAATCTTCTTAGCAGCCATATCTGAGGAACGTTCATATTTCAGCAAACTAGACATTTATCTTGAAGGCGTTAACTCCATCATCTTCCCAACCCAAGAAGCAGTGTATAGGGTATAAAAGGAAGCAGACAGTGTGACTGGAGCTTGCAGCAGGGGCTTCTCACATCGTAAAATGGCATCCCAGGACTCCGGGAGATCTGGGCCTACATTACAATCTACCTTTTTTTTTTCTTTAATCACACACACACACAAAAGAATCACTTTGCTCCCAAAACTGAGGCTGATATGCAAGCCTTTAAAGATGGACTTAAAAACAAACAGTTGGATCATTAATATTACTGGAAATCAAAGGCCAAATGAACATTCAAAGTAAATGGGGAGAAATACTCATCTAAAATAAAAGCAATCTTACAGGCTGCTGCTATAATAACCCAAGGCCCCTGGTGCTGAGAATGTTCCAAGACCCATAGATTTATTTGAAACTGAATAGTCAAATCCATCACATTCTGGATATGCAGTTATGAAATATATCGAGAAAGTAAAATGACCCATCACATTATGCAAAAATAGAAATCCTTTCTATAAAACCCTTTTCTTAGCTTCAGAACAGACCTAACAAAAAGGAAAAGCAGGCTAAGCAGATCCACCAGGTGGCGCTCTAACAGGAAGGCACTTCCCCAGAATATGCCTGCAGAGGGCACAGAGGGCATGGAGGGTGTGCTCTGGTGGACATTTGTGGCAATCCTCCTGGGTGCCCTTCACAACCCCCTTGCAGCAAAGAGGGAGGACTCCAACTAACCAGCCAGCAAAGCAGTCATTCTCCAGATAAGACTTCTCAGCATGGTCAACAATGGTATCATTAGAGATTTTTAGAAATCATACTGGACCCAATGCTGGCTTCTTTTCTCTGCAAGGCAATCCCTCTACAGCTCAATTGCTAGTCCTGAATTAGGACCAGAATCAAGGATCAAGACTCCCATAGGCTAAACCCACCCTGTTCCTGTCCTGGTTCTCTTTACCTCCTGCACAGAGCAGAGGCTCATGGGAGACAGCAGGACCCACAGCAGCACTGCCGCACACACCATGTACGAGAAGGAGCATGAGGTATGGTCTGACAGGCTTTGCTGTCGCTGTTGCTTTTCAGTCAAATGCAAGAAATTACTCAGTGAGAACTATATTCTACAAAGTTTGTGCTTCAGGAAAAAAATCTGGTTTATAAATGTTCAATTTCAAAACCAGACAGCTAACTGAAGAGATGACAGGGATGGGAGTTTGCAAGGCAAAGGCTCCGATGGAGGGAGGAGCTGGGACGGACCAGGGTGCCAGAGCAGAGCGTTCGGATGCACATGCAGGAGTTAGGCGGACAGAGCATTCCAGCGGTAAGCGATATAGGCCAGTACTATAAGGAGGGCATGGATAAGACAGAAGCCTATAAGGTCCCTGGAGCGGAGGGCAGAAGTTGATTGTGGGGGTTTCTCCCCGAGTGCCAGCAGAGTGTCAACAGTCTTTCGAATGTGACGAAAATCCAACTGCAGGATGTCATACGGAGAGCACAGGTCGGCCTAATCCGAGGGCAGCCGTTAGAACAGAAAGAGACAGTGCATACAATTAACACGACAGGGAAGAACAACTGGAAAGCACACATTTTTGGTTACTAGCAAATAGCAGGAGTCAACCCTTATTTCAAGTTCTTAAGTCTGTGACAAAAGTAGAGTCCCCAGTGCGGTCTATGCAAACTGGACAGTCATACCACACCACAGCATGCTGTGCAATGTGCACACCGTTCTTGAATTAAGAAGAGTCCTAATATTGAAGTGGTATTATGTGCTCATCAGCGGCACAGAAGTGTAAGCTATTCATTGATCACACCTAGGGCTTAAACATTACTAAGGGAAAAATACAAAATCTAAAGTTGCATCTTCAATCCTTTTTTTCTTTTTTTGTGGAGTCAAGGTTTCATGGTAGAGTTCAGAATGGCCTCAAATTCAAGAGCCTCCAGACTTGGCCTTCAGAGCCCTGGGATAACAGAAAAGTCCTAAGGAGGCCTGAGATGTGCAGTCGGAAAGCCTGGCACATAATAGGTTATTATCTAAATCCCTTCACTACTCTTCAAGAACAGCAGGATGCTCTGCTCCATATTTTATCTCCACTTATATGGAGCTTATGCGTCATAATTATGTGTGGAGACTTCTGGGAAGCCCTCACAGCCCACAGCTATCGGGATTCCACTTCTGCATGCATTGAGTTTCTAAACCAGGAGTTGGCCTGGAACTTGCTATGTAGCCCAAGCTGGCCTTGAACTCATAGAGATCTGCCTGCTTCTGCCTTGAGAACTACCACCGGGTCTGAACCAGGATTTTAAATCATGAAAATCAAAATTAACAGTAATTATAACTGATAAGCCAGTAAGAAAGATAAGTTGTGTTTTGCTTTCAACTTAAAGATTGACGATATCTGTGACATTTCACAAATACAATTTCCAAATTGAGCAAAGCATTTAAAATGCATATTATATGTGTGTATATATATATACTTTTAAATACCTTGCTGGAGTATTAGCCTTTTATCGTAGCTTCCTTGTTAAGCACAGCAATCTCAAATGAAAGGCTATTCTGAATCCAAGGGCTCATCTTGCCTGTATCCTCTGGGTTCAGCCTGATACCCTCAGGTAAGATACCAGGTGGGATGATGATAATGAAATCCTTTATGATGGCAGAGATGCTCTTAACAAAAGACAATTTAAAGATTTATAGACTGTTAGACTCTTGTGGCTTGGGTGCTGGGAACAGAACTCAGGTTCTCCAGCCAATAAACCATTTCTCTTAACCAATAAATCATCTCTCTTAACCAATAAGCCATCTCTCTTAACCAATAAGCCATCCCTCCGGCACCGACAAAAGATATTTTAAGATTAACAAATCATGCTAAATCTACCCAATCTCACACGTTTTCACAGTAAATCTCAGAGAACCAAGATACCACTATTAAGAGACCTCCCAAGAATTAAAACAGCCACAAGTAACCTGGATCTTACTAGGGGCAGATGCTGGCCAAGGATTAACAGGTGGGAAATAGCTCCTTCCCACAGAGAAGGTTGCTACTGCAGGAAGAACTTTCTAGTGTGATGCTGCACCTGACCAGTAATGTCTAAGGAAACAGACATGAGAGACTTAAACACAAACTAAACTGTGGCCTTCTTGGGCTATTTCCATGGTAGAAGCAAGCCACGTTGCCAGGGTGGTGGCACTCACTTATAACCCCAGCCCTGGAGAGGCTGTGTTTGGGGACAGCCCGGGATCCATAACAAGACTGTCGAAAAACAAATCCAAACAAAACAAAAGCCAAGCAAGAATACCAAGGAACACTACCAGTCAGCTCTGTAGTAGCACTGCCAGGCTCAGACCACCTTGCAGTTTGGAGGGGTATTTCTTCCGGTGAGGTGGGCACTCTCAGAAGTCTACTTCTGGGGAAGTAAAGGACTCAGACCATCCCTTTCATTGAAGAAACAATCTCACTATGTCATAGAAGCTAGGCTTAATTACAGCAGATAAACCCAGAGTCTCAGGTTATGGTCATTTAAGTTAAATTATGACCTCTAAGGGGAAAAAAAAACCAATCAGGACTAAGTCTGATTTTGAGGCAAATGACTGTGGAATGTGGTGGGCTGCTGTGGCCATCTGAGAACTAGTCTCTAACTCAGTCCCACAGCATGATCACAGTTGGATACGCCACAGCATGTATCCAACAGCCTACAGCTTCAGCCCTCACAGTGATGCTAGCCATGAAGGAAACTCCCGAGAGAACTGGGGTTTCCTGAGGTTACAGCACTCTTTTATTGCTGAGAACTAAATCAGAAAACACTAAAGCGGGAGATTTGCAGAGGCTACATGCCCTCATTTTTTTTTTTTTTTACAAAATACTCGTAATGACTGAAAACATTTGCAAAACAGTTAATTTACTTAGAACTCATCTGAAGCAATGTTGATTTAATTTCCCACTATAGGACGAAAGAAAAATCACAACCAGCAGAGTCTAAGAAATAAGCTTAGATTAAACACAAGTATGTGACTGAAATTGCTAGTAAGGATTGACTCAGACTCTCCAGAGAGGACGGGCTCCAAAACGGAAGAGAGACAGATCTGGCAGCAGGCCTAGTTTTCATAGACAATCTGGATGTCTGCCTGTCTTAAAAAAAAAAAATAAGTGATTTCTTTTTCCTTTGAGGCAGAGTCAGCAAGCCTGGAACTCACTATGTATACTAGATGTGCATATACCAGACAGGTCTGGAAACCACAGTGCTCTTTGCCTGCCTCTGCCTCCTGAGCCAGCATCACCAGCGAAATTATTTACCGATGTTCTTTCGCTAGGTGTTAGCTTATATGATATAAATGCATGTATATATGTATATACCATCACTCTCACTCTGAGTCTGGCTTATTTATGAAATGATGACCATCCATTTACCTACACAACATCAAATTGTTTTACTCTATTGCTGAAGGCAAAGAGCATGGTGCTGCCGACTGTCTCTGATGGGCGCCTAGGCTGACTCCAAGCCTGCCTACTGAAGCCTACAGTGCTCCCACTCGTGTATGGGTATCTCTGTGGAATGCTGGCCTGGATTCCTTCAAGTCTGTACCCAGGAACACCATAGCTGGGCCACGTGGACATTTTCCATGCTTCTGAGGAGCTGCCATCCCGACTCTCCCGGTTGCTGCTGTAACCACCATTTCCACCCTCACTGGCATCTTAGTTCATTTGGCTTTTTTCTTAATGACAACCATTCTGACAGCGATGGTTTTTGTTTGAAAAGTCCCTTGATGGCTAAGAACAATAAACATTTTTTCCAGGTATCTATTAGCCATGTATACGTCTGAGAATGACCTCCTCCTCCACTCATTTGCCTATTCATTCATGGAACTTCTTACTCCTTCTGCCGGCTGAGCTGTTGGCAAAGGCTTTCTGTACCTCGTTGGCTGTGAAGGACTCTCTAATCTGACAAACTGGTATTGATCAGTTGTTGCTGTCGATCTGTTTCTCTCTCTGTCTCCGTGTCTGCAGATCAGGGTGTAGTTCTCAACTAGCACCATGCTTGCCTGAATGCTGTCATGTTCTCCGCTGTGATGGACTAAATCTCTGAATGCTTTCCCTTATAAGAGTTGCCTTGATCATGGTGTCTCTTCATAGCAATGCAACGGTGTTTATTACAGCAGCAGAAAGAAAACTAGGACAGGAACTGGTACCAGAGAAGGGGTTTGCTGTGATGAACCAGACCATGAAGCTGTTATGGCCCTGGGTTGTTTTGAGAGAGGAAGGTTGAGGGTTTTGAATCTTTGGCTAGAAAAGCCATTGAGTGCTCAAGAGCTCAATAACCTACTGTGGGGACGTGAAAGATGATGCTAAGAACATTGCTGATGATGGAGGCCTGACTTGTGAGGTTTCAGAAGGAAGTCTGGGATTCCCTCAAAGGCTATCAGGACTGGCCGTGTGCTATTTCAAATTAAGAATCCGTGGTGTCTCATCAGCTGCAATCAACAAGATACTAGCACTACTGAAGTAAAGGATTTGCTTTACTGGACAACCAATTCTGGTTAGTTGGGGCTGAGAAATCATCTATGATTGACTTTACCACAGGAGTGAAGTCTTCTGGGAAGTGCTGTTCAGGGTCAGCACATGGAACCTGTGGTCCAATCAAGGGGCTGCACACTGGTTTGGCAGCAGAACTTGGTAAATAATATGTAAGAGTCTCCTGTATGGTCCTGGTTTTGAAGGTATGAAGGTGTCATGGAGAGCGGCTGAGGCTTGACACTATGTGACAGGGGCAGGATCTCCCTTAAAGAAATCAGAGAGGCCACGGGTCAGGATGCAGCCTCAGTGGCAATGACAACTCCAAGACTGAAGGGGTCATGGAAAGAAGTTGAGGCTTGTCATCATGAGAGGCCACTAGGGAAGGTGCAGCCTTAGCTGCAGTGGAAACCCTGGGCTATCAGAGGTGCCGGATGACAAGATGGCTGCCAAGGACATTGGCAGGTATGGAATGAAGCCACACTGAGCCTGAGACAAGCTGTATATACCATAAAGGGCAGAGCCAAAGAAGTGGAGCTGCCTGAGTCTTAGGAGACCAGAAGATCGTAAGTGAGTCCCATCCTGGACACTGAGCTCTTTACACAGACTTTGTTTTTGTTTTGATCTTATTGTAACTGTGCCTCAGTTTCCCCTTTCGGAATGAAAAAAATGCATATAACTTACTTCAGATTTTACAAGCCGCCACAGTTAAAGGACTTGGTATTTTTTTTTTAAAAAATTGCCATTTAAAGTAAATTTTGTTGTTGTTTTAATTTTGTTTTGTCTTGTTTGTTTTGAGACAGGATAAATCTATATAGGCCTGGTTGGCCTGGAGCTTGTTATATAGATCAAACTCAAACATATGCAGGCTTCTGGCTGCTGAGTGCTGGGATTAAAGGCATGTACGACCATGCCTGTCAAAGTGTTGAAAATTTTAAAGATGGGGGGTGTTTAAAGTTATTCTATGTTTTATTCTGTGATATTAGCAGGAGATTTGGGGGACAAGAGGTCACATGCTTCTGTGGCAAGTTGACATGGGTAGACTTAGGGTGGCTTCTAAGTCTACTTGGGAAGAAGTAACCTCAGTCGAGGAATTGCCTCCATCAGACTTGCCTGAGGGACATTTTCTTGACTGTTAACTGGTGTACTGGGGCCCAGTCCACTGTGAATGTTATTATCTGTGGAGGCATGGGCCTATGCCACCGTAGAAGAGAAGAGGTTGAACAAGCAAGTCAGTAAGCAATGTTCCATCACAGCGATAATTCTCAACCTGTGGGTCATAACCCTTTGGGGCCAAACAACCTTTTCCTAGGGGTCACCTAAGACCCTGGAAAACACAGATATTTACATTATGATTCATAACAGTAGCAAAATTATAGTTATGAAGTATCACTGGAAATAATGTTATGGTTGGGGGTCACCACAGCATGAGGAGCTGCTAAAGAGCTGCAGGGTTAGGAAGGCCGAGAACCGCTGCTCCACAGCCTCCGTCCCAGTTCCTGCCCTCGATTCCTTCAGTGATGGACCGCTACCTGGGAGTTGTAGGAAGAAACAAACCTTCCTCCCCAGGATGCTTTTTGGTCATGGTGTTTATCACAGCAACAGAAACTCTGCTAGGACCCAACTAGTGCCACAGAGTCTACATTCTAAGAGCTAATCATATCCAGGCAGACGTTCTAGTTAGAAAATGGTAGTGTGCTTACTTACAGATAATCTAACTTCAAAAGTCAACATGCTTATATCTTTATTGAAATGACCACAGAACAGTATGTTGATGATCACTCTAAAAATGTAAAACCCAAACTTAGTGACCAGGTACTGTCTGGTGGGTTGAAGAGACAGATGGGAGGATTTCTAGATCTCTCCAAATATACAATAAAGAATCATCAATTTTTATAAATGTAGAGGGCAGCTCTAATATTGTCAAGCTAATTTATCTACACATGCAATTTGACTGTTATTCAAAATTGGGTCTCTATTGTAAAACTTTCCTCTACGCTTAAGTCATTGCCAACAACAACAAAAAAAGGTGCCCAGCCATCTTGAAAAAAAAAAAACAACTAAATGAATATACCTGAAATAAAATTAAATTTACACTCTGTCCTTATATTTACAATAAAATAAAAAGGTGATTTTAAGATGGTTTATTTTCAGCTATGCATGGAGACAGGTTGGAAGGCTACTGACTGACTAAGGGCAGGAACAAAGTACACACCAGGGAGAGGATGCTCACACGAGTGAGGGTATGGTACTCAGAAAAGAACTGACAGGGATGGAGAGCTGCCTTTTACTCCCAGCAGTACGGGGTCTGATTCCCTCTTCTCGCCTTAACAGGCAACTGTACTCACATATCCCAGACCTTCACACAGATCCACATACGTGCTCACAATTAAAAAGAAAAACAAACCTTTAAAAAGAGAGGAGTTGATTTAAAGCATGACCTTACAAGTCAGTATAATAACACTGCCAGCTCGTATTTCTTCCTCCAACTACAGAACTATCCAATAAGATTACAGAAGGAAAATAAATATCATGCCAAGAATCTTATTTCCACGCTTCAGAGAACTGTTGGTTTCAATTTAAAGTGATTACTAAAGTCCTCATTTGTGGGCAAGTGAGACAAACTTGAAGAAAACAAGACACTCATTTCTCCTAAAAGCAGAAACAAAACTATAGTTTCAATTTGCCATCTGATAGCAAAATTCTGATCAGTTATTACATCTGTGGAACCTCCTGACCCTTCGCACCATGTGAGATACAGGACTGCTTTTTTTTTTTTACTATTTCACTAGAAAGATCTCACTACAAAACTCAAGTCCAATTGCTAAAAGATGATAAAAAGAAGAAAACCTCTGAGTATAATTCACAATGTCACTCTTAACTCCACTTGGTGTAAAAACTGAGATCTACCCTATCCTTGTGAACTGGGATGGAAAACAGTGGCCTCACATCCTCCTGACAGGGCCAGGTTGCCAATGAGGTAAGAAGAACCACTGCCTGACGATGTGCCCACATCCACTGTTGACTGGTCAATGTCTCAACTTGTGAAAATAAAGTACCTTTCTAAACCAAGATACAACTCCCCTGCACCATTCTAAACAGGCACCCTGTTTAAAGAAAGACTATTCCTACCAAGTCCTAAGGCCATGGCTACTTATTTTAAATTGGGTGAAAACATTCTCACTGAACCACATAAATATCTGTTGTATGACATCTTTGATTCTTCATTGATCAAAGACTCCTCTCAACCTGAGAGAATATCAGTAATATTCCTAAAGTAGTCCAAATGTGGAATGATAGCAACAGGGAGCCTGGTACATGCAAACCAGAGGACAGGAGAGCCAAGCTGACTCAGAAATGACAAAGGAAACTCAGATGTATACATGGCTTCATGGGCCTAAGATTTCACCAGACTCAGACACTTGGGTGATACAAAGACTCTATTGTGAATGATCTAGGAGCCCATAAAGCAGTGTCCAAATGGCCAACGTGACACTTGCACAGACACCAAAGACAGCTGCAAATATAGCCCATAGTCTTAGCCCCACACAGGGTACCGCTGTTGCCTGGTACTGTCTACAGTTCAAAATCTAGCCTATCAAAGAAGCCATGTGTGCACGAAGACCAGCCCAGAGTCACTCTTCCCAGCCTACTGACAGGAATGGTCTGACAGGCCACATGACAGTCTCACCCACACCCCCTACTATTCATCTAGTGAGTTGAAATGCTGCCTTACCACACCCCACACAGACATATTCCCTGGATAATCAACAGCCCACAGCCTGGATCTGAGGATCAACTGTTCAATTGTACATAAAGATGTCACAAACGCTGACCAACTTTGGGGCAAATATCAAAGACTGATGGAGACTTATGAAGAATGGGAACTATTAAAAAAATGAACTGTTAAAGTAAGAACAATTGTAAAAACTGTTCCCATCCTGTCAATGGACTTCACATGCAATCACTTAACTGAGTCTGCTCAGCTCTTGCACAGACCCCTGTGTACCAGAGAAACTGCACAAACAGTGTACGCTGACTTTAGGCTGTAGTTCCAAACAGTGATTCTCCCACAGAACAGAACTAATGCAGTCTTAGAGAACAGATGGACTTCATGTCATCCCCTTGAGGGAAACATTGTGAGACGAGAATGTTCTGTTGCTTTGAGTGGAACAGGAACGTTACCTTCCAATCGGAGAGTTCTGGTTTTCCACTCATGTGCGCTTTGCTTACTGAAAATCACTTACGACATAAAAAATAACTAAGTATAACCAACTGGGTCATGGAACTCTGTAAGTGTTACTCACTTGCCTCCACCCTTCTTGAGACTGATGAGCTGCCTACACTGTTAGGAGCACCACAGTAGGCCATACTTGAGAAATTCTGATGTTTTGCTCTTTTTATGGTAATCTAATTTCCCTTCCTTCCTTCTTTTTCTCACAGGAAGTGAAGAGGGGCATTCACATTCCGTTTGCCCCAGGGTAAGCCAGGGGACAGTGACAAGGATGCTCCTTCATAATTCATGAGGGCTTTCCAGTGCAGACACACGTAGTTTACCACATGAAATTGGCTTGAAGAGTTCCGATTCACAATGGGGCCCCCACTAACCCATGCTAGAATCGAGTTATCAGGAAATCGGTATTTTCACAAATATCTGAAGCCAAGATGTTTGTGCACTATTCAAACACACACAAACGACACAGACGCACGGACGAACAGAGTTGAAAGCAGAAGTGATCACCAAGACACTGTGGCCCGTATATAAAAATTAGATTTTGTTTTTCACAAACAGAATTGTAAATTTCTCTTCACTGAAAGAGCTTGATGTAAGAACACTTGAAATTTATTCTCCCTTTTCTCAAATAACACTGGAATCCTTCTAACCTCCCCCTAAGCCAAAATAAGAGGGAGAGAAAAATAAAGGAAAATGGGGGGGGGATAGGAAGACAGGGGTGCTGGGTAGATTTCAATAACCTTGTGTAGTATACTTTGAAATGTGACTCAGGATCTCAGAGTCTCTCAGAAGAGGTTTTTTGGCTTTTTGTTTGTTTAACTGTTTGCTTTTTAAGTTACTTTATCTTTATCATTAGGAAATAAAGTAGCCATAAGAAAGGTAACTTCTCATTTCTGCTCACCATAGCAACAAAGACCATCTTAACTTGTGCAGCTGCTGCCTAAATCTTGGAGTCATTTTATCTTAAATTAAATAGGGAAGTCTCTGAAAGCTCCAAGTCCCCATCTGAGGAGGCCAGTGGGACTGAGCCTGGGACAGGAAAAAAGTAAACTGTGTAATTAGGCAGGCTACAGAGGACTGCCAAACGGGCTTAGAGTAGACTGCAGGGCTAAACGGAAAATGTCAGTAGTTGGCACACTACACTGGCACATGCATCATTGTCACCAATGACAACAATTGTTGTACTTTTAATGAACATTAGTTTGATTCATATCTTAAAATACACATCTATGGGGAATGAAATCCAGCAATTAGTGGGTTTTGCAAAACAGCCGAGGCTAAGGAGGCCACCCATTCTGATGTGCTCCTCAGAGCTACTCTATAGTCACTGATATCAGCACTTTTTCTATCACATTTGGGATTTCACATTTCATATCATTGATTTCCCCCTTTTCCTTAGAACTGAACAGACATGTAAGGCTACTTTAGTTACACTGCAATAGGACAATTTGAGTTTAAAAATTGTATGTTAGTTATTTGAAGGTATCTCTTGAAACTAAAAAAGAAAGATATAAAACAATCAAACAAAAAGATGTCTATTCAATGGTTCAAACAGCTAAACTGACATTTTTAAATCAAAACGTGGCCATCTGAACTAAGTCTGGTGTTACCTCAGGAACGCCAAGTTTTCTGCATGCTTCCAGGAAGTTTTCCACATTCCTCCGGCACTTGGCCATGCTGAGTTTGGGCTAAAAATGGAAACATACAGACACAACATATTATTAAGATACAAAGCTATCTAGAAACATCCATCTAGAGACAAAAAAAACTTAATACTGTGGTTCATATTCTTGGAGTGTGTGTATACACAGGAGTTTACATATGCATGTTAGTTAGAAAGCTGTTTAAAACCACTATGGAAAGCAGTCTGGCGGTATCTCAGAAAATTGAACATAGTGTTACCTGAGGACCCAGCTATACCACTCCTGGGCATATACCCAAAAGATGTTTCAACATACAACAGGGGCACATGCTCCACTATGTTCATAGCAGCCTTATTTATAATAGCCGGAAGTTGGAAAGAACCCAGATGTCCTTCAACAGAAGAATGGATGCAGAAAATGTGGTACATTTATACAATGGAGTACTACTCAGCTATTAAAAACAATGAGTTCATGAAATTCTTAGGCAAATGGATGGAGCTGGAAAATATTACCTTGAGTGAGGTGACCAAATCTCAAAAGAACATACATGGTATACACTCACTGATAAGTGGATATTAGCCCAAAAACTCACAATACCTAAGACACAACGCACAGACCACATGAAACTCAAGAAGAAGAAGGAAGATCAAAATGTGGGTGCTTTGGTCCTTTCTAGAAGGAGTATCAAAAGTTTCAACCAGAGGTCCCAAAGTCTAAACCTCCAGCCTGAGAGCACAAAGGGAGGGACTCATGTCTCCACCTGTATAGGTAATTGAGGGTGACCTTGTCAGACATCAGTGGAAGTGGAGGGCCATGGTCCCCGAAAGTTTGGATTCCCTAGTGTTGGGGAATTTGAGAGCAGGGAGATGGGACTGGGAGGTTGTTTGGAGCACATCCTCATAAAAATAGGGGGAGTGGGTATGGGATAAGGAATTTTGGGGGCGAGTGGGAGAGGAGATAACACTGAAAGTTAAATATGTAAAATATCCAATTAAAAAAAACAGATAAAGGGTCTGAAAAAAAAAGAGAGAGAGTTTACTTAATTCATATTATTTTCAAAGGTTTCTAGGAGATGCTAACTGGCTAAGAACTTATTTTAAGCTCTCCACAAAAGAATTTAAGTCTCTGTTTAATATTCTCAAGAGAGGTGTAAATCCTAATTTCTCTCAACAATTAATTGACAAAAGAGAAGTAATCTCACAAAAAGTAGAAGAAGCTATTGTTAATCGATATATTATATAGTCTGATTAGTTGTCGGCTGTGCTATAACAGTCCTTTGATAAAAGAGATTATTAATATAGATTTATATTTCTTTAAATAATGTCTGCATGACTCTCTTAGTGTGGAAGGAGCAACAGTTGGTGCTTCTGCCTTGATTTTACAAGAACCCTGAAAAATTGGCTTTAAAAACAAAAGAGGGGGAATGGTACCCCCACTCCAAAAGGAGTTCCCCTGAAATACTCTCCATCATGCCTTGTTCACTTATAACCCTCTAAAACTGAAAGCTCATGGCATATCTGCTGCTGACTGCCTCTGGCATCACCGAGACCAATAAAAACTATGCCACAGATATGGGGAAGGACCCTCTTACCCTTAAAGGGAATGGCCCAGACCCAGTTCCCTTATGGGGCTGAGGATTGATATGCCTGTTTGATACCACAGAAGGCACAGCTAACTGGCTACCAAAAAGATTAATGAAATAAATAGATACCCCTACAAAGCCAGGCCCAACCATAAATAAGATGAATAACAATTTACATCCAGGGAAGAGAAATCTCCCTGAGAATTCCCTTCTTTTTCCTTTCCAGGTAAAAATGAATCACCCGTGATGTCTGCTGTTAGAAGTTCTAATCCAGATGCTGGCCTCCGAACTTATACTACTCAGACCTTTGAAGGGCCATTGGCAAGAACATCAAACAGCTAGAGATTGACATCACTAATCTGAAGAAATCCCTCTTTCACTGTCTGAAGAGACCTCCTAAAATCACAAAGATCCTTATTGGACTTGATTTACTCTATTATAATAGAAAAGGCTGTGTACAGCTCTTGACTGTGTACAGCCCTTAAAGAAGAATGTTGCCTTTACATAGACAAGACAGGGATGGTTAAAGAGAGCATGAAAAAGGTCAGAGAAGGTCCTGAGAAAAGTCAGAGAGAGAAAGAGAAAGATGAGTGCTGGTACAAGAATTGGTTTTCAACCTCTCCAGAGTTGTCAACTGTACCTCCTCTCATCTTGGGACCATTATTTGGGTTCTTTTTGCTTATTTCTTCTGGTCCCTGGGCCTCAAATAGGCTGACTAACTCTGTGAAACCACAGATAAATAATTTGGTAGCAAAACTTATTCAGATACATTATCATAAGTTAGCTATGGAGGACCTCGAGACTCAAGATGAGGTTGTTACTTTATCCAGGGTGTTCCCAAAACCCATCTCCACCCAACCTAAAAGAGGGGACTTCCACCCAAGACCAGGCAGAGAGGGGCCACCCAGAACCCCCTCTGACAGGTGATCTGAATTCTTGCTTAGGCTGTGAGGCTAAGCACTGCAAGGGAATATCAATAAAAGTTAAAAATATCTCTCTGGGTTCCCTGAGGGACAAGCCTGACTGCATAGGGGTTGATGTCAAAAGTATCCCCTCTCCGGGAAAAAGACATCGGGACGGGTATGGCCCTCATGCCTCACTGGACAACAACAGGGGGACCAGAGCCATTACAAGGTCCCCTTCAATTACTGGAGGTCAGGCCTCTATCCCCGCCTTCGCAAGATTAGATTCACCACAGCCCGTCTATACTTAGAGAAGGGAGGAGATGTCAGGGGCATCCTTGCTTACACACTGAAGGCCTAAAATCAGCAATAGACCTGTCATACATGTATACTAACACCAAGTCTTGGGTCTCTGTGGATAAACACATAAACAGATGGCTATAAGCTATTGTAAACAGGCAGTTGTGACAATTTACCGGCCTGAGTAGTCATAGACCTTGTAATTAGGTAGCCTTGGCAGATATTACCAACTTAGATAAGGACAAGTGAGTCATAGACAGAGTCATAGTGACCTATCCCCTGAACGCTCACCCAGCCGATACCCTGTTCTGAAAAATATCTGTATTCCCCCTGAGCACCCACGCTCCAGTGTCATCCCCTTCCCCATGTCCTGCCTTTTTGTGTTTACAACCCATGTGTGAATGAGTATAAATTACAATTTGAAAAAAAATGTATGTGTATATATATATATATATATATATATATATATATTTAAATTCACACAGCATGTAAAGTTGATATGCTAACATACACATACGCTAGGTTTCCTATGTCTAAGTATCTGTCTGAGTGCACACAAAAACATACACAGAGTTCTGTGGGGCCATACAGTTAGATAACCCGTTTTAGTTCACCTAAAAATATACCATAGACAACATCTTTCTCCAACAACAAATGTATTTTGATACAAAAGTTAAAAATCCATAAAGCTATGTTGTCTCCTCATAAAAACAAACAAAAACAAAAAATCAACAACAAACAAACAAACAAACCCACTAAAAATAGTAGATTTGACCCCAAAGCTTCCAACTGCTGCACAGACCCTCACTTCAAGTGACCTGGAAAGGGTAGATGAGTAGCAGGCCCATTTGATTCATGCAGGAAAATTCTTCAATGGTAAATTTTAAACACTTCTACTAATTTTTCAATATTCCACCATTAATTTCCTTAAAGAGGAAAGCAAGAAGTATGACTGACCCAAATTCTCCAAGGGAGAAACTGTTTACTAATAAGGATAATGATGATAATAAATAATAGGAATAATAAAGACTTCGTCGTGTTAAAAGTGGCCATGTGAGAGCGAACTGATTGATCAAGGAATCAAAACTCACATTGATTAGACCAATTGGGATGCCAATGTTTTGCTTACAGCCTGAAATACAATCTGAAATACTGAAGAAACTAACCCCCACCCCCAAGGATAATTTTCAGTACATCGAGAATGGCAATGAGTCTATCCACATTACAACAAACAAACAAAACACAAAAACAAAAACCACACACACTATGAGTCTCGTGAAATGGAAGACCAGAGCACTTAACGCTTGGAGCAATACAGTTAGGACAGGTACCCTCAGCACTGCTGATGGGGCAGATGTAACTGTACTGGCTGTCTGTTCTACCTTGTGCTGCATTTGGTGCTGAATGCACAACAGTGGTACCAAAATATATGACCTTGGGCCACACAGCTCTAGTGTAGCTGGAAACAACAATCTCAAAGAGGGTATGGTGTGACATATGATAGCTCTTACTGGTGACACATTACTGTGGAGCAGGAACTGTGGAGGGCAGGGTAACGGGCACCCCTGGTCCAGCCAGATTCTAGGGCTGGCAAGATGGCTTAGTAGGTAAAAGCACCTACTGACAAGCCTGACGACCTGAGTTTAACTCCAGGACCCATACAAATGGGAGAAGGGAAACCAACTTTTTTAAGATATCCTCTTGACCTCTGCACACTCACCAGAGCAAGTGTGTGCCTACACACACACACACACACACACACACACACACACACACACAGAGAGAGAGAGAGAGAGAGAGAGAGAGAGAGAGAGAGAGAGAGAGAGAGAGAGAGAGAGAGA